>NC_137800.1:17943375-18434398 GCF_963383645.1 Muscardinus avellanarius | reverse complement strand
AAAGGCAAACAATACAATTTAGAGATAGGTAAAAGACTAACATAAATAATGAATCTCCACAGATAACCAATCTTAGTTGACTGTTGGATGGAAACTCTTGTTTCTCTGGTTCTGGTGTGTGTTACCTATTTCTTCTTTGTAGTTAATCTCTTTGAGTATTTTCTCTAGTGCTGGTTTTGAAGACATAAATTCCTTCAGTTTCTGTTTGTCATGGAAGCTTCTTATTTTTCCATCTAATTTGATAGAAAGTTTTGCTGGGTAGGAAATTTTTGGCTGGAAGTTGTTTTCTTTCAGAGTTTGGAATATGTTACTCCAAGCCCTTCTGGCTCTCATAACTTGGTTTGGGAAGTCTGGAGTGATTCTAATTGGTTTGCCTCTGAATGTCACTTGGCCCTTTGTTTTTGTTGCCTTTAAGATTCTCTGCTTGGCTTCCACATTGGTTATTTTGACAATTATGTGGCATGGGGATCCTCTTCTCTGTTCCTGTCTAAAGGGAGTTCTATAAGTTTCCTGGACCTGTGTATCGACCTCTTGCTCTATGTTTGGAAAATTTTCTGCTATTACTTCCTTGAAGAGATTGTTGATCCCTTTGGTTTCACTTTCTTTTCCCTCCTCTATTCCAATTATTCTTAGGTTAGCTCTCTTAAAATGGGCCCATATTTCTTCAATATCATATTCCTGCTGTCGGATTTTTTTTCTAAATTAGAAACTATGCGTTCATTTTTGGAATGATCATCTTCTAAGAGCGAGATTTTGTTCTCCATGTGGTCTATCGGTTGTTTGTGCTTTGAATTGAGGCCTTTACTTCATTAATTGCATCCTTTATCTCTTTTTGGCTCTCTCTGAGTTCTTTTCGAAGCACCTCTATTATTTCTACAGTTATTTTCCTGATTTGATCTTCTAGAAATCTCTGATTTTCTGTTTTATTGGGTTCTGATGTTGTGGGGTTGTGGGCATTCATTGCTCCTCTTTCCCATGATTTCGGAAGTTTGTGCCTTCTCTGGGTTCTTCCCTTGGGTCTCTATGACTTCACTTAAGGTGCTCTGGATCTCAATTCTGTAGTATCTCAGACCCCACTACTCCTTTACTGGGTTGTATCACAGAGTCTCTGACCCAGAGAGTCGATAGAGGCTGCTTTAGACTGTGGGAGGTTCCAGGTTACACGTTCTCCTATGGTGTGATATCTCTGCCACCGCTACTCCCCCACTGGGACAAGCCCCAGGGAGTACAGTACTGTGATTTCTCCTCTGTGGCCTGCAATTTGACTCACTGTTCTTGAGTACGCAGATGTAGCTGTACTGGACTCGGTGAATTCGCTGCTGCTGCCGCCGGTGGCAATATGGCGCCACTGTTACGCCCTCAGCCGTGAGGCTGGTGTATTTTTTCTTGGTTTTGAGTTCCACTCTGAATCCCTGCAGCGTGTGCTGAGCTCAGCCACTGGGAGCTTTAGATGCTCCCTGCGCCAAGAAATCTCACCTGGCTGTTTTGCAGTGGCTCACCTCGGCTTGCTGTAGCCGTCCGCTGAACTCGCTGCTGCCGCTGGCAGTAAAGCGCTACTGCCGCGTACTTGGGCGTGAGGCCGGTGTATCTCCTCTGTGGCTCTGAGCTCTGTTCTCAGTTCACTTTCTCTCTGGAGCCTGGTGATTTTTTTGTTTCTCTGGTGATGGTGTTTTCTGGCTATGAAAGGTGCTGATTTTGTGGTAATGGAGATTGGTTGTTAGCGGGGCTCTTAAGCCCCGCTTTTCTCGGTCGCCATCTTCCCGGAAGTCCAATGCATTTTTTTTATGGTTCCAGGGGTTGAACCCAGGGGCAGTCTATTTCTGAGCTACATCCCCAGCCCAATTATTTCTTCTTTATTTGTAAACAATAAGTTGTGGAGGGCCTCACTAAGTAGCTGAGGCTGGCTGCGAATCCAGATCCTCCCATCTCACCCTCCCAAGTAATGGTATTACAAGTGTGTGTCAACACGCCCATCTTCAATGCAATTTTTGAATAATTTTAAATTTAAATAATTTCATTGTGAACAATGTAACAACAATGTTAAGGAAAATTTGAAAAGCACTAATTTCACAAAAATAATATTACCCATATAGTTTTATTAATATTCTTTTTCCATAAGAATATTTATATTGCATAGTTCTAAGTGCACATACACTATGAAATCTCACATTTAAAAGTTGACATCAGTATATTTTTCTAGTGATTATGTGTTCTTTATAGTTAGCCATGTCCTAAATTGCAAGTGTGTCTAAACTCATTATATTCATAGCTAATATTTTTATGACTAAGAAGTTGCCTATAAAACTTATATAGTAGGAAAAGTAGTCTAAAAATATTCAAATATGATAATAAGAGTTCTGTTACCTGCCATATGACTTTAAGTTCAGAGCTTAACTATGCCTCATTTTTCTCTTTGTAGAGTGAATCCAAATAATCCACTTTTCTCCTTCCTAAAGTGTTTTAAGGGCTAAGTCTCATGGTGCATATTAAGCCCTTGAGCTATTCCCCGGCATATAGTAGTAGGTGTTCAATGAAGGGTATGTATATATATGTAATATATAATATATACTAACAAATATGTACATGTATATGAACTTGTTAATCAATAATGTTAGCAAATGTGTATTTGGAATATTTAACATATTCAAAGTGTCAGATACATGGTTAAATCAACATTGGATAAAAGTTCACAAATTAGCCAAAAGATACAGCAATAATTTTTGCAAAAATCCAATGTATTAAAACATTTTATCTTTTTTGATTTTACTCTACTAGAAGATAGAACTGTACACAAGGCATGGATGACCCGACTTTCCCCATTAATCAGAAAGTTCCAGTGATTCAGTTGATTGCTGACAGCTATTTTCTGAACGTGTACAGAAGGCAGTCAATGGATGACCCACAGAAAATATCATTCATGAGAAGATGCCATTTGATGCAGGAGACCGTGAAGAGTTTGCTGTACTTAGCAAAAAAACCATAACACACCCAGGGCTGTATCCTTACTGATGGTGAGAAGGCAAGTCTTCATGCCTAAAATGCTGGCATTCTAGGGAGATGAATGTCTTACTTCAAAATTCTCCTGAACAAGCCATGAAGAACAGCATTAGCTGACCCTCGGGGCACAGCTGACTTTGCTACACAGAGCAGCAGAGATGGCCTTAATTTCATATCCATCAGTGAGATGCATGAACGGACTCTAAAAGCAAAAGGCAAAACTATGAATCAAGTGCTAATGGAACACACCAGGAGAAAGAACACACAGGAATACACACAGGCTTGCACATGTGGGTGTGTTTTGATTGTTGCTTTGCCAATAAAAGGTTCAGAAGAATCTTTGGCATATGGCTCCTCTTGATCCAAAAGTGACAGAAAATAACAAGAAAATATATATTTTAAAATAAATCCTGGCTTTCTCCCCATTCTTGATACCTCTAATGATCCTGAAAGATTCCCATAATGTTTTTTTTTTTCATTGAGAAGAAAATCTGAGCAGGTCGGATTTATGCATAATCATTTCATGGGTGAGCAAAATTTTATGTTCCTCAACAGCCATCCAAGAGAGACTGGGATTTCTTCCAGCAGCTATCCCAGGCTTCATTAATTTTTAAGGCCACCTTCAACTACACAGATCATGGCTACTTAAGAAGACTTCTTATGCTATAAGTACAAGTAAAATTTCAATTGGATAATCAGGCATTTGATTCTATTCCAAAAATAGTAGGGAGTATTTGCTGAAATTCTAGGCACTAATGTTTAGTTGAACACATTTGGAGATGGGATGATCTCCTTTAAAAACAGTTTTTGTAGCCGGGTGTGGTGGCGCACGCTTGTAATCCCCGTGCTTGGGAGGCAGAGACAGAAGGATCGCGCAGGTTCGAGGATCGTGCAGGTTTGAGGATTGCGCAGGTTCGAAGCCAGCAGTGCTAGCTTAAGAGACCCTGTTTCCAAATAAAAAATGTATAAAAATAGGTACTGAGAGGATAGCTCAGAGGTAGAAGGGCTTCCGGGAGCCCCAGTATCACCAAACAAAACAAAACAAAACAAAAACAAAACAGTTTTTGTAAAAAATATCTGAGTTCATCATTCATCAATTTTTTTTCCTGCTAGAGTTAGGATGGACAATAGAAGACTTACATCATAGTATTTGTAGCTGAGAGAAAAATTAAAAGTAAAAATAGGGTTAGGACTGGATGTTTTATAACATATGAAGTTGGGGAAAAAGAATATTCATTTTTTTGTGAAGATAATTAGGTTTATAGAATCTTTATCTTGCATTTAATTCTTTTTCGCACTTCTTTTTTGCTTTTATTTATTTTCTATTGGTGCCTTATAGTCATAATTACAATGGAGTTCTGAGTGAAAGAGTCATACATGCACAGAGCACTTTTTGAAATTTAATGGAGCCTGGACTGCATCCTCTGCCCACCCCACCCACCCATGGGAATGCTCTTGTCCCATACAGCCCAAGGTCATTCACACTCACTTTTTCTATCCTGAGCAATTCCATAATTGCACTGTTGGCCGGGTCTACTTTCCAGCTTGGTCTACTTGCATCTTATACAAAGATGAATATTGTTCTTCCAAATGACGACTAGCTGTTACTGGATCTAACTCTCAATAGAAGAATTGTCTCTCTGTTGACTGATGGCCTTTCAGGTGTCTTAGGGAAGCTCATAGCGTTCCGTAGTCTCTTCTTGCTCAGGCTGAGCGGAATTGCATACATAGTCTAGGGAACCCAGCAGAGAGGAAAGTCCTTCTCGACCCCCCTATTGTTAGTAACCTGAATGAACTTTTCTAAGTCTTAGTTTCCCTGCCTATAAAATAACTACCACACAACTGACTTTACACATATCTGAGGATGAAATAACAATGCGAGCTCTCGACATATGTTAGCTGCTATTTTAATTTTTTTTGATCCTTCCTTGTGCACTAGAATAGATCTGGATAAGTTTGATTTGAATTCATTTTTTATCTCATATGAAAATGCTTAATTGCTGGGAGTGGTGTGTGTGTGTGTGTGTGTGTGTGTGTGTGTGTGCACTGAAGTTGTTTCTGTGGCAACTCAAGACTTCACTGAAGTCTTATTTTTGTTCTCTGCGTTGTAAAACTTCCTTTATTTCTCCTGGAGTCAATGTTAATATAAAATTCCAGGGAAATCAGTATGAAGGTTCCTCAAAAAACTAAAAAAAGAACTACCATAGGATAGAGTAATCCCACAATTGGGTCTATGTCCAAAGGAAATGAATTCAGTATGTCAGAGAGACATCTGCACTTCCATGTTTATTACTGTATTATTCAGAAAAACCAAGACATGGAATCGAGCTAAGGGTTTCTCAGTAAGTGAATGAAGAAAGGAAATGTAGTATGTGTATGTAATGGAATACTATTCTGGCATAAAAGAGTGAAGTTTTGGCATTTGCAGCAACATGGATGGAACTGAGGACATTATGTTAAGCAAAGTAAGGTAGGCATTTAAAGATAGTTCCACAAGCCGGTCATGGTGGCGCACGCTTGTAATCCCCGCGCTTGGGAGGCTGAGACAGGAGGATCGCACAGGTTCGAGGCCAGCCTCAGCTACTTAGTGAGGCTCTCAGCAACTTAGTGAGACCCTGTTTCCAAATAAAATATAAAATAGGTCTGGGAGGATAGCCCGGAGGTAGAAAGCCTCTGGGTTCCACCCCCAGTATCACCAAAATAAATAAATAAATAAATAAATAAATAAATAAATAAATATAAATAAATAGTTCCACTTGATCTAACTGATGTGTGTAATCTAACAGGATCACATAGAATTAGAGTGTAGGAGTGGTTAGGAGAGTCTAGGGAAGGTGGAGAGAAGGGAGTGATGGGGAAAGATGGCCAGTGGGTATACAGTTATATTAAGATAGAAGAAATAATTCTGGTGTTCTATTACACAGTAGGGAGACTGGGCTTATATTTTAAAATATCCAGGTGTTTTGGTGCATGCTTGTTATCCCAGTACTTGGGAGGCTAATGCAGGGTGATCCCAGATTCACAAGCAGCCTCAGCAACCTAGAGAGGTCCTCAGTAGCTTAGTGAGACTTTGTTTCCAAATAAAAATAAAAAAAGACTGGAAGTGTAGCTCAGAGGTTGAACATCCTTGGTTTCAATCTCTAGTAGCAAAATAAATAAATAAACAAATAAATATCTGGAAGGAAAGGTTCTTGATTGCTCTTACCACAAAAGAAGGACAAAATTGTAAAGTAATGAAATATGCTAAAAAACCTGATTTGATGAATATGAAATGCATACCTGTATTGAAACTTCACACGGTATTCCATAAATGTGTCCAATTTTTTGTGTTAATTGTGATCTAAACATGCAATTCATTGTCTTTTTTAGTACATGCATTCCTATGCCAACATGTACACACCCACATGAAGACTCTGAAAGTGTAGTAACTTTAAAAAAGCTTTGAGAAACTGAAAGGGATTTACTTCACAGTACATGAAAACTTAAAATTGAGTATCTGACATTCTTTTTCCAGCACGTTTTCTCCTACTCTGCTATGTGTCTTTTTGCCCATCTCTCTTTTCCCCTCTACTTACTCTCAGGAATAGAACTACCCAAACTCTTCTGAGGTATTTTCTCTCACTCAGACGATCAGATTAATGAGGTCCAATTAGTTAGCTTGTAAGAATACTTGTGACAGATATCATAAAGGTGATTGGGCCCTAGTTAATAAGACCCTTTCAGTGGGATGGACTTTTACCCTTTTATAAAAATGTTCAATAATAAAATACATAGTCCTACAGAAAGCTTTCTGTATTGCCAATTTGAGAAGGCAATGTAGCTATTTATGGAAGATCTTTAAACAAGAGCAGTTTTTATTACTTTGCAATCGCTTGCAGATGTTACTCAATAACTGCAGTTGCCGTAAGATCACACAAAGATATGGCACTTGTTCCAGCCATCTGTTTAATGCTTCGTTGAGAAACTTTATCCTTCCAGTTTTTTCAGGATTCATTTTGTAAGTCCAAATTTTTTTTACAAAGGTGAATGTTTAAAATGAGTGTCTTTGTAAGGGCTTCAGTACTAACTTGCAGAGTTTATTTATTCTTTGTTTATTTATTTATTTTGCAGTGCTGAGGATGGAAACCAGAGGCATTCTACCTCGAAGGTACACCCCCAGCCCTAATTTCTGCAATTCAGGGCCTCACTGGATTGCAAAGAGCCTCACTAAGTAGCTGGGGCTGTCTGTGAACTGTGATCTTCCTGTCTCAGCCTCCCAAATGCTGGCATTACAAATGTGTTCCACCATGCCCAGCAACTTGCCAAGTTTAAATTGTGTCTTCACCATACCACCAGGGGAGGCTGTGAGCTACACAAGGCCAGGCATCTGGCTACTGCTTCCTTATGGGCCTCATTTCTTGGCACATTTTAGAGTTTCAGTGTGGGTTGAATGAATGAACACAATTACACGATTTTTAAGGTGTGCTATTGAGTTGGTTGAGTGTCTTATAGATTCTAGATATTAATCCCTTAGCAGATATTTTGGTTCACAGATATTTTCTGCTGTTTCTTAGATTGTCCCTTGACTCTGTGAAGAGTGTCTCTTGTTCTGTGCATAATCTTTTAATTTGATGAAAACTCCTTTGCTATTTTTTTTTGTATTTGTTGCTTGTATTTCATTTACCTCCCTCATTCAGAGTGAGCAGTTTATTTTAAACTTTGATTCTGTCAGCTTGCTACCTAGATAAGTAAGTAAGGGTATATATGGAGTTATACTATTTGTTACTTAACTGGATTTGATTAGCTATCTCTAAGATTAAAAGCCTGCTCCTTTCATGATAAAATTCTTCATGTCTAGAAATGACTTACTAAAAATGATTCGTGGGAATTATGCTTAGGTCTTAATACTTTGAAAGTGTTTTCTGCTTTTACATTAATTCTAATTTTGAAGTCATATAAACCTAAAATCATCTCTCTTTGGAACATTTACTCCATTTTCTTTCAATAGTTATTGGTGTTGGTGAGAAGTTTTATATCAGTCTTGATCTTGTTCCTTTGTAATCAAGTGTTTTATACCTCTGTAGAAGCATTTCAAATCTTCTCTTCATTATTGGTATACTGAAATTTCACAGTCATGTATTTTCTATTTCTTATCTGTATATTTGTTTATTTTGTTGGATATCTGATAGGCCTTTAAATATCAAGGCTGATGTCTTTTAGCTCTGGGAAATACTATAATATCTTATAATTTCCTCATTCAGGGTTTCTTTATTCTTGCTCTGGAGAATTTCTAGAATTAGAAGGCAGTCTGATTCATTTTATCAGTGAAAAAATGGGAATATATAATATGTGTACATTTATAATATGTGCATATTTTACAAATATATACACATTTATATGTAAATATGTGTATATTTATAATATGGTTAATATATATGTATAACATGCACACAAAAATACCTCCTTTCCCAGTTGCCCCAAATCATTTAGTAAACTGTCCCAAAGTGTCCAAAGTCCAAAAACCTAAGGGTTTTTCTCTAAATTACCTAGAATTGAAGAGACTCGATGGTTTCTGAGATTGTGGATATAAAAGAGAAACCATACGCTTCTTTAAAAAAAAATCAAGGAAACAAGAATAATTCAAGAAGCAGAAGAGAACTTTTTTTTAAAAAAATAGGACATCAGAGTCACTTAGAACAAGAACAGAATCCTGCAGAACTAGAACAGTGTATTTGTTCAGTAAATGAGAAAATAATTATAAAATTAAAATGCTGCTTGTAAAATTAAAATAAATAAGGAAAATACATAAGATAAAGGATAAATTATTGTGCAAGTGGTGAGCATAATTGCGCCTGTGTATTTCTTGAGGTAAAATAAACACAAAATGCCTGTCTTTGTATTGGTTTTTTAGTGTTAAAGTTTTTTTTTTAAAGCTAGAAGATATATATTTTCTGATTTCAAACCATATAAAGCTACAATAATTGAAACAGTGTAGTACTGTTCTAAAGGCAGATATATAAACCATTGGAGTTAAATAAAAGCCTAGAGATAAATTCTTCCATATATTGTCAAGTTATTTTTGACAAGGTTTCCACAAACATTTGGTGGAGGAAATAATAATCTTTTAACTAAATATTGTTGAAAAATAATAATTACATGAAAAAGAATAAAATTGGACCCTTACCTAATCCCATATACAAATATTAACTCAAAATAGATAAAAGACCTAAATATAAATCTTTTTATATTTTTTATTTTTATTTTTATTTTTTATTTTTATTGGTGCATTGTATTCATACATCATAGTGGGATACAAACTTTTGTAGACATACATGCACACATCGCCCAGTCGGCCCCCACCCGATCCCCACCCCATTCTCTCCCCATCCCTCCCTCCCATGCTTGGCTTAGTGGTTGACGTCTAGTATTATAGCAATTTATCCAAAATTAAAAATGATAATCTCACATAACAGTTTCATTTGTCTGATACCAAGCTTTTGATGACTTAAAGATAACATTTCAATATTTCTTTTTACTTTCTTTCTTACCAGAGAATATTTTTTCTATTTTTTAGGTGAAACTATCATATATATATATATATATATATATATATATATATATATATATATATATTATTTTTCAGAAAAAAAATTTATCCTAATATGGAATACGGACTCATATTTCTTCAATGTCAGATTCCTGCTGTCGGATATTTTTTTCTAGATTAGAAACTATGCATTCATTTTTGGATTGATCATCTTCTAAGAGTGAGATTCTATTCTCCATGTGGTCTAATTGGTTGTTTGTACTTTGAATTGAGGCCTTTACTTCATTAACTGCATCCTTTATCTTTTTTTGGCTCTCTCTGAATTCTTTTTGAAACACCTCTATTATTTCTACAGTTATTTTCCTGATTTGATCTTCTAGAAATCTCTGAATTTCTGTTTTATCTGGTTCTGATGTTGTGGGGTTGTGGGCATTCATTGCTCCAGTGTTATTCCTCTTTCCCATGATTTCAGAAGTTTGTGCCTTCTCTGGATTCTTCCCTTGGGTCACTATGACTTCACTTAAGGTGCTCTGGATCTCGAGTCTGTGGTATCTCAGACCCCACTACTCCTTTACTGGGTTGTATCACAGAGTCTCAGACCCAGAGAGTCGTCTCAGACCCAGGGAGTCAATAGAGGCTGCTTTAGACTATGGAGGGTGCCAGGTTGGGCGTTCTCCTATGGTGCGATATCTCTGCCACCGCCACTCCCCCACTGGGTCAAGTCCCTGGGAGAGCAGTACTGGGATTTCTCCTCTGGGGCCCGCAATTTGATTCACTGTTGTTGAGTGTGCAGATGGAGCTGTAGTGGACTCGGTGAATTCGCTGCTGCTGCTACCGGTGGCAATATGGCGCTGCTGCCACGCCCTTGGCTGTGAGGCTGGTGTATTTCTTCTCTGGTTTTGTGCTCCGCTCTGAGTCCCTCGGCTTGCTGTCTGCCGCTTCTCTCTGGAGCCTAGTGGGCTGTTGAGCACGTTGGTCTGTAGCTGTAGCCGTCCAGTGAAGTCGCCGCTGCCGCCGGCAGTAAGGCGCTGCTGCTGCGTCCCCGGGCGTGAGGCCGGTGTATCTCCTCTGTGGCTCTGAGCTCCCTTCTGAGTCCCCCTCTTCTCTGGAGCCTGGTGATTTTTTTGTTTCTCTGGTGATGGTGTTTTCTGGCTATGAAAGGTGCTGATTTTTTGGTAATGGAGATTGGTTGTTAGTGGGGCTCTTAAGCCCCGCTTTTCTCGGTCGCCATCTTCTCGGAAGTCCCATGTTAAAGTTTTTAAGCTTCTTGTATATTATAGATAATTAGTCCTCTATCAAAGGAGTAGCTGGCCATTATCTTCTCTTATTCTGCTATTTAGACCATTTAGAATGGCAGTCATCGAGAACACAAATAATAAAAAAATGCTGGTGAGGATGTGAGGAAACAGAAAAGAGTTTACATTTTCGGTGGGCCTGCAAACTAGTGCGGCCGCTATGGAGATCAGCGGGGAAATTTTCCAGAAGATTGGAAATGGAACTATACCCTATGACCCAGTTGTGCTACTCCTTGGTGTCTTTCCAAAGAAACCGAAATCAGAATATCATAGTGGATACATGCATATCTATGCTTATAGCAGACAATTAACAATATTCAAGTTAGGGAACCAGCCAAGGTTTTCATCCACAGATGAATAGATCCAAAACTGTGCTATGTACACACTGGAGTCCTACAGAGCCACAAAGAAAAACAAAATTGTCATTCAAGAAAAATGGATGGAACTTAAAATATTATGCTATGTGAGATTAGCCAGTCTCAGGAAGCGAATAGTTGTAGGTTTTCTCTCATATGTGAGAGCTAGAGAAAAATTAGGAAACAAGAGAAATCTCAGATGGAGAAGCACAGACATCCATGGAACATTGCGGGGGAGATAAGGAAAGAAGGAGGAGAGAGAGACATAAAGAGGGTAGCAGTTTAAATAACACTAATATATATATATATATATATATATATATATATATATATATATATATATATGAAATTACCAATACTAATCTCACTGATATGTTTGGGGAAGAGGAGAAAAGGAGTGGGATATAGGGGGGGGGGGATAAATTCTTATCTGGGTTTGAAAAATAAAATAATAAAATAAAATAGCATATGTACCAGTGCCCTACATTGTACTGAGTATATATCTTGAATTTGCAGTTACTTTCTTCTCTATTTTTTTACTCTTCCTGTTCAGGTTTCCTATATTTCAGTTGATATTTAGTTAAACTCTTTGGAATTAAAAAATTTCTAGCCTTTTACTCAATTTCCTTCACATCTTAATCCTTAGATCATGTAGACCCTTTAGAAAATAGAGTCCTTCAATGTTAAGATCCTTAACTATGCTAGATTCAACAATTCTTCTTATGGAAAATTTTCCTTTGTAAGGATAGCCAAAATCAGTTACATGAAACATAAATTTTCTGTTGCAGCAACCTTAAGGAAATCTTTATCGTCTCAGTGTGTTAAAATAAAGAGTATTTTGGGAGATAATTTTTTATCATTTTATGGCACTGCTAACCAACTCTTGATTTTTCTTGGAGTAATTTTTTTAGTTTGTAGATTATTCTTGTCCTTTACTTCTCCTCCCTATTTTGTCTGCCTCCTGGCTATTTTTACAGCTCATTAGTGCCTCCATCAGAGGATGGGAAATGGAAATAAAAGAAAATGAAACTCACACTCAGGCAGTACCTATGCAACATAAAACGGACCTTCAGGGATGAAAGAAAATCCATGTGATTGGCTGCAAAGATTTTAATGACTGAATTATACTCACTATTTGATTTCAGACTGTTATCCACACAGTACTGGTCAGCTACTTAAACTCAATTTTCTTCTTGAAATGGTTGATTGGTACTCATTACTACGATCATATCTATCAGCCACCCAGGCCATCGAGCATGCTGAGGGATGGTCTTGCTCTTTGACTGGTGGGAAAGATGTCTGCACAGAGCTCTAAGCCTCTTTCTGTTCTGTTTGCTGACTCTTTACCTCTCCTCATTACTCATCTACCCATTAGGACTTTGCCTCTGCCAGCAACTTCAAACCTAGGCAAACCTATTAGGTACTGTGATACCGTGGGAGCCTATATGACTAGTAACTTCAAGGACATAGTAATATCTGACTCCATCCCTGGACAATGATTTATATTCATCCCTGGAGGATGATTTATAATCTATAGGATTGATTTATATTCTTGAACAATATCATCTATTTTTAACTGAGGCTTTGCCACCCATAGTTTTTCCTTTTAGTTTACCTGGCAGGTTTTTGTTTGTTTGTTTTTGTGGTGCTGGGATTGAACTCAAGGGTGTTCTACCTCCAAGTTACACCCTCAGCCTGATTTTTTTATTCTTTATTTTGAAACAGGGTCTCACTAAGTTGCGGGGGCCTCACTAAGTAGCGGAGGCTGTCCACGAACCGCGATCCTCCTGGCACAGCCTCAGTTTTTTTTATATATAAACATCGTAGTCCTTGACAAAAATATAACCTTGAAAAAATAATTGACTTGCTTCTCCAAACATCAAAATTTAGTTTATGACACCCAGTTATACCATCTATAGTTAGCTTTGTGTTATGTTTTTTTTAACACCTTTTGTTCACAGATTTGATTGTGGAACTGTCAATGTCGATAGATTTCAAAATATTTCTCTAAATTATTGAGAGTATGAGAAGTAAAAGTGAGACATTGTCAGCTGAATGTGTATAAATAATTGTTTGGAAGCAGAACTAAATTCTTGGCCAATTTTAACAAGATGAATGTTAATAAACTTCTGAAATATGCATATAATAAATATTTCTCTTAGCTTTTGGGGGGGGTACTGGAAATTGAACCCAGGGAAGTTCTATCTCTGAGCTATATCCCCAGCCCTATTTTATTTTTTATTATGAAAAAGGATCTTACCAAATTGTTGAGGATCTCATTAAGTTGCCGAGGCTGGTCTTGAACCTGCAGTCCTCTGTTTCTGCCTCCCAAATAGTGGGATTACAGGCATTCACCACCATGCTTGGCTATTTCTCTTACTTTATGTCTCTCAGTGAGTCTTTTCCCTAATATAATAGGATATATGGAAGCATATGAAGTTCATAGTCAGACATTCCTTGGATATTTTAGTTTTCTGTTGTCAGATTAATATTGTTCATTCCAAATCTTATTAATGTTCCAATAATACTCAAAAACTATACTGTTAAGTATTGAAGCTTTCCTCTGTCCTCAACTATCTAAAATTTCCATGATGGCCCTCTAAATTATGGAAGTACTTTAAGAGGGAAGAGTAAAACTTGATGGAACAACTGTGTAAAATATATTTTCTGGCCTGGCTCAGTTTTGTAGTACTTAGACTGAAAATATTTATGATAAAACATGCTAATGAGGCAGAGAAAAATGTGACTGGAAAAAGAGAGATGAACAGAAAGTTAATGAAGAATTTGCGTGAAAACCAAGGAACAATAAAGCCATGCTTTCCTAAATTTAAAGCTGTGTGAACATGCTCTGTGTCCTGACATATGGGAGAGATAAACCAGTAGCTGAAAAGTTTGGTTGTCTTTGGATATTATTATTATTATTATTATTATTATTATTATTATTATTTATTATTATTATTATTATTATTTTAAAGGGATTAGATTAAAAGAGAAATTTACAACATTGGCATAGAGTATAATTTATTTTATAGCGGTTATTGGATTTTAAGGAACTGGTTTAAAGATTTGAAAGGAAAAGTCAGTGTGTGTAAGAGGAGTAATGACCTGGACTTCAGGATGCAGTGGAGGTGGATAATAATGTCATTGTGAAAGCTTAAGACTGTAGTGAAATTAATTAGCCCACTCCTCCAACCATGTGAGGTTAGGGTAAGAGTTTGAATTCACAGAAGCAAACTAGTAAGGAACTGGACTTTAAAGGAAAACAAGGAAAAGAAATTTTGTTCTATCATCAAATTGTCATGTTTATATCACAAAGAAAATTCATAAAAACAACAAAAAGTGTCACTCTTCTTTCCCTCATCTTGAGCATTTAATTGAGATCTTAGGTTGCTTTGGGAATTGGAATATAGAGTAATTAATTCTCTTATCGGAAAACAGCCAGACTGCAATAATTATTTAGAAGAGTTTGAAAGGGAATCTGTTCTGAAGTCAAAGCAACCTTTATCATTTATTAGGTTGTTTATCCGACTGCTTTAAAAAGTTTTTTTCTTTTGGAAAGTTTTCTTTTTATCTACAGGGGTAAATACCTTTGCAGTCTTTATTAATTGATTTTAAAAGTCATATTCAGAGTTTCACGCCTTGCGTTTGTAAAGGTCAAAAATGTTTTGCACATAAATGGCATGGGGGTGTTTCTATAAATACTTTTACTGATTTCAAAAGGTCACATGGAACAGGAAAAAAAATTATCTTTGTACTGCATGCATCTCATATGCACCATGAGCTTTGTCTAGGAGTCCTTTGACAACATACCGTGTAGTACATGACATTTCCTCCCTTTTAATCTGGATTTTTAATAGTGGGTTAGAAGAAAAGAGTAGACTTTGTATGGCTCAGGAATCAATATACATCTGCTTAAAGAATCACTGTAATCATGATATTTTTAGAGTTGAGAGAAGTGGTAAAGATTAGCCCAAGTGCCTTATTTCACTAACGGAGACATGAAGTCAAGGCATGTTATGTGATTTATTCTTGTAAGAGAACTAGTGTTTCAGAACAGATGTAGGAGTCAAGTATTCTGACTTCTAATTGTGTGCTCTTTGGTGATATAATCTCAATAGACTACCAGACATACTTCTTTTAGAAGAAAAGTCTTGACAGACCTAATTTTCAAACACAAAATCCTAATTTGAATTTCTTTTGTTATCTATGCTTTATTGAAAAATAAACTTTTAGCCAGGCGTGGTGGCGCACGCTTGTAATCCCTGCGCTTGGGAGGCAGAGACAGGAGGATCGAGCAGGTTCGAAGCCAGCCGCGCGCGCTGGCTTAGGAGACCCTGTTTCCAAATAAAAATGTAAAAATAGGTCTGGGAGTGTAGCCCGGAAGTAGAAGGGCTTCCAGGAACCCCAGTACCACCACAAAAAAACCCTTTTATTTTATAACCTATATAAACACAGATTTATATTTATTTCATAACCTATGTACACACAGAATTATATAAAATAAAACATGTAGGCTTGATTATGTAATTTTAGCACATTCATGGAACCAATACGTACAGACAGAGAATACTGTCTGGACCTCAGAAGTCTGCCCTTGAGTCTCCTCAATCTCTAACATAGTCTCTTCCTCAAAGGTGACTGAGATTCTAACTTCCATCTCCATATATTAATTCTGTGTGGCTTCGAACTTTATATATGTATACATTCTTATGCATGTGAATTGTTTACCCCCAATTTTCCTTATAAGATTATCAGTGTTATTTCATATCATTTGTTCCTTTTCACTGATGCACGGTCTTCTTTTGCATCTATGTGCCATCATTTATTTATTTACTCCAATATTGATGAATGCTGACTTACTTCTAGTTTTGGTCCTTTAGAAATGATACTTCTATGACCATACTTGTTCATATTTTTGGAGACATATACACACACAGACACAGACACACATAATACTTCTTAGATTAAGTGGAATATAATACTAAATTATGCATAGGTTTAATAGACACTATCAACTTCCTAAAGTAGTTATGATTGCTGACACTTTCACCAATTTCACATTCAGATCAGAGAGTGATACTACCAGAATTTTTAATATCTATTCTGGCACACAGGTATTGGGATCTCATTGTGGTTTTGAATTGCATGTTCCCGATGATTCATTAGTGTGAACACTATTTTCATATTGTTTATTGGCCTTTTTGTAGTCTTCTGTGCCTTTGCCTCTTGGCATGTCTACCATTTCCTTATTAACTGATATCTTTGTCTGTCTACACTGTTATAGCCAAATATAGTTTTGGAGACCAGGAGGCCCAAGGATCAGGGTGTCAGTAGATTTGGTGTCTGGTAAAGGCTTACTTTCTCACGCATAGATGGCACCTTCTTTCTTTAGCTTCACATGATGAAAGGGGTAAAGGAGCTCTCTGGGGTCTCTTTTATAAAAGCACCAATCCTATTAATAGGACTCTTCTCTCATCTCCTAACCACCCCCCAAGGGTCTTCCTCCTAACACTATCAGCCCAGGGGTGTAGAATTTTAGCATAAATTTTAAAGGGACACAAATATTCAGACCCTACTGATTGAACTTTGTATTCATTCTGAATGAGTCATTTACCAGTTAAATCCCTTAAAGTATGTTCTACAGTCCATGACTTGCCTTTTTATTCTCTTAATAATGTGTTTTAATGAAAAGAAATGGCCAATTTGAGAGTAGTATGATCCATAGATTTTTTTTCCTTTAGGGTATTAAACATATTTGTTTACTCTCGAGGTCTTAAAGATATTCTCTCATATTTTATTCTAGTTGATTTGTTACAACTTTGATATTAGGTCTAATCCAGTTGCGTCTTGAATCAGGTGTTTTATGTCTATATATATCTCAACACTTTCTACATAGATGGAAATATACCAAGAAATGTATGCATATATATATTTGTATATATATATATATGTATTTGTATCACTTTGAATCTTGCTATGATATATAATTACAATGCATTGATAAAACTAAAACAAATAAAAATGAACAACAAAAGACTTTCTATTCTGTTTCATTGGTGTTTATCCAGCTATCAATACTGTGTTGGGCCCTCTTAGTCTATCTTCTACCTATAATTCTCCATGGAATATTCTAGGTAATTTTCTCAGATTCACCTTTCACCTGGTTAGGTCCCTCTTGTGACATATCTAATTTGCTGCGAAATCACTTCCTGAATATTAAATTTTTGTTTTGAAGTTACACGGAAAGCTTATTGTATTCCTAAGAGTGTGTTTATTTTCTTATGCCTTTGAAAAAGCTTGTGCTATCTTTCAGATCATGTTCTATTGTCACAAGGTTTTTAATAATGATATTGTTTGTTGCTTGATAGCTCTTACAATTTTGTTTGTTTTGTACACGTTGATAATACATTCATTTGTAGTGAGGATTTTGTGTGTGATAACTCCTCATGACAAGAAAATGTTTCTCCCGAGTGACTTAGACTTTGCATTTGCCAGGTTTTTATGATTATTATTGGTCTGGAGCCCATTTTAAATTAAATTTCAGCTTTCTAAGCCATATGCCAATGCAACCCCAAAATCCATATGACTTTTAGGCCCAGGATTCCTTAGTAGTTTTACATTTGCCTGGAATCTTCATAAACATAGATCTTATGCTTCCTTAGAGAGAATGGGTTGAAGGTCACATGTACTTCTTGTGATAGCATAAGTAATATATTTCAAAAGGAAAAATTAAAGTACAAATAGAAAATGTAGTCACTGCTTTGTATTTTATGAAAACATATTATTCATGTATCAAGAATATAAAGAAACCTTGGAATACTTATTAATATTCATTCTTAGAAAATTTTGTAACAAGGAATTAAAAGTTTCATTTAAAAGCTACAAGAGGTAATCTTTGCCCTTCTAGGGTTGTCTGCCCATAGAACATTGGCACTATAAAATTTTGTATTTTGCTTTTATCTATTTACATTTTACATTGCAAATTTTATCTTCTTTATGTCTTCCCCAAACAGTCCCTGCCATACCTCATAGACTGGTACATAGGGAAGCCCACAAACTCAAGTCAGGCTTCAATGACTGGGTATGGAGTCAGATAAGCCAGAGAGCTTTCCATCTTGTGGTCCTCGTAACTATTTCTCCAGAATCTAACTCTCATTTTATACACTTAAAGGCAGATATATAGCACTTTGTGAATCAGCCATCGTCTTTCAGATCAATGGCCAGAGAGATTCAAGGCTTAGTAAAGAAGTAGATAATGAGACAGAAATCAAGGAGAGCTGCAGTAGAGTTCATTCATCTTTGTTAAGAAATCTCATTGCAGAAATATTCGCAGCACCAGCCATGAGAGTCTAGCGGAGGATGAAAGGAAGAAACTCCTGTTTTCATTTTTCTGGGGAAATAAGGACTAAAAAGCAATTGAACCAAAAAAGAAAAAAAATAGCAGGCAGAACATTCACATTTGACTGATCATATTTCTTTATAAAACTGAGTAGTTAAGATTTTCAACTTGCTCCTGAAAAGAATTGGAAACATGGAGAGATGTAAATTATAGGTACAGGAAGTATGAGTATAAATCCAATCAAAAGCTTTCATTTTCTTTCACTTTAGGAAAATATTTTTGCATTTCTTAGTTCTCAGATTGGTTTTTATTCCTATCATACTTCATATAATTTTTAAACTGTCATAACCAAGATATCGACCTTCCATCCATGCTAATGTGTCAAGTGGGACTCTTTTTCTGTTGCATCATCTGGATTCAAATGTTCCCTGTTACAAGTTATCTTAAAGGGCAAATCAACCTATGAGATCTGAGAGTACTTTGACACTAAAGGATAATTTTATTGAAATTTTTTCAGCTTTCAGGATTTTAATAGTGAGTTATGCATGTTTTAAATGATAGAATGAAATTTAGATTTTGTTTCATATATATCTTTTGAGAAACATTAACTAGCTTTTACTAAACCTAAGTGAGTTTGAGAATGATGGCAAATAAAAGGTATATTAGTTAAGGAAGACATACAGAATTGGCTTCTTTATTTTGGACACTGAATAAGTGTATTGATGAAACTTCTCATTAGAAGAAACCATCTCCACTTGGACTCCACCGGTATTCTAGCTCCACATCAATTGTCAAATGCTCTTGTCATTGCAGACTTTCTCTTATGAATAGAGAAAAATTTAGTCTTGATGGATATAAAGGTTAACTATTCAATGCTCCAAAGAAATAAGTCAAAGAGAATATGAAAAAAGCCCAGAACTTTCCCGAATATTGTTAGTAATAATTGTTGGTAATATTGTTAGTAATAATTCTTAGTGTAACCAAACGCTAGCAGTAATTCATCATAGAGAGGTAATAATTAATTCAAATATTTATGACCAGGTATATATAGCTGGATGAAAAATAGGTTTTATATGAGAGAGAGAGAGAGAGAGAGAGAGAGAGAGAGAAAGAATATATCAACTTATGTTTATTAAGTAAAATTTGGCTGTTTGTCCAATGTGAATAACATGAGAGTAGAAGTATACAGTAGAAGCTATGGCTTCACTACTTTTCCTTATCTCCACTGACAGTAATATATCCTTACCTTAATGCTACCTATGAATAATACCTAACAGCTAACAATTTTTGAGCACCCACTTTATATGGAGTTTTGTAGGCACTGTCTTATTTAAACTCATGCAAGTTTATGAGGTAGGTTCTATTTTTATCAAGTTTATTTCACATAAGGGGTAACTGAGACTTAGCAGTGGTAGAGCTAATCAGGCCTTCCAAAACCTAGGGAAGAAATCACTGTAGACGTAATGCAATCCAGGCAGATGGCCGGTGAGTAATTAATAGAGTTGACTCTCCACATAGATGGCACTGACTTAAGTTTATGCGCTTCCCTGGGAATTGGTCTGTCAGGCATGGTAGCATGTCTTTTCTATTATTAGGTGAGAGAAAGAATATAAAATTATAATATAAAATATAAATAGGTGAAAGCAAAATGTGGTTTCTTAAAGTGCCAATATTCAGCTTGCAGAAAACTATAGAAGGGCAAAGATTTCCTCTTTCTGAATTAGATCTGTATATTTGTGAGTGTGCATATACACATAGTTATGTGTATAGAAATCATGTGTTATATGAGTCAATTATATATATACACACATGTATTCTGTATGCATTACTATGATGTAATATAACTCAATGTGACTGAGTCTCAAAGAAATGTATAAGGAAATTGTATTTGTTGTAAACAGATGTTTGGGTTCTTTTTCCAAAATTTAGAGGCCAGTTTTTCCTTTCTTTTTTAGCAAAGGAACCTGTTGAATTTGGCTTTCTGTAGTTTCTCTGTGTGTGTGCTTAAGATTAAATTAAATAGTATTAGTTAGAGTTATCTTATTCCAAGAAACAGATAGCACTTAGTGGCATAAGCAAAAACAACAGTAGTGAAGTGGTGGCTGATGTGACTGAAAAGTCCAGCATTAACCTGGGGGATAGCTTGATTCAGATTCTCTGGTGATGTCATCAGGACCTGGCTTCTCTGTGGTTGCTAAACGGGCTACCAGCAGTAGAAGGTTTTCATAGTCTGAGAATAAGCATTAAAACACACACACACACACACACACACACACACACACACACACACACACACACACAGCAGTAGATGGTGTTCATAGTCTGAGAATAAGCATTAAAACACACACACACACACACACACACACACACACACACACGCATTTGCTTTCCTTTCAGCAGATCCACCCATGTCCAAGAATTAATCTGATATCTGATTTTGTCATGTGGCTTAAGCTAATCATTCACCTAGTAATGTTACGCTTTACTTGTCCAAGCCTAGGCCATGTGCCTACTCCTTGTGGAGGCTTGTCTTGTTATGCACTGCACCTGTGTGAGTTTGGGCCTGTCACTGCTGATGTTTCCTTCTGAGGCATGAGGATAGAATTTTGTCCTACAAAGAAATACAAGTGGATTATGTTCAAATTTGGGGAATATAAGTTTATCACCCATTTGAAATGAATGAAAGACCTTTCCTTCATGGTAAGGGCCTAGTTCTCTGAGTCTTTTGTGTTGATAATATTTGAATTTCCAGGCACTGATACGTGTGTGTGTGTGTGTGTGTGTTACTGGGGATGGAATCCAGGGCATTCTACCTCCAAGCCACACCCCCAGCCCTATTTTTTTATTCTTCACTTTGAAACAGCGTCTCACTAAGTTGCAGAGTATATCACTAAGTAGCTAAGGCTGGCCATGAACCTGCGGTCCCCTTATCTCAGCTAGGCACTGTTACCATTAGTAATTATGCTATGACTAATAATTATGGCTGACACTTATCAAATGGTTGCTATTTTTCAGGAAATTTGAGCACTTCTTAACTCTTTTTCTTAGCCTGTTCTTTGGAACAGGAATTCAAACCCGTACCTCTCACTGCCTACTAGACTTCCGTTTTTTTTGCGTGTTCGAAGCCATCTTACTTTCAACCTCAAACTTCCTATTCTGTGTTTTCTTGGTTAGGAAACACAGGACCCGTCCAGTTCCTCTGTCTTGGGTCTGATCATCATATTCAACCTGTCATTCTTTCTCCCCAGGCTGACTGATCAGCCATCAAGCCCTAGTTTATAGAACTGTCAATTCTAGACTCCAAATAGCTCACAAACTATCTCTCCCTTCATCTCCAAGGCTGTCACTGGCTCTGCACCTTGCCTATTTCAATGCAAGGAGCTTTTAATGGATCGCCAGTGTGATCTTGTCACTTTCTTATGAAATGTCCATCCCCCAAATAAACACTTAGCTCTATATTCTCTCATCTGCTGTCAGTGTGTTCCTTTTATACTTTAGCCTTCTTGAACACTCAGATGTTGGTATAAAGGCACTTCTTTCTTTGTGTGTGTGATATTGGAGATTGAACCCAGAGGCATTCTACACTTGAGCCATACCCCCAGACCTGTTTGTATTTTTATTCTAAAATAGGGTCTCACTACATTGTTGAGGGCCTAAGTTGCTGAGGCTGGCCTCGGACCTGTGGTACTCCTGTCTCAGCTTCCCAAGTATTGGGATTACAGGTATGTGCCACCACACCTAGCCTAGTTTAAAAGGCACTCTTCAAAGAGGAATTCCTCTGTTTCTTACACTGGTTTTGGTCTCTCTCTAGCACAAGCCCACAGTACATCTTGCTTTTCTTTTCTAGCACCTCAGAATTATGTATATGCTGACTATTTCCCCACCAGACATAGATGACACGAAGTCTGGAAACACATTAGTCATGTTCAACATAATATTTACATCATATAGCGTGATGCAGGTACTCAGTATTTTCTAAGTGAAAGAATGAATAAAACAAAACTTGAATAATGAATAAAACACGGGTCCTCCCGTTCCAAGCCTGGGCACTTTACACCATACCATCTGCTTTTCAGACACATTTTGATTTAGTTTTTATTTCATAAACATTCAATCTTTGCCTCAGGGCCCTGATGGGAATACCCAATATATTCAACATAGACATTTACATTTTGTGCCCTATTTAGGCGATGTCTCAGTTTTTCTTAGTAATAAGCTTCTCAGTCTCTTTTTGAAATACTTAGTAAAAAGATCAGAAAGAAATGGACATTTCTGAATGAAAATGATTAAAGCACACTTTAAATAGTGTTGGATTATCCAAAAGCAAATTAAAACTGCGCTGCAGGCAAAACATTTTGAATATTGATATTTCTTGAAAAGCATAAAAGTAACACCCATGGAAAAAAATGACAGAAATTTGTTAAACTTCCTAAAACTCATCTTGATGTTTATTATGAATTTTACTTTTTACTATCTAAGATAAATAATAATATCAACATCACAAAAGAGAAATAATATCAGCATCACGAAAGGCCTTAACAGGGCTTGCTTTTGAATATTAGTATTAATGGTGTATGATTTCCCAGATATTCTTAATCTGGCATTCTTCCATTTTTGTAGTAATAACCATGTATTGTTACATATCAGCTAGTATGGAGGTATTTTACATGCATTATCTCTAGTTCAGTTTATCTTGAACATTAAGTACTATCCCCCCTGTTTTTAGACAGACAGAGAGTCAGAATGCCCAGGTAACATAGCAAGGTCTGCCTGGCTTGCTGGCAGGTCATACTGACTCTCGGTAACTAAGGGTATGGCTTCTTCTTCATCATCTTTGTCCTGGTAAGACAATTCCAGTGCTGGCTATGCAGAAGGATTTCATACATCGTTCCAATCTGCTTAAATTGGCTACTGTGCAAAACTGAAGCAAACCCTAGCAGCTCAATAGAAAATCTATACGTTCCACTAGGATGCCCACGGGGAAGCAGCAGATTTCTAATTTGGAACAATCAGCACAGCAGGGAGTAAGGCAGGACTGTTTTGAAGAAATATACAAGAGTTTCAGTCATTGTCGCTGACAGAAGGACTGGGATTTATTGTAGAAACTAAGCATTTTCTTTGGAATCAGTTCTTGCACGAGTCTGGAGTCAGCAGTTAAATTGCTTCCTATTCAGGGTCTGGCTGTGTCACTAACCAGCTAAGTGATACTTTTTTAGATGGAGACCAGGATTCAGTATCCAGAGCTGTATGGAGAAAATTTGAATAAATACAATAATTTTCATGATGAAGCCAGTTTTGTCCACTAAAACTTACTGGATAAAAGAAATTTTACTTGAGAAAGTTTGAAAGTAGTGGAAGTAAGTTGGGAAATGCCTTAACTATAACTTGTGCCGGCTATATCGTGAAGAGGTAGCCTACCTCAAATCTGTGCGACGCCTTCGGCTCCTCTCTCTGAGGAGGACCTTTGGTATCTCCTGAGGTCTTCCGAATGCTAAGTCTTGGTGCTGGGCTTGACCTGGTCATCGTATCACGAAGTGGATGTAAATATGCTTGTAGAAATTTCTGGAGAGTTGTTATAGAGGGGAAGTGGTAAGAAAAGTCAACAAACCGTGGGGGGAATTTAGTCAATGCAAAAATTGGGTACTTCTCGCTGTGTTTTTATGGGTGCATTGTAATTGCACATCACAATAAAGTTCAGAGTGATAGGTACAAATGCATACAGAGCGACTTGGCGAGCTTTGCCCTGGGTCCCATTCCACCTCCTCCCATTCCCCGGATATGATTCTGAAATTGGCATTGAGAATTTTGTGTAAGTACATAGCATCATTTGAAGTGGTTTCTTAATCAACTCTCCCTCCTCCCCCTTTTTTGCGGTACTAGGAATGGAACCCAGGGGCAGTCTACCTCCTAGCTATACCCCCAGCCCTATTTTTTATTCTCTATTTTGAAACAGGGTCTCACTGAGTTGCAAAGGGCCTCACTAAGTAGCTGAGGCTGTCCTTGAACTGCGATCCTCCAGTCTCAGCCTCCCGAATGCTGGTATTACAAGCGTGTACCACCATGCCTGGCCCTATCCCCTATTTTTTCTCTCAGATCTCCTCTTTTGTTCCACTGGGGGTTGTCTCTCCTCTCTAGGATAAAGAGTTCCTCTTATATCCCAATTTATCCTGAGCTTCCACATATGAGAGAAAACATATGACCCTTCACTTTCTATGACTGGCTGACCTCACCAAAGGAACTGAAGTCAGAACATTATAGTGATACATTCATATCCATGTATATAGCAGCACGATTCACAATAGCCAAATTATGGAACCAGCCTAGGTGTCAACGGATGAGTAGACTATAAAATTGTGGTATATACACACAATGGAATTTTACTCAGCCATAAAGAAGAGAAAAACTATGTCATTTGCAGGAAAATGGATGAAACTAGAGAAAATTATGCAAACAGAATATTTTAAAACCCAACAATCCAACTTTACCTCAAAGATAGGTTAATAATGTTTTCTCATTGTTTTAATTTACTGGAAAAATTTCCTTTCTACTTCTCTTTTATAATGCCTTTGTCTAAGGCAGCCCTCTCCTTTCTGGGCCTCCCCCTGCTGATTAATCACCCCCTTGCCTTGTGACACTATTTGTCTGACTGACTTTCCACTTTATGCCTTTTTGCCTCTTCCTGTGAATTTCAATGAGTCACGGTGACTGTGCCTATTATAACAGTTCAACGTTCAGCTAGTTGCAGTTATGCACGCACCAATTTTCTTCATATCATGAAACCTAATGTCTAGAATATGGTGTTAATAAGGCCAAGTATGCCTATCCTTTTTCTTTTCCTTCCTTCCTTCCCTCTCTCTCTTTTCTCTTTCTTTTCTTTCTCTCTTTCTCTCTCTCTCCCTCCCTGTTTCTTTCTTTCTTTCTTTCTTTCTTTCTTTCTTTCTTTCTTTCTTTCTTTCTTTCTTCTTTCTTTCTCTTTCTCTCTCTTCCTCTTTCTTTCTTTCTTTCTTTCTTTCTTTCTTTCTTTCTTTCTTACTTTTTTTCTTTCTTTCTCTTTTTCTTTTTTGGTACTGGAGATTGAATCCAGGGACATTTTATATCCAAGCTAAACCCGCAGCCCTTTTTATTTGGAAACGGGCTCTCACTCAGTTGCTGAGACCTTCCTTGTTAAGCTGGTGAGGTTGAACACAAACCTATGATCCTCCTGTCTTAGCCTACCAAGTCCGGATATTACAGTAGTGTGCCACCCTGCCTGGCTCATGTTTATCACAAGCTCCTTATTTAGAGGTCAGTAAGTGCCACTCAAAGGAACTGCTCATTTTAAGTGTTTTGCTTGGTGTCATATTCCCGACCCCAGGGATTGAGCCTGCCATTGCACATAAGGTACAACATGAATTGCTGCTCATGCCCTGAAATCTATCCCAGAGATCTGTGGTAACATCATAAAGTAGTATAATACAGATTTCCTCTGACCTGCAAAATTCCTCCTGTAGAAGCGCCCAGATAATCCTCTTAGATAATTGTCTCTGAACATGCACATTGTCTGATTTCAGAGTAGCATTTTTTCCCCCCAGTGTAGTACATGTTACAGGAGTGGCTTTCAGTGAACTATGACTCCTGGTTGCCACACCCTTACGGTGGTGGTCCCCTCCTACTCTGATGCCAGGCTGGCTTAATTGTGTGACTTATTTGACCAACTGAATCTTGGCAAGCATGGGGCAAGCAGAAACTTGAGACATGGTCACGTGATAGCTTTTCCTTTGGATGGCGGCTACCACCAATTGCTGGGGCTTGGACTGGCTCCCTTCAGGATGAGAGATCACATGGAGAGAAAAGCCCAGCTGTCTCAGCATCTCAGTCAAGCCCAGCCCTCAGGCAACTCTCCAGCTCAATGCAGGCAGCTGTAAAAATGAGTCCCAGGGAATTCAGCAGAGGAACCACCGAGCCATGAGCAATACTAAATCATCATTGTTCTCTGCCAATCAGTTTTGGGGTGATGTGTTTTACTTAGCCGAAGAAAACATGTAAATTTGCATCTGTAGGCTTCTTTGATGTGAGTGTGTGATGTTTTACAGAAAAAGACAGTAAATAGATGACAGATAATTTTTACTTTTTTCCTTCTACTTTGCTATAACCATAGCAAACATTACTACTTTTTATGCGTTTGTTAGCTAGACATTAGAGGAAATTATCAGATCTGTGTTCTGTGCAACTTCTAGCTGCATACTACTACTTTTTAAATAGCATAATCCCATTTATGAAAAGAGAAAAGTCTCATCTTACATAAAACCATGTACATAGACTCACATACGTGTAAATATCTCCAAGTGTGAAAAACATCCTATTAACTGTAGATTTTTAAAATACTTTAATTGGTGCATTACAGCTTCACATCATGATGTAGTTCTTAGTGATGGTAGCATACATGCACACAGCACTTGGTGGGCTGTCACAATACTCTTTAAGCTATAGAAAAATGTATTATAAGAAGTTTTAAGCATTTTTATTTAAAATTTGGACATTTTTATCTAATATGCAAAAACTTTAGAGGAAGCTTAGATCAAAGGAGAGAGAGGGAGGGAGGGAGGGGGAGAGAGAGAGAGAGAGAGAGAGAGAGAGAGAGAGAGAGAGAGAAGAGGAGAGAGAGGAGAGAGAGGAGAGAGAGGAGAGAGAGGAGAGAGAGGAGAGAGATGAGCTTGTCATGGACCATATTTTTAAGAGGCAAATAACTGATCATATGTCTTTCCGGGCTTTTTGCCTATTTTCTAAGAGTTCCCTCTCCATGTTTCTTCCATTAGTGAAAGATGGTAGTTGGAGGCTACTAGATATTTCCAGCACATGGATAAATTTACAAACCAGGAAGAATTTCATTGCACTGAGGCAGCACCACACCTGACTCAGTAAAGTTTATTTTGATGACTATTTCATTACTTGGCTAATTAAATTTTTTACATGCATAATATAATGTGCAAATAATGAGCCTGAAAGCCAGCAATACCTAAATTCGAAACCCAATTGCAGCATTACGTAGTTACAGGACTTATAAGTGAGTTAACTTTCCATAGTTTTCATTTTAAAACATGGGGCTAATTACATTTCTGTTTTCTAACATTTCTAAGATTTTTGAAGGACCATGCAAAGTCATGTATATGAAGGCATTCGTTGGTATTAATAAGACCCTGTTATTTAAAGTGAACAATATAGTATATGGAGTTATAACTTTAAAAATTTATTTTTTAATTTTAAATTTTTGTTAAATAAATCTTACTGGTGCATTGTAGTCATACATCTTAATGGGATAAAAAACTTGTGGAGATATACACGCACACATCACCCAATCAGCCTCTACCCAATCCTTAACCCTTCCCTCCCCCTCCCTCCTTCCCATGCTTGGTTTCCTGAGTAACTTTGATATGTTTTATTTTCTTCCATATATGGTCAAGTTATTTATTTATTTATTTATTTATTTATTTATTTATTTATTTATTTATTTAGTGGTACTGGGGTTCCTGGAAACTCTTCTACTTCTGGGCTACACTACCAGACCTATTTTATATATATATTTTTTTAAATTTGGAAACAGGGTCTCTTAAGTCAGGACGGCTGGCTTTGAACTTGCGTGATCCTCCTGTTTCCACCTCTCAAGTGTGGGGATTACAAGCGTGCGCCACCACGCCCGGCCATGGTCAAGTTATTTTTGACGAGGTTTCCAAGAATATTTGGTGAAGGAAATAATAATATTTTCACTCAATATTGTTGGAAAATAATAACTACATGAAAAAGAATAAAATTGGGCCCTTACATAACACCACATACAAATATTAACTCAAAATAGATAAAAGACCTAAATGTAAATATTAAGACTATAAAGTTTTAGAAAAAAACCAGGGTCATATCATAAAACTTCACAACATTGAAATTGGCAGTGATTTCTTAGATGTGATTCCAAAGGCACAGACAACAAAAGAATAAACAGACAAACTTCATAAAAAATAGAAAAATATTGTACATCCAAAGACAATGTATACAGAACTAAAAGTTACTGATAGAATGGGTTAAAATATTGCCAAATGCTATATCTGAAGGTATATTAATATTCCAAATATAAATCCTAAAAATTAGCAACAATAAAAGCAAACAATACAATTTAGAAATAGGTAAAAGGGGAAGAATTTAGCTCTAGGCTTGTATTTAACTCCAATGATTTATATATCTGCCTTTAGAACAGTACTACACTGTTTGAATTATTGTAGCTTTATATGGTTTGAAATCAGAAAATATATATCTTCTAGCTTTGTTCTTTTTTCAAGATCATTTTGGGTATCTAGAATCCATATTCCATATTAGGATATATTTTTTCTGAAAAATAAATATATAAATATATGATAGTTTCACCTAAAAAATAGAAAAAAAATATTCTCTGGTAAGAAAGAAAGCAAAAAGAAATATTGAAATGTTATCTTTAAGTCATCAAAAGCTTGGTATCAGACAAATAAAACTGTTATGTGAGATTATCATTTTTAATTTTGGATAAATTGTTATAATACTAGATGTCAACCACTAAGCCAAGCATGGGAAGGAGGGATGGGGAGGGAATGGGGTGGGGATTGGGTGGGGGCTGACTGGGCGATGTGTGAATGTATGTCTACAAAAGTTTGTATCCCACTATGATGTATGAATACAGTGCACCAATTAAAAAATAAATAAATAAATAAAAGAAATAGGTAAAAGACTAAAATAGATAATAAATCTCCAAAGATTTTTATATGACCAATAAACACATGAATATCACTCATCATTATCATAATATAATTAATCATTAAGGAAATACAAATAAAAACTATAGTGAAATACTGCTTCACATTTGTTAGGATGGCTACTTAACATGAATTACCTTGCTCCAGCTCTTTACCTTGAGTTTGTTACTCTCTTTACTTGTAAAGTGTATTTCTTGTAAGCAGCAGATGAATGGATACTGGTTTTTAATCCATTTTGCCATTTTATGTCTTTTTATTGGGGAATTGAGGCCATTTACATTAAGTGTGATTATTGAGAGATAACTTTATTTCCTAACATGTTAAGATTTTATTTCTGTTTGAAATACTGTATATTCTTCTTTGCTTAGTTGTCTGCTGGATGGAAAATCTTGTTTCTCTGGTCCTGGTGTGTATTATCTATTTCTTTTTGGTAGTTAATCTCTCTGAGTATTTTCTCTAGCGCTGGTTTTTAAGACATAAATTCCTTCAGTTTCTGTTTGTCATGGGAGCTTCTTATTTCCCCATCTAATTTGATAGATAGTTTTGCTGGGTAAGAAATTTTTGGCTGGAAGTTGTTTTCTTTCAGAGTTTGGAATATGTTACTCCATGCCCTTCTGGCTTTCATGACTTGGTTTGGGAAGTCTGGAGTACTTCTAATTTGTTTGCCTCTGAATGTCACTTGGCCTTTTTTTTTGTTGCCTTTAAGATTCTCTGCTTGGCTTCTACACTGGTCATTTTGACAGTTATGTGGCCTGGGGAACCTTTTCTCTGATCCTGTCTAAAGGGAGTCCTATAAGTTTCCTGGATCTGTGTATCAACCTCTTGCTCTATGTTTGGAAAATTTTCTGCTATTATTTCTTTGAAGATATTATTGATCCCTTAGGTTTCACCTTCTTTTCCCTCCTCTATTCCAATTATTCTTAGGTTAGCTCTCTTAAAATGGGCCCATATTTCTTCAGTGTCAGATTCCTACTGTCTGATTTTTTTCTAAGTTATAAATTATGCATTTGTTTTTGGAGTGATCATGTTCTAGGAGCGAGATTCTATTCTCCATGTGGTCTAATCAATTGTTTATAGTTTGAATTGATGCCTTTACTTCAGTGATTGCATCCTTTATTTCTTTTAGACTCTCTCTAAATTCTTTTTAAAAGTCCTGTATTATTTCTACAGTTATATTCCTGATTTGATCTTCTGGAGATCTCTGAATTTCTGTGTTAGCAGGTTCTGATATTATGGGGTTGTGGGCGTTCATTGCTTTATTGTTGTTCCTCTTTCCCATGATTTTAGAAGTTTGTGCCTTCTCTGTGTTCTTTTCTGGGTCACCACAACTTCACTTAGGGTGCTCTGAATCTGGAGTTTGTGGTAATCTCAGCTGCCACTACTCCTTTACTGGGTTGTATTGCAAAGTCTTAGACCCAGGTAGTTAATCGAGGCTGCGGGAGACCCTGGGGATGCCAGGCTGGGCATTTTCCCATGGGGAGTTGAGACTAGGGTATGGTATCTTTGCCACCACTACTCCTTCACTGGGTTGGACTTCAAAATCTCAGACCTAGGGAGATTATCAAAGCTGCGCAAGTCCCTGGGAGTGTAGTGCTGGGATTTCTCCTGTAGGGGCTGAAATTTCACTTACAGTTATTGTGCGTGCTGATGTGGAGCTGTCGTGGGCAGGGTGAACTTGCTGCTGCTGCTGCTGCTGCTGCTGCTGCTGCTGCTGCTGCTGCTGGCAATATGGTGCCGCTGCCATGCCCTTGGCTGTGAGGCTGGCATATTTCTTTTCTGGTTTTGAGCTCCATTCTCAGTCCCTGGAAGGCATGATGAGCTTGGGCACTGGGAGTTTTAGACCTTCTTTGCGCTGAAAGAACTGCTGAATTTCACCTGAATGATCCACAGCTGCTCACTTCAGCTCCTTGTTTACCTTTCCTCTCTGGAGCCTGGTGCTGTGAGGCATGATAGCACTGGTCCAGCTCCGCAGTGCAGGCTGGTTTCTTTTCTAGTTTCTGGTTGTTCTTCTCTGGTCTCTGGTTGTTCTTCTAGTCTTCTTTTTCTCTGTCCCTTGTGTTTACATTTTTTATTTCTCTGCTGATAGTGTTCTCTGGCTATGAAAAGTACTGATTTTGTGGCAATAGAGATTGAGCATTAGCAGGACTTGTAAAAGCTGCTTTTCTCGGTCGCCATTGTCCCCAAAGTGTCTGTAGTTATAACTTAAAGCTTCAGCCTTAAACATTTTCTCAGTAGTTCTTTAGTATTTGCATATCATATATTTTCAACACTGTTTATTGAAGATAGTATTGTGCATATACACTTAGAACCATTTTTTTGTTATAAACAAACAAACAAACAAAGAAACAAACAAAAGCTTTACTTCTGAAAAATAAGTATGAGGAAATGAAATTTTATTCTGGGGGCCCTGTGCCTAATTTGGTATTTTTCTAAGGTCACAGTGAAATTATTTGGTTTTCACAAGTGTTGGCTAAATATTATCTGAACCTTTTTCTTTCAAGTTGACACATGGCCTCGCATTGCCACATTCCAATTTATCTACTTTTCTTGACAATATGTCTTGATATTTACTAGATCAAATCTTTATCATTTCTTCTGAATACTTTTGTTGTACAGAAAACAACTTGAAAAATCCTAGACTATACAGAAAATATATGGCAGACAATGTTATTTGCATACCATCCATCTTACACTTGACTTCAAAAGACATTATTTGAATCATTTGCATAAAAACAAGATCTTTGTCTTTTAAGAGCTTATCTCCTCCTGCTGCTATATATCTTATGCTGGATTATGACTTCAAGTGAGGAAAACCCAGCAGGAACAGATGAACTCTTAAAAATAAAGATCCTGTTTTTATGCAAATACCTCTAATAATTAAAACCAAGAAATAGGGAAGCTGTTCACAAATTCTCTGGCCAAATCCAATAGAGTTTTTCAAAATAAAAAAAAAAAAGGCTTTCATGTTTCAATTTAACATCTGAAGTCAGTGGGGTTTGCACATGTCACTTTGATCTTTAAAACCGTATGTGGTCTTGGTGCCAGTGACTTTCAATGAGGCCTCTTAGGTTCCCTGCGGCCCTCTTTCTCTGGAGGGCTTAGGGAGACCTAAGCATAATTGTTTTCTCTCAGAGTTTACTTTGCAAACATCTTTTGACTTTGGAGATGATGATAATAATAATATGTGGGTGTGTATATATATATGTGTATATATATACATATCTCTCTCTATATATATATGTAAATATACATGTGACTATATATGTATGTGTGTATATAATGGTTCCAGGAGAGAGAGAGAGAGAGAGAAAGAGAGAGAGAGAGAGAGAGAGAGAGAGAGAGAGAGAGAGAGAGAGAGAGAGAAAGAAAGAGAGGGATATGCTGGGGATTCAACTATTCAACTCAGGGTCTCATGCATGCTAGGCAGGCTCTCTGCCACTGATATATACTGCTATACCTTAGTTGCTGTATTTATATTATAGTTGATTATCTATATAAATTCAGATATATTATTTCTGACAGGAGTTTTTCAGCCTTTTTGAGTATGAAAATATGTTTTTATTATTAAAGTACTTTAGGTCCCCCTTTCCCATGATAAATGTCTCATTTTTGTTTTTCCAACTTCAGACAACGTTTAATTTGTACACCAATTTTTGAACCTCTATTAGGAGCTGTGCTTCCCCCGATCCGCTGTTCAAAATGGCCAGCTCAGTATGTCTTTGATTTGGTTATTTAATACTGTATCTCTGCTTGGGCAGCTTGACTAGCTCTGGCGGATCCACCTTCAGGGGGGCTGCCTCACATGGCTGCCAATTTGGGAGCTGGCTGGTGGCTGGGGGCTCAGCTGGACTGCTGGGCAGGAGCCCAATTTGCTTTCCATGTGGGCCTTGCCGTAGGCTTCTTGGGCTTCTTCACAACGTGGCTGCTGGGTTCCAAGGGCTAAGATTCCAAGAGACAGAAATAGAAGCTACCAGTTGCTTAAAACCGGAGCCTGGTGATTGGCGCAGCATCATTTCTTTTATTCTCTGTTGATCACACAGCCCTGATTCAAGGAAAGGGGCCATAACCTTTTGATCGCTGGATGGTCGGTATTCTCAGCCACATTTGCTGTGTTACAGTTCATTTGTAAAGTGAACCTGGATTCAGACAGTGGTACCCACGCTTTCCTCCATCCCTTTAGGAGGCTCAGTATCCTCTGCCAGTTACCGTGAGCACTGCACATGTCTCCTTTGCTCTCCCATGTCAGGACCTTTCCAGGACTGCAGAACCATTCTGCAGATATGCCAACTACCAAGTTCCTTAGTCCTGAGAGATGTGTACAGGGAATTCAATGACACTAGCCCTCATTCCTTCTGCTAGAGACCCTGAGCAACCTTTGTGCCTTGCTTGTGAACACTCTTTGATCTCTTGGGGGCAATAATAGACAAATAACAAGGGGACAAATTCCTGTAAAAAGAAAAAAATATGTGGAATCAGTGAAGGGCTGTGGCTTCTTAGCTTCTCCAGAAATTGCTGCAATCCCTCCGTGTACAACCTGTCATCTTTTCTGGTCACACACACATGAAGAGAACTAGTGCTTTTTTTTCCTTTTCTTTTGGCAGTGGGGGAGGAAGGTTACTGGGGATTGAACCCAGGGGCATTTTATCTCTGAAGCTATAACCCCTAAACCTTTTATTTGGAAATGGAGCTAAGTTGCTGAGGCTGGCCTCAAACCTGCAATCCTCCTGTCTCAGCCTCTCAATGACTGGGATTACTGACTCCTGCCACCTTTCCAGCCTCAGATCATCTTCCTCCTCCTCCTCTTCTTCTTCTTCTTCTTCTTCTTCTTCTTCTTCTTCTTCTTCTTCTTCTTCTTCTTCTTCTTCTTCTTCTTCTTCTTCTTCTTCTTATCTCTCCTCTTTTTCTCTTTTCCTTGTCAGTAAGATTCTCACTATTCCTTTGCTACGCCTTTTTTAAACAGCAGAGGACTTACCCGAGAAGGGTAAAAAGCAAACCCAAATTAAACCTATGGGATCTAGCATTCAAATGAGTGAGATGTTGCGATTTTCTAGATGTGAGGACTTTCGATGGTGACTTTTTGGTTTAGGTAAGTTATGGCTCGGGTGTGCAGTGATTGCTGTATCAGAAAACAGCACGGCTGGGATAAATGGGGGACATTTGAGAGGAAGGCTCACATTTGCAAATAGCCTCCATACCAGGGCCAGCTCTTCACCTGCTGGGAGCCTCCCACCTGAGCACACCGGACGTTTTTACCTCACACCCCAGATGTAGAGCCTCTGATTTTAAGACTTTTTACATTTGTAAATTTTGATGTAGATAGAGGAATATGGAAAGATGCACATATTTCTACAAGACCTTTGTGGTTGTGCACCAACATAGCACCAATCAGATCTTGTTCTAAATATATGGACGTGGCTTTTCGTAACGAGTGCATAGACTATAATTTCAGATGGTCCTGGCCCTTCTGATCCTGGGAACATTTTAACTTTTTTTTTTTCTATTCTTAAAATTTTATCAATCCATCATCAACTAGTTTAGTATAAGAAATCTATCACTTTTACCTGTCACTTTTACATGAAAGCAGCGGGTTTCTTGTTTTGTTTTTGTTTTTAGTTGTGAATCACTCAAATAGAAAGGTTAAGAAGACAAGCGCGGTCTCAGTGACTGGGCTTATTTTGGGGACATTTTGGAGAGTAACTTCTTTTCTCGTCTTCTTCTCCCCTAATCACTTCTTTTGTTCATTGGAGATGCACCCATTTTTCTTTCCTCTCTTGATCTTCTATTCTGACCATATTTAGGGCATTCTATTTTTACCTAAACTTTTAAAATTAATGGCACAACTTTAGATGATAATGAGAACTTTACTAGCCTCACACCTTCTGTGATCTGACTCCTAAGAGAATTTTAATTAGTGCCTTTGGGTGTCACAGGAGTAACTGTAGTAAGTAGAAAATACTTCTTTTTTTCTTTTTCTTTTCTAAAAAAACCTTTGCCAAATGAGCTACCTGATTGACCACTGGATACTAACAAAGTCCTGTGATGTGAGACTCCCAATTTAAGAGTTGCAATAATGAAAAGGTGAAGAGAGGGGAGACTGCAAAAATGAGATAAAAACATTTCTTCTAAGCTTTTACTATTTTGTTAACACCATCTTTTTCTAATTTTAAAACTCCTATCGGATTTGAAAAAAAGTAGTGAAGACTGAAGAGAATATGTAATTAAGAAATAATTCTCAATTGAATTTCTAAAAAAATTCACTAGAGCTTGTATCTGTTAGATCTTCAAAAATATTTTTCTTTTTCTTTCTTTCTTTTTTTCTTTTCTTTTTTTTTTCAGTTCTGGGGATTGAACCCAAGGGCATTCTACCTCTGAGCTACATCCCCAGGCCTATTTTTTATTCTTTATTTTATTTTAGTTTTGCAGTACTGGGGATGGAACCCAGGGGAATTCTACCTCTGAGCTACACCTCCAGCTCTACTTTTTATTCTTTATTTTGAAACTCTAAGTTGAAGAGGGCCTCACGAAGTAGCTGAAGCTGGCTGCCAGCCTGTGATCCTCCTGTCTCAGCCTCTCAAGTACTGGGATTACAAATGTGCACACCACTCCCAGTTTAGGAAAGATTTTCATTTTATGGCAGGGCATACTCTGGCCACTTCATCTCAGCTCCAATATGATTCTCTTCTGAAATATTTTATAACTAATGTCTTAAAACTTGTATAAGAAATGTCTTATAACTATAAAATCTGTTCAACAGGTACCTGCTTATTTATCTTCTTTCATTCTTCCTTAATGAATAATAGTAATCCTAATATAAGGTTGAATTACATGCTTTAAGGGGTGAATTGTGTGGTATGTGGATATATATCCATAGGGCTGTGAAAAATAATAGCATTCAATTCTATCACCATAATGACCACGGTAAGGTTTTTGTTATTGTTGTTTGTTTGTTTGTTGCCTCAGAACAGCATACTCTAAGGAAGAATGTCTCTTTATACTTTCTAGATTGTACCTTTTCCTTAGTTGTCAGTATGGTTCATAGGCCCTGGGAACCCTAAAGTTAGTGATAGCAACTACCAACAATTGGGCTTCATTATTTCAGGCCCTGAGTTGAGTATTTTGTTATATTATTTCACAAAGATAGGTAGGTATTAGTATCTCCATTTTATAGGTGAGAAAACTGAAGCTGAGAATAGTTAATGCTATAGTTGGAATATTTATGTCTCTCCATATTCCTACGTTGAGACTTAATCCCCAGGTGATGATACTTGGAGACGGGACCTTTGGTAATCAAATGACCAGGGTGGAGCTCTCATGAGTATAATTAGCATCTTTATTAAGGGGCCCCAGAGAACTGTCTTGTTCTTCTGCCATATGAAGATGCAACAAGAATTTGGGAAACCAAGAAGAGAATCCTCAACAGAAATTGACCATGCCGGCTCCCTGATGGTAGACTTCTCCCCTCCAGAAGCTGGAGAAGTGAATTCCTTTGTTTAATCCACTGAATCTATGTATGGTATTTTGTTACACAGAAGCCTGAGCTAGGAGAGTGAAGTCATTTAACTTCATTAGCATAGCTGATTGATGAGCCAGTAGAACCAGGAAGTGAAGTAGGTTTGTTTGATGTCAAATACTGTACTGTCAATTTCTGTTCTCTAGTGTGATACCCCTCACCCCGTTCAGATCCCCTCTTACTGCACTGAGATGGAAAATAGATATGAATGATTAGAACATCCCCTTAAAGAATAATCTCCTCCTCTTCTTCCTCCTTCTCCTTCTCTTCCTCTTCTTCTTCCTCCCTGTTCTATCTCCTTCTTCTCTTCTAGGTCCTTCTTTTCCTCATTTTTTAAAAAATTATTTGTTTCGGGCTGAGATAAAAAAGATAATGAAAAACTAGAAACAAGTAGAAAAGAGAATATGTAATTCAGGAGTAATGGCAGTTTAATTGAATTCTGGCTCCTTTCTGCAAGTTTTATAGAGGGAAAAGATATGGTCTTGGGCTTTATTGTACTATAAAACCTTGATTCTAATTCCTCAGGAAAGCTTCCTTTCTGAGTTTGCCATCTGTCTGCTGCTGGTTAGGAGTGGCCATAGATCACTGGACCTGTGTAGTGGGATATTCTGGAATAGGAATGGGAGAAGGGGAAATAATTATATCCTGGTTTGTAAGTGGGGCAAACAGTCCATTTTTTGTTTTTGCTTCTAGAAATACTGTTCTCTTTCTGTTCTCCTTTGAAGGAACCCTGACATTTGCTGTCATTTGAGACTTATAAAATTAATAAAAGAATTCACCAAACATTCATAAATAATGCCTCTTAAGTGTATAGGGCTAGTATTCATTATTAGGGTCCAGAGGTGATTGAGCTTTTCTTTTTACCACTGAAAAATTCCATCAGCCACTTTACCATCATAAATATGCCAAATAAACATATAATTTAAGTAAAAATAGTTGCTTTGAAAATGAAGCTTCAAGATCACCCCCGTGGGCCACCCTGCCTCCCGAGGCAAAAGAAGTATGACAGGAACACGAGGAGTTCTAGAGGCATCCCCAGTAGGAGCAGAGCTCAAGCGCCCAACACAGGAGCCCCAGGTCCAGACTTCAGTCCTGGTCTCACCACCGGCGGCCTACATGAGTCCGGCTTCAGTGTTCTTCCCATCTCATAGAATATTGTGAGGACCAAGTGAATGAATGCACCAGAAATGTGTAGTGCAGTTCCCAAAGAAACAGTGCAGTGTCACCAACATTTTTACTTCCAGAAAGAAGGGAGGGCTCACATTTCAGTGCTCAAGGATGCTGTCATGAAGAAAGAAATTGCTCGAAGTGGACCTGCAGCAAAGGTTAAGATTTGGAGGGGAGAAACTTATTGAGTCAAGAGACTAGAACGCCGTGTGTGAATGAGGGAGTGGTGTTTGTTATTGTAATGCGATGAATTTTATCTCTTCTGTGTCTTACCCAACTGGAGTTCCAGGTAAGTGTGATTAACTAATACTATGAACATGTAGCTAAGCATTTTTCTCAGTGTTTTGCAATAGTCATGATATGAAAGATAACCGCTAACATAAAGCACCTGGGTCAGGCATTATTTTGTGTGTGCGTGCTTCACCTCAAATATCCTGAAAGATGATTCTACTTTCTTTCTTCAACAGAGTTATGTGAAAGGCTTGGAAAAGTTAAGGAACTTGTTTTATGGCCATCCAGGTCGGATGTGGGGAAGACAGGATTTGAACACATGAAATTGTCTCCAAAGCCTTCATTGAATGTAACCATTAATAGGAGAAGGCAACACACTGAAAATTATATGGCATGGGGCAATGTTTTAAGGGACAGAACAGTTTAGTGCCTTTTTAAAATATACTTTTATTGATGTGTCGTCATTGCATATTATAAAATAGTTCAGAATGATAGAGACATACATGCACACAGGACTTGCTGAGCTTCCCCCTTCCCACTCCTCCTCCTTCCTCATACATGATATTGAGATTGGCATTGGTAATTTTACATATGTACATAACACCAGTGCAAGTGTTTCCTTTATTAATTCTCCCTCCTCTAGATCAGCTCCTTGACTCCACTAGAATGTCTCCTTAATTATTTAAAGTCCCCCTTGTATCTGCGTTACTCCCTGGCTCCACATATGAGGAAAGACATATGACCCTTCACTTCTGGGACTGGCTGATCTCACTTAACCTAATGTTCTTCAGGTCCTTCCATTTTCCTGCAAATGATGTTATTTTGTTCTTTTTATGGCAAAGTAGAATTTCATTGTGTGTTTATCCCATAATTTTGTAATCCATCCATCTGTTGATGGATACCTAGGCTGGTTCCATGAGTTGGCTATTGTGAATTGTGCTGATATTAAACATGGATATGTATGTATCACTATAATATTCTGATTTCAGTCCAGTTGGGAAGACACTCAGGAGTGGTGTAGCTGGATTGTATGGTGGATCCATTCCCAGTTTTCTGAGGAATCTCCACACTATTTTCTGTTCTGTCTCTGGGTGAGCAAAGTCCTGGTATTGATAAGCTAGGAAACAGAATAGACTAAGAATCCTGGTGATTCCAAACTACTGAATCAAATATATTTATGTATAGAGTTACAACATTAGTAAAGTCAAGGAGTAATTCCTCTCTAGTACTAAGTCTCTTTAATATGTTACACTTAGTTTAAAAGCGTGATATTTTTCATCATTGCATTTTACACATTCACATTCCTGCATGCACACACCCACATTTCCTCATATAATTTCAAAAGTTGGCTTGGAATGGCGTATTATCCTGTACGTACGATTGTCTAGCTTCTAGACAGGAGCATGAACTAGACATTTCCAGAGTTCTGATTATTAGACTGTATAGCAGCCTGAGGCAGGGAGAAGAAGTAACTCAGAATAATTATTTCCAGGAACATCACACTCCATTTGTCATTTTGTGTTTCTGACCCAGAAAGAGGAGACACTATTTGGATGCAGTGACTGAAGCTTTCACTAAAGTAAACAAAATTAATGGGGCACAGTGTGTGGTTCTGCATGTGTGACTTTCCACCACGTCATGTGTCTTGAGTGATACAGGGAGTTTAGCTAAATGGAACAAGTAGCAAAGCAATTTATGATACAAAATGTAGATTTCTTTTTGTCTGTACACTCTTAGGGATCGAACCCAGGGGCACTCTGAGCTATGCCGCTAGCCCTTTTTATTTGTTTTTGTTTTTGAAACAGGGTCTCACTAGGTTGTTGAGAGTCTCTCTCTGATGCCAAAGCTGTCCTCAAATCTACAATTCTCTTGTCTTTGTCTCTAACCACTGGGATTACAGGAATGTGCCTTCATACTCAGCTCAAAAGGTAGGTTTTTCAGCAAGCAATACTTTTGACCAGATAGAAATCATGATAGCATCTTGGGAGTTTGTCATAACAATACTAAACTACAAAGATTGCCAGAATGAGGTGCTGTCAATACTTGCTGAGAATAACATTTTTTTTTTTTTTTACTGTGAGGATAATAGTTTACACTGAGAAAAATTAGAAAGTTGACATATAGCCAAAACGAAGACTTCAGACTAAAAGATACAAAAAAGTGTGTTCTATATTTCCTAGTTTACTATGGCCATTTGTAATTCTAATGAACTTTATTGCCAGTAATTTTAAATATACTTATTTGCATTCACTAGAAGTCTAGGATAGTATTGCCTTTCAATGGGTGATTCTCAATTACCTGAAAAGATCTTTATGTACAATTTTGGAACTTATCCCTTATGATTCTGATTAAGTAACTTTGTGGGGGACCAAAAATTTTTTCTGAATTATTTTATGAACATCAAATCAAATATAATTTCTAAGTGTTTCCTTCTTTAAATGAATAAAAAAGGGTCTCTGAACCATGAGTGGATTTTATTTTCCTGAAGTTTGTTGGCATATTTACTGGAAAGGAAGCAATAAGGGTCAAGGGCATGCCAACCAATTTACTTAATTTTTAAAATTTTTAACTAGTGATCAGTGAAATTAAGGAAATAGAATATTTTATCATAGATACTGGAGCCAGGATTATGACCCTCTCTTTTGCCATGCTACTCCTCTGAGCAATTGTTTTAGATCAATAAGGAAATAACAATTAGTTGGATAAACGCCTTTCCCCTTAAGCATTGGCTTCTATGTGTAGATAACTAGATAGCTAATATCCTTTTGTGTCAGTAGAACTCCATGGTTAAATAGGATAAAACATTTGTAAAAATCTTATATTACAGATGGCAAATATTTTATAATCAATAATGATAAAGCAATTTGATAAAAGTCTAAAAAATCATTTGAGAGTAGTAGTAAAAAGATGATTTTTTAAGTTTAGATCATCTGAAACCTTAAGTTTCTACATTCCTGATATGTAAAATAACTATTTTGTTATATGTAAATAAATTAACCTATTTGTTCAAATTTACACTTAAATGTGCATTACTAGGACATATACTAATGGAATTTACAGTATTTCTAAAATGTCTAAATTCAGTGATAAATACCCTGGACATGTTATATACAGTTACAACTGTGATCTCACTGCTCTTGGCTTTATTTTAATCAGACATCTCATCACAGTCTGAAACAAGCTTGTCCTTTAAATTCAAAATATATTCAGGGCCAGGAATCTTTTTCTTGGGAAGATGACATTCTCTAGGGGAATATAAATAAAGGAAGTTTGGATTGGAAGGAAGTGGGTTTTGGGTCTTCAGAAAGTAGTCAGGGTGGGGCCTGGTGATCCTTCCTGGGGTGGCCCCCTAGGTGGGACTGCTCACAGGTACAGTACTAATATAGCAGTAAATCCACACTTTAGCTTGTAATTTTTTTTTTTTTTTTTTGGTGGTACTGGGGTTCCCGGAAGCCCTTCTACCTCCAGGCTACACTCTCAGATCTATTTTTATATTTTTATTTGGAAACGGGGTTTCTTAAGCCAGAGAGACTGGCTTCGAACCTGCGCGATCCTCCTGTCTCCACCTCTCAAGCGCGGGGATTACAAGCGTGCGCCAACACACCCAGCTTAGCTTGTAATTTTGGAGTCTCTCCTTGACCTATAACATTTTTCCTCTCTAAACCTGTAAATTTACTTTTTATCTCTCCATGACTTAGCTCTCACTATTCATGTTCAAAAAATTTTAAATTTGCACTTATGTGTATATAACAATACAAAATATTATGAATTAATATGGAGTGATGACTTGGAAGAATTTTGGTTATCTCCTTTCAAACTCGTTTATTTTCTCTTGACTTATCCTTAAACTTGCTGTATATCATGTTAGGCCTTTTTTCATGCATATCCTTGGTGTTTCTTTTACATTTAAGGGAATCATTCACTCACATCCCATGGCCTTATTATTCTTGCTTTTTTTGGAAACTTACAAATCTCTAATATGGGTTGATTTAAAACTTCATTCAGAATGTTATGAACAATGTTGCAGTAGACCTTCCTATCCATAGATCTGTGTATCTGAGTATATGTTTTATGTGGTATGCTCCTAGAAGTAGAACTGCTGGGCCAAAGATATATAAAGATAGGTACATTCTAAGTATTAAACAATATTGCAAGATTGCCTTTTAAATTTCTATCCATTGGCATTCTGAAATAGAATGTTTTTTAATCTCATAATTATGCTATATGATACCCCCAAAGTTGATATCTTGTTTTTTACTTTTAATTTTCTTGACTACCAGGATGTTAAGTATATTTGTATATTTTTACATTTGTAGGATATTTGAATTTTTTCCTGATATTAGGAAAATATTCCTCATTTTATTTGATTTATAAGAACTTTTCACATACTATGAGGATTTATTACTTCTATGTTAAGTAAACCACATATTAAAAATTTTTCCTCAAATTTGTTGCTGATACTTAATTTTTCCATATCATTCACTGGAAAGAAGTTTTAAATTTGCATTAAAGATATGAATTTTTTCTTATTGCTCTTCAGAATTATTTAGAAGAATTTGTCCAACCCAGAATTATATTTAAAAGGTTTCCTGTATTAAATTATGACTTTTAGTTTGTTTTACATATACAGCTATTTATCTAGAATTTATTTTTGAAAATGATGTAAAATAACTCTATATTTTAAAACTACATCTAATTGTTTCAACATCATTTAATATCCTGCTTTAAGAACACTAAACACACACACACACATATATATATAAAACTTATGTCTTTACATGCATATACTATATAGTAATATGTATATATTCATTAAACATGTACATATATGGGCTAACCTCCATATATAAGGTATGCATATATTTGTGTATTTTTGTTTCACGGATCTATATTATACTTTTTATGCCAATAACAAATTACTATAATTAGTGTATTCTATATCTTAAATATATTAAAATACAAACCCCTATTCATGTTCCTTTTTATCACAGTTTTTGGGGGTGTTTATACACATTTAATTTTCCAGATGAACTTCATAATCACTAGATTTTAGTAGGTGTTTTAAGATCCATTAAAAACTCCAATTGAGATTTTGATAGTGTTTCATTGGATTTATAGGTTAATTTTGAAATAATTCATATCTTTATAATATTGAATCTTCTCAACCAGAAAATTAGCATGATTCTCTACTGATTCAAAAATTTATTTATGTCCATCGTTAAATACAGTATGTTTTACATAGTTGTTTTCTTATTAATTTTATTCCTAAGTATATCATTTAGGACTAGGTTTGGCTGGAAGTCAAGGAGACTCAAAATAACAGGGACAAACATGAAAGCCGTTTACCTGTCTTGCATGAAAGTATCCCACACCACACAGGTGTGACAGCTGTGTCACAGTCTCAAGACCTCAGACTGCTTCCTCATCTTCCTGCCATCATTAACGATGTCAGTCCTGGTCTTTCTGACTGTAGGTAACTGTAATATTGGCATCTATCATGTTCATATTCCAGGGAGGAAAAGTAACAGAAAAATAAACAAGAAGGTATCAAGGAGAACAAGGAAGGTCTTTGGAAACTGATACAGAAAAATTCCACTTTTGTCCCACTTCAATTCCATGGGCTGGAAGAGGTTGTCATACGGCCTTTTTAGAGGCCAAAGAGCCTGACAAATATTGCCTTCACTCTGGAAGGCTATGATTCAACAACAACAACAACAACAGCAACAACAACAACAACAACAACATATCCCGCATTCCATCAGTATGGAAGAAGCTGGGAAAGGACGTTAGGACACAGCTCCAAGTTTCCGGTAGAGCAAGTCCTTTTTTAGTCTTTGTTGCTATTATAAGCATATATTATTTTTATAATTATTTCTTATGATTATGAAAACAGGGCAGAACTCTTTGGTAACTTGAGAAATAGTGTCCAAAATATTCTCTCTGATAAAGCATAAGATTGTGTCATCGTGGAGTTAAAATGGCCAAGGTGAGATTGGGTGACAACTGACAGAGTCCTAGGGTTGTGATCCAAATCGATCCTGATGTCACCTGGGGACAGTTCTGCACTCGGTGTCTCCTTGAGCTTTCTAGGATGTCTGAGACTGTTGAAGAGATACTTGGGTCACATGTTGCGTCTTTTGTAGTGCTCACCAGGGAAGAACAGGGTGTCAGAATCCTGGGAATACAGGAGCCAACCCTTACCCTCTCTCATGCTCCTAAAGTCTTAGTTGTCTGCAGTTCTCTGACCAGGATCATCCTTTATAATATCTTTATTCCTCAGAACCCTATTCCTTAGGGTTCTGAGGAATAAAGATATTATTTGTATAATTCACAAATCCCAATCAATGGAAGGTAAATTACAGCAGAGGTTTTTGATAACGTGCATGTTGTGATAAACATAGATACAAAGATTAAAATACGTGTTATTTTTTCTCCCTTCTTTTTATTTCTTTTATTTTTTTTCTTTAAACTTACAAGATGACTGTGAGGTGTGGGGTGGACTGATTTGCACAGCTTTGCTGTTAAATCATCCATTCTGCCACCCAGAGTGTTCAAACCCTTCTTACATCATTATTCTCCGCTACTGAGCTGATGGGAATTGGACTCTACAAACAGGTTGTCTGCCAAAGGAGATGTCCCTAGGCAAATACTTACAATATTTTTTACCGAGTAAACCAAGTTTTTCTTTTAAAACAAACCAAATCAAAATAAAAACAACAATCTGTTTTCCCCAAAGACTGATAAAATAGCCCAAAATGCGTTGAAATTGAGATGAAAAGAAATCACTCTGGACACCTTCAGCATTTGTAAAAATCTATCTAATAACCAAGGAAAAAAATGTATGAAACAGTAGATAAAAGACTCAATTATACTTTGATGTACAAAAATTCCTGCTCAGAGTTAGACAAACCAATTGTGTCTCAGTCCTGACATTTGTCATCTACCAAAGGAGTATGTCACAGCCCAGTGGGACACACCACAAGCTCAGTTGTCAGTGGACTTGGTTTGTGATTTCACCTTTACCCAGTATAATTTCGGTTACCTTATTTGTTTCTGCTAAGACTTGGTTATCTCATCTTTTGACTGAGGGTAATACTATACTACTACTCCCCAGCGGTGTTGTTGTGAGCATTAAATTAGATAACTCAAGACATATTTTAAACCATAATGAAACTCAGTGTATATTAGCATATGCTACTAATGCAATATTTTTATTACTAATGCAATATTTTTAATTAGTAGCATATTACATATGTTACTAATGCAATACTTTTATTACTATTCACATTGGGATTTCTACTATGTGAAGATGCTACACAAATGTCTGTGAACTCCAGGGGATATAGGGTAAGATATTAGCTCTTAATATGCTCAGAATCTAGTTTGGAAGAACACATCTAACAAGTCATAATTATGTTCAATGACTAAAAATATGAAGATTCTTAAGGCAGTTACCATTTTTGTTCTTATCACCACTTCCAGTAAATTATAAATAAAGGTCTCCAGGGAATCGCACAGCCCCAATCTATGAATCACTGATTTGCAATGGGATAATGCCATTTCTCTTATAATTGGCAGAATTTTTGTCTGAATTCCTTAAATATTTCTTGACTCTAGGTGGCCTCAAGACTTGCTTTGGCAAAATAATAAAACTGTGTGACTACCCAAATTGGAGTCCAAAGACCTCTGTTGCTTCTACTTTCACACTCTTGGAACTATGCTACCATCATGTGAAGTCTCTTCCTAGCTTTCTGGAGAATAGGCCATGTGAAACAGAACCCAGGTAGTCCAGGAAACACCCAGTGTTACCTGCCGGAAACATGAGTAGGGCCATCTTGACTCCTCCAGTTTCAGCTGACCTAGCGGATGCCTGCAGGTCCAAGAATGCTTTCAGGAGAAATCAGCAGAGGAGCCACCCAGCTGAGCTCAACCCTAACTGCTCACAAACAAGAAAACGCTTCCTGTTTAACATAACTAAGATTTGGGGTGAGTTGTTACATAGCAATAGTTAACTAACCTGGTTTTCTATATGATTTTCCTCTACACATTTCTTTCACTTAGTTATTTTGAAGGCCTGGAATTGTGCATCTGTACATTTCTTTATCGTACATATGTTTGGATCCTGGCACTAGACCTTTCTGCTGATGCTTGCCAAGTCACTTATTCAAATGAAGAGATTTTTCTTGGAAAGGAAGGAAGCTGTAGCTTACAGATAGTAAACAGAATAATCTAATAAAGAACAAGATGAGGTTAAATTTTTTCGCAGATTTTTTTTTTAAATTCAGTGAGAAAAAAATACCGTACATTGCTATTGTAAAAGAAAGTAGAATATGTGGTAAATTTTAATAATTTGGACTCTAAAAGGCTAGTTCCTTCAGTATGACATGAAGTATTTGAGAAATAAGGAGAAATGGGAACCTGAGAACAGGACAGTTTCACTTTACCTAGTGTCAGGCCATGTCTATCATCTGGGCTCTGACAATTATATGGGAATCAGAAATAACCCCAGGCCAGATGCAGGAACTAAAATAGCAACTCAGTGAGAACCCATGTTCTTGACAATGGGAATGAAAGAAAGCAAGAGAGATGGAGATGTAGGAATTGTACGAGTTGAGAACTCTGAGAAAGGATAAAGGATAGTGCTTAAAATAATTGTGGTCCGCCGGGCGTGGTGGCGCACGCTTGTAATCCCCGCGCTTGGGAGGCAGAGACAGGAGGATTGCGCAGGTTCGAAGCCAGGCACGTGCGCTGGCTTAAGAGACCCTGTTTCCAAATAAAAATACAAAATAGGTGTCTGGGAGTGGAGCCCGGAGGTAGAAGGGCTTCCAGGAACCCCAGTACCACAAAAAAAAAAAAAAAATTGTGGTCTAGTTTTAAACCCAAAAGGAAAGAAGGTAGAAAGGAAGGAAGGACATAAGGAAGGAAGGAAGGAAGGAAGGAAGTAAGGGAGGAAAGGAAGGAACGAAGGAAGGGGGAGGAAGACAAGGTAGGTAAAATTGAAATATGATGTGATCAAATTGTAGTAATTTCAAATGTCTGAACTAGAGCCTACTGAGTCCATGTTAACTGAAGAGTCAAACTTTCTTATGGCCTTGGAAAAGAAAGACTCTTGAGAAACAACCAAAAGCGATTTCTCAAAGACCTGAGAATCCTTGCAGATGTCACAGTGGAGCAAGTTGACTTTTCTGGCAAACTTACTTGGACTAATTGTGTCTAATCAATTCTAATTCTCTTCTCACTTTCAAAAAGAGGATAGTTGGTCACTGGGATGGTTTCTGTTTTTTCCAGTTCATAAGCCTATTCACATTAAGCAAATAACATTCTAATGCAAAGAGAACTCAACTTAGAATATAGATGAGCTTCCTTGTTTCCTCACCAGGCAATTTACTGAGAACTGTATGCACACATTCTTTTCACTTCATGGCTGTGTCCACTGGCATTCTTAACACTTCTATCTAAAAGGCTGACCTTGTAACTTGGAGGAAAAAGGATTTATTTTCTATGGTTTCAAGTTCAGTCCATGTAAGGCTTGAGATAGCATATCTCTGAGTATAGCAGTAAGAGGGGAAGAGAGGGAGAGCACATGGGATGTGCCTCTTACATCATGGAGGCTGAAGCCAGAAATAGAGAGTAAAGGGAGGAGGAACCATATATAATCTGCAAGGCCACACCTCCAGGGACCATGTTCCCTAGCCACACCCTATTGGCTGAGGCCACTACCATCGTAATGGATTTATCCAATGCTGGGATTACAACACTTCAATTACATCAGCTTCAAACATCAGTTTATTTACTCTTCAAGGGACCATTCTATATCTAGCCTCCACAGTTGCCTTTCACTTATTTTCAACTCACTATAGTCAAATTTTTATCTCTAGGTTACTGACTCTGATCACAATGCACCAATAATAGTAAATTAAAAAAATAAGGACATCAAATTTTAGTGGGAACATTTAGTTTATTTTTTATGACCAGTAGATACCATTTGATAAAATTGTGCACTTTATAAAATTCTTTGTTCCCTTGACATCTATGATCTTAGGTTTTTCCATCTCAGACACCAGATCACCTCCCATTTTTGTCTCTCAAACAATAGTGGTTCTATGTTTATGGTCTGTTATTGTAATTCTTATTTCTTATAGTCTTTTGCCAATTTTTTATATATTTTAATTTTTGTGGTACTAGGAGGCATTCTAACTCTGAGCTACACCCCCAGCCCTATTGGAGTGTTTTATTTTGAAATAGGATTTCACTAAGTTGCTGAGGCTGGTGGCAAACCTGTGACCTTCCTGACTCAGTTTCTCAAGCACTGGGATGTCTCAGCCAACATTCTCATTATTATAATCCAAAAGACTTGACCACACAACTTAGAGGAAAGGAGTTTTATTTTCTCACAGCTGTTTGGAGATTCTGGATTCAGTCTATGTGAGTCCAAGGTCTGACGTTCAGGGCATGGTGGTAGGAACTGGGGAGAGAGAGAGAGAGAGAGAGCGGGAGAGCAAGTGAGATCCCGTTGGCTCGGCTTCTCACATCATGGAGGCCCGAATCAAGAGGGAGCATGCAAACAGGGAGATCCCAAAACACAGACACAAGCCTAAGGCCCAGCCCCCAGGGACCCACCTTCTCCAGCCACACTCCATCAGCTTACGCTACCACCCAGATAAATCCATTGCTGTGAGTTCATCTACTTGCAATTGATTACTTTACTATTGAGATTAAAACCCTCATGACTTAATTTTAACAACCCTGAGCTCTTCAGGAGACATTCCATATGTGACCATAAAATGGGATTATAGGTGTGTACCGCCATGCCCTGCTTCTCTTAACAGTCTTCTCCACTTTGCTATGTGTTCCACACATACCAGTAAGTTGACTACTTTGTGATAAATAAATACTGTGTCTTCAGTCTTTATTTCAGTTTAGCATATTCTCCAGGGTATAAATTCAGACCCTCAATGGATGGATGGTACCCACAAATGTTGGGGAGGGCAAATGCAAGTATCTTCTAGAAATGCTCTCAACACACACCCCAAAATAATACTTTATGAGCTATCTGGAATTCTGTGATGTAGTCAGGTCGAAACATAAAGTTAACTATCACCAACCCTATGTATGCCAGTCGGCTGACGTGTGAAGGAATGGGTGATAGCAATTGATTTCCTTGTGTCAGACTGCCCTGTGCTCTGTCATATTCTTAACACAAATTTGAGCTGAAATAAAAATATATGACTCTGTAATTGAAGTAGGGATGCTTGCTTATTTAATGTTTCCTTTCAAGAAAGTGTTCTTGGGTGATTGACTTCAATGGGGCAAGTGGTGACAATTTGATTACTTCGCTCTCTTTCTTGCTTCACAGCCAGTCACTGGATTACTGGGCTGCTGATCACAAAGCTCCCGGCGATGGTGATTTTCATCTTGTTAAATGGGAATTATAGATTTTTGTCTCTGGCCAAATCAAGATTCTTTTTATCCGATTTAAATTTCCACATGATGATACTGTCTTCAGTCTGGACTTTCACTGTGTTTAACTAACTCTGTTGGCATGCCCCATACATGGTCTTACATACCTTACTGAAAACTAAATGTAGTGGTTACTTAGATAATGTTAGAGTAATAGGTAATTTCTGGAAAAGACTGAAAACAAAACATATATTGACTTTTCAATGGAAAATTTTCAGTTTTAAGTACTATTTTAAAAATATGCCCTTCTCTGAGTTAGTGAGCAGATAATTAAACAGAAAATTCCAGTTAAAATGACATTATAAAAGTTAGAAACCCAGGGGTTTTGTTTATTTTCACTTCATTCTCTCAAATGGTCGCACACTTTTCTAACACTAAATGAACTACGATTTAATTAGGTCCTAATCTAAGGACGTTTGGATTGTCTCCATTTTTTTTTTTCCTATTACTGAAGATGCGAATGTGAAAACTTTTTAACAGCAGAAAAATCTTTGTGTACAAGTGAAAAAGATATTTTTATATATTCTTATATATAAAGTTTTGCTTCTTATTTTTCTCATTTAAATTTTTTTATGGGACGAGCTTATATGACAACGTGGTTCTGCTTTCTTTTACATTCCCAAGTACCTGAGAAGCTTCCTTTCCACTTATTTAGTCCTTTGATGTCTTTCTTCAGATTTTTGTAGTGTTCCTTATATAAATCATATGCATTTTGTTAGATTCATACTTATGTTTTTTGTTCTTTGTGTGGTATTAAAAGTCGTAATATGTTTTTAATTTCAGAGTCTTCAAATCTGTGACCCTCCTGTCTCAGCCTCCCAAGCACTGGGATTACAGGCTTGAGCCACCACAGCCAGTTGCATTCCTGACTTTTAATATGCCATGTTATCTAGGTTCATTTTCTGTGTTATATGTCCCAGACTTGAAATCAACATTTTTTCAAAGAGTGCTGATTATTGCTTTTTTTTTTTTTTTTTTGTGGTACTGGGGATGGAACCCAGGGGCATTCTCCCTCCGAGCTACAACCCGAGCCCTGTTTTTTGCTCTTACTTGGAAACAGGGTCTCACTGAGTCACACAGGGCCTCACTAAGTAGTAGCTGAGGCTGCCCTTGAACCAAGATCCTCCTGTCTCAGCCTCTCAAACGCTGGGATTACAAGCGTGCGCCACCACGCCTGGTTGATGCTGCTCTTAATCATCATTTCTAGGACTTTTTGGTGGGTAGACTTTGCAAAATTTTCCTTTTAAAATCACAAACATCATATTATTACCCTTCCAATTCAAAATGAGGACTATAGGCTTTTTATTTGACCATATGATCTTATATGTTTCTCTTTTCTCCCATACTAAAAGAACAATCCTAATATCACCATGACATTACATATTTACTTGTCCTACATGGAGCACACAAACATTACACCATAATGACATCACCCTCGAACAGTGACATGACTACTAAGCGCGGTTTAATTTTCCTGGTATGTGAGCTAATAGGCTTGGTCAAACTGACAAGTCAAGGTCACATGGGTGGAAGGTCTTACGAACATTTACTAAATAATTTCACAGATATCGGTGATCAAGAGAGTGACATAAAATATTGGAGACTTGGAATAATGAAAGCAGAGCCCCAGATTTTTTCTTCTATCATTAGACATGAATCTCTGTCCCAAGACAGATGATCTCTCTAAGACAAATTGGCAAGTTTTCCTATACAAAGAGGAGTGTCTAATAATGAAACATCTTTGTTTAATGCCCTCTCAAAATAATATACCTCTATAATATTTTTCAGGAAGCCTCTCCTCATAGAGTCTATGATCCTTACCAGGGATATCTTGCTAAAGTCATTTCACAGAAAAACCCTCTTCTACCTAGAAAATAGCATCAGTTTATTTATATAAAGGTCCAGTTGGTAAAAAGTTTGAACAAGGTCATCTGTTTCCCCCTCTCCTCTAATTCAATTCCTTGGAACACATACCCTGGTGAAGGGCATAGCATCAGCTATTTTTTTAAAATTTATTATATTTTATTGGTGCACTGTATTCATACATCATAATGGGATACAAACTTTTGTAGACATACATGCACACATCACCCAGTCAGCCCCCACCCGATCCCCACCCCATTCTCTCCCCATCCCTCCCTCCCATGCTTGGCTTAGTGGTTGACATCTAGTATTATAGCAATTTATCCAAAATTAAAAATGATAATCTCACATAACAGTTTCATTTGTCTGATACCAAGCTTTTGATGACTTAAAGATAACATTTCAATGTTTCTTTTTACTTTCTTTCTTACCAGAGAATATTTTTTTTCTATTTTTTTAGGTGAAACTATCATATATTTATATATTTATTTTTCAGAAAAAAATCTATCCTAATATGGAATATGGACTCTAGATACCCAAAACGATCTCGAAAAAGAACAAAGCTAGAAGATATATATTTTCTGATTTCAAACTATATAAAGCTACAATAATTGAAACAGTGTAGTACTGTTCTAAAGGCAGATATATAAACCATTGGAGTTAAATAAAAGCCTAGAGCTAAATTCTTCCCTATATTGTCAAGTTATTTTTGACAAGGTTTCCACGAACATTTGGTGGTGAAAATATTAATCTTTTAACTAAATATTGTTGAAACATAATAATTACATGGAAAAGAATAAAGTTGGACCCTTACCTAATCCCATATACAAATATTAACTCAAAATAGATAAAAGACCTAAATATAAATCTTAAGACTATAAACTTTTAAGAGAAAATCTGGGACATAAAACCTCACAACATTGAAATTGGCAGTGATTTCTTGGATATGATTTCAATGGCACAGGCAACAGAAGAGTATACAAACTCCCTAAAAAATAAAAAAAAATATTGTATATCCAAAAACAATGTAAACAGAGTTAACAGTTACTAATAGAATGGGATAAAATATTTCCAAATGCTATATCTGAAGGTATATTAATATTCCAACTAGAAATCCTAAAAATTAACAACAATAAAGGCAAACAATACCATTTAAAGATAGGTAAAAGACTAACATAAATAATGAATCTCCACAGATAACCAATCTTAGTTGACTGTTGGCTGGAAACTCTTGTTTCTCTGGTTCTGGTGAGTGTTACCTATTTCTTCTTTGTAGTTAATCTCTTTGAGTATTTTCTTTAGTGCTGGTTTTGAAGACATAAATTCCTTCAGTTTCTGTTTGTCATGGAAGCTTCTTATTTCTCCATCTAATTTGATAGAAAGTTTTGCTGGGTAGGAAATTTTTGGCTGGAAGTTGTTTTCTTTCAGAGTTTGGAATATGTTACTCCAAGCCCTTCTGGCTCTCATGACTTGCTTTGGGAAGTCTGGAGTGATTCTAATTGGTTTGCCTCTGAATGTCACTTGGCCCTTTGTTTTTGTTGCCTTTAAGATTCTCTGCTTGGCTTCCACATTGGTCATTTTGACAATTATGTGGCGTGGGGTTCCTCTTCTCCGATCCTGTCTAAAGGGAGTTCTATAAGTTTCGACCTCTTGCTCTATGTTTGGAAAATTTTCTATTACTTCCTTGAAGAGATTGTTGATCCCTTTGGTTTCACCTTCTTTTTTCCCTCCTCTATTCCAATTATTCTTAGGTTAGTTCTCTTAAAATGGGCCCATATTTCTTCAATGTCAGATTGCTGCTGTCGGATATTTTTTTTCTAGATTAGAAACTATGCTTTCATTTTTGGATTGATCATCTTCTAAGAGCGAGATTTTCTTCTCCATGTGGTCTAATCGGTTGTTTGTACTTTAAATTGAGGCCTTTACTTCATTAATTGCATCCTTTATCTCTTTTTGGCTCTCTCTGAATTCTTTTTGAAACACCTCTATTATTTCTACAGTTATTTTCCTGATTTGATCTTCTAGAAATCTCTGAATTTCTGTTTTATCAGGTTCTGATGTTGTGGGGTTGTGGGCATTCATTGCTCCAGTATTATTCCTCTTTCCCATGTTTTTGGAAGTTTGTGCCTTCTCTGAGTTCTTCTCTTGGGTCACTATAACTTCACTTAAGGTGCTCTGGATCTCGAGTCTGTGGTATCTCATACCCCACTACTCCTTTACTGGATTGTATCACAGAGTCTCAGACCCAGGGAGTCGATAGAGGCTGCTTTAGACTATGGGGGGGGTGCCAGGTTGGGCGTTCTCCTATGGTGTGATATCTCTGCCACCGCCACTCCCCCACTGGATCAAGTCCCTGGGAGTGCAGTACTGGGATTTCTCCTCTGGGGCCCGCAATTTGACTCACTGTTGTTGAGTACGCAGATCGAGCTGTAGTGGACTCGGTGAATTTGCTGCTGCTGCCGCCGTTGGCAATATGGCGCCACTGCCACACTCTCGGCCGTGAGGCTGGCGTATTTGTTCTCTGTTTTTGAGCTCCGCTCTGAGTCCCTGCAGCGAGTGCTGAGCTCAGCCACTGGGAGCTTTAGATGCTCCCTGCGCCGAAAAATCCTGCCCGGCTGTTTTGCAGCGGCTCACCTCAGCTTGCTGTAGCCGTCCGGTGAACTCGCTGCTGCCGCTGGCAGTAAGGCACTGTTGCCGAGTCCCCGGGCGTGAGGCTGGTGTATCTCCTCTGTGGCTCTGAGCTCCGTTCTGAGTCCCCCTCCTCTCTGGAGCCTGGTGATTTTTTTGTTTCTCTGGTGATGGTGTTTTCTGGCTATGAAAGGCACTGATTTTGTGGTAATGGAGATTAGTTGTTAGCGGGGCTCTTAAGCCCCGCTTTTCTCGGTCGCCATCTTCCCGGAAGTCCCTTTTTCTTTTCTTTACAACTGCATAGTACTCCACTGTATGTAGCATTCAACTAGTCCCCAAACTGGTAGATGGGGATTTCTAAATTCTCACTTTTAAATTTCTTCTATTTTACTTACTTATTTTATTTCCAGCTTGTGTGTATATCCACATAACTGTGCTATGTTTTTCCAAACTATACTCTACACTGTTGAATTTTGCATTTATTCTAGAATTGAAGGAAGGTATCTGTTTTTATTTTAGCCTCACCAACAAAGAATGTTGTTGTCCATCTTTTGGATTTGTTAACAGTCTGATAGAAGAGAAACTATATCTCTGAATAGTTTTAAAATTTTATTTTTCATTGCCAGTTGACATATTTTTATACATTCAAGGACCATTTACATTTCTCTTTCCAAGTTCTCTCTAGTCATATACCCATTCCTATGGCCTGTCAACTTTTTTAATCATTGTTTATTCCTCTTTGTTTTAAAAATCTCTTTAAATACTAGGAATATTAATATCTAATTGAATATATGATATATAAGTTGAAAATATTCTTCTGGTTTTTCATGATCATGATAATATAAAGCATTGTATATTCAAGGCTTTTTAACATTTTATTTAGTCTGAATTACTAATCATTTTCTTGTTCCATCTTCTTTTTTAGTAGCATATTTAGAAAAGTTTTTCTAGGTCGAACGAAGAGTAGTTACAGAAGAATTTGGCCATGTTTTCTTCTAATACTTGAGTGCTTTTATTTTTTACATTTAAGTATTTTGTCTATGTAGAACCCATCATTGTACACCATGTGAGGAACAGATTTGATTTTGTATCCTATTTTTATCTAGTTGTTTCAATACCACTTGTTAACATGTCCATATCCCTCCTCCCGTGATTTAAACTGCATTCCTGAACACAGACTAAATTTTCATATTGGATTAATTTTATTTCTCTCTTTTCCAATTCCATTCCTTTGGTCTGCCAACTTATCCATGGTCTAACCCTGCATTGTTTTAATAACATAAACCTTAGCATATGTTTTAATAACTGGCACCAGCCAAATACTTCCTAAGTCCAGTCACTTTTATTTTTAGTATTTTCCTGGCTATTCTTGTTTTTTTTTTTTGTTTATGAGTAAATGTAATATTCAACTTGTATAGTAGCAGATGAAGGAAGAGAACTGACAATATTTCATTGTACATATTTTGCTTTTCTAAGTGAAATCAGGCAACCTGTTTGCTGTTGAAGCTACTCCCACATATCCAATGACAGTGATTTTGTCAAAGTCAATGTTTTCCACATACCACAAATCAAAGGTCAGTTCTCATGTAAGTTGACATACTCATAGTATTTGATACAGTGTCTTCTTTCCTCTTCTTGAGAATATTTTTTAACTTGATTTATAGTACATGATTCTCACAGATTTTCTTCAACTAACTTGCAACCGCTTCTTACTCTCTTCTCTTAGTTAAGTTTCTTCTTATCTTTCAGACTTTGGGCCTAGGAAACACTACAACTCAGTATTTGAACTTATTTCTATTTAAACCTATACTTTTAGTTCTCTCATCATGTGTAATGGTTAAAATAGTGTCTTTATGCTGAAGAGTTTTAAATGTATGTCTCCTGCTTGGGCATCTTTCCTGTATTCAGTCCCACGGATACCATGCATGTTGAATGGTCTTCAGTTCCACTTATATTTCTAACAAGCAGTTCAAAATTAACCTCTCCAAAACTAAAATCCTGATCTTCCAACTTCGAATCTGTTAATCTCACTTCTTTCTTCTCGTAGCTTAAGTAACACATCTCATCTTTCAATTTCTCAGGTCCAAGGTGTTGGAGACGCCACTGAATTTCATACTAATAATCTCTGGTACAAGTCACCACTCTCTCTTCTGAATTACTGTAGTAGCCTCCTAGGGGGCTCCTTGCTTTCAACCTCACCTCATTTACTATGTTCTCAAAACAGCAGTTATCCCAGTTACACACAAGTCACATATTGTTACTCCTTTGTTCAACATTTTCTGTTTCCCCCAAATGCTGCATAGCATGAAGGGCTTTACAACATCCCAAGGGCCCTATGGCATCTGGCCTCTTGCTTCTCTGACCTCACTATCCAATGCTCTCACCCTTATTCATCCTGCTTCAGCCGCTTGCGCATTGGACTTAACCATGTCAACACATCTCAGTCAACTTTCGCACTGCTGTGATCCAAAACCACTGACCACATAACTTAGAGGAAGGAAGATTTGTTTGCTCAGAGTTTTTGGAGATCTCAGTTCAGTCCGTGTGGAACTACAGATCTCAAAGCATGGCTGCAGGAAGCAGAGAGAGAGAGGCAGAGAGCGAGGGCTCTGTTCTCACATCACAGAGGCCAGGAGCACGAGAGTACAAGCAACCAAGGGGATTCAAAGACAAAAGCACAGTCCCTAGGAACACTTTCTCCAGCCACGCCCCACCTGCCTAGGTTTCCACCCAGTAAATCCATTACAGTGAATTTATCCGCCCATGAGCTTACAACCCTCATGACTTAATTACACTAACTCTGAACATTAATAGGGGAGCTCTTCAGGGAACATGCTATATCTAATTATAACACAACATATCTACATTGTCCCTGAGACCTTCAGATCTTTTTCAGATGTCATCTTCTTTATTAAGGACTTCCTAAGCCATGCTATTTATACTTGTAACCTATCCAAACTATTTGGGGCTTCTTACCCATCTGTCTGGCTTTCTTTTTAGCCCTGGCATTGTTATTTGACATTCTATTATTTTTGATAATCTACTTTATTCATTCTGGATATATTCTTTTTAAAGAGAGTAATCTTTTTTGTTCAACTACTATATTTTCAGTACCAAAAATTAATGCTAGGTACTATACACATACTATTTTTAGTGTGAACGAACAAATAAAATAGCCCAGCATGGAGACACATGCCTGTAATCCTAGTACTTGGGAGGTGTAGACAGGAGCATCACAGCTTTGAGGCCAGCCTCAGCAACTTAGTGAGGCCTTTTATAACCTTGTAGGATCCTGATTCAAAATGAAATGTAAAATAGGGCTGGGGGTAGAGTTAAGAGATAGAATGCCCCTGGGTTTAATCCCCAGTACAACACACACACACACACACACACACACACACACACACACACACGTCTATATGCTTTAGCATTAATTAATACATTATTGATTTCATGAGCTGATATTGAAGGCAATCACTAGATTATTTATTTATCTTTAGTGGGTTTTAAGCATTTATATTTTTCCTTTACATAGTTTTAACTTTTAAGATTTCTTTTAATCAGAGATCAAATAAAAAGAAATTAAGGCAAGTGACTCAAAGTGCTAATACAGGTTAATTTATAAACATGTTAGCAAATAAACAAATTATTAAATCTATTAAATTTGGAAGCTGGGTGTAGCAGCATTTGCAGATTCGAGATCAACCCCAGCAACTTAGCAAGACCCTGAGTCAAAATAAAAAATGAAAAGGTCTGGGGCTGTAGTTCAGAGATAGTATACCCCTGGGTTCAATCCCCAGTACAAAAAAAAAAAAAAAATCAAGACTATATAAGTTACTGTGCCACTCTTAAAGAAAATGTAAATTAACATTTTTTTCCTAAGGTAAATGGTTAACTAGAAGTGACCTTCAATATTTTTCATTTCAAAAGCCTTATATATCCATTTAAGGAAGTGGATGTATCAGAAAGGTAGCTATTAATTTTTTCCAGTAGAAATGTAATGCAAGAATAGTTTAATGGTGACATATATAGGTCATAAGTTTAGTAATGTTTCCCACCTCAACTCTGAAACAAAAAGTAGAACACACAATCTTAGAAGTATGAGTTTGGGGTCATAGAGGAGGTCATTTAAAATGAAAAGGAGCTATCAGAAAATTTTGCCCAGTTGCTAATAAAAGCTCATATCATATTGCCTGTTTTTCACCTAGTAGAATGGCAAAACTTTGCAAAAGTTTACCTAGCTTCTGCTAGCTAGTTAAGAAGGTAAACCTGTAGGGCCAGCATGTGTATAGAGAGCTACATACTTTGTATGGTCTGGAGACCACTGAAGACAATGTTCTTCCCCATAATTTTCTTCTCTATGTTAGTTCTTGAAGTTTTCACTCTTGAGCTTTCCTTTTAGTATTAAGTTAAAGGAACCTACTCATATGCAAGTCTTTCTTAGGTAGGGTGATAGTTGTCTTCATTTGTTTCTCACATTTTTATCAGAGAGAAAGGATCTGGAGAAATAAGAACACAGGACAAAATCACTCCTAATGGTGAGAAAGAAAGATTGAGGCTTCCAAGTCTTGCTTGCCTTGATGTTGGTAGTTCTCAATGATGAGAAAACTAGCTATCTGCCATGGGCTTCTAAAAGGAATAAATTTCAAAGATGAAGTCTGATCAGATTTTGAATATCACTTTTACCTCCTTCATAATTTGTCTAATGGTTAAATCAAACAAGTAGGTGATGGTTTCCACATATTATCCAAATAGAAGAAGTTTCAGGTTCCTGAAAAGTATAAGGTAGTTAGCCCTCACCTATGAAAATACATGAACTATTGCAAGCTCACGTTAGCTCATTCTCTTTTAGTGTAAGACATGGGAATATAAGACCACAACATTAAATACTATGGAAAAATTTCCAATATATCAGGGAGATGACAAGCTGAATTTCAATTACTTTAATTTTAGTGTTGTTCATGGTAGAATTGATTATCAAGCTAAACAGAAAAAAAAATGGTTATCCCCCAGGCAAATGCTAATGTTCTCAAGACTTCCAATAAGGATATGCATATGCAGGCTAGGAAAGGTTAATAAATTGCATCATGAGAAGATCGTCCTTTAAGCTAGAATGTGCCTGCCAAAGGATCGCATCATCTCTTAAATGAAGGAGTTTGCCTGAAATCAAGAGTATATCCCAATTAGAGTAGCTGTCAGTTTTGCATGCCTTAGAGCTATAGCATAATATGTAAGCATGGAAGTAAAATTTTTAGATCCAAAGAGAAATGTTCATTATTTCACCACAACAGCATTAAAAGTGCTGAGGAGTGACTATCTTGGTTTGAATACCCTTTGAAGAGCTGGACGGGTACAAAGGAGTGTCATTTCACAGATGGTATGCTAGGCCGTTTGTGCCACTGGACACTTGAAAAGGCCATTCTAAAAAGTGAGACTTTCTCTTGTGCATCCTATCTCTGTTGGATTGGTGGTAATACTCTCCAAAAAATATGATGCTAGTAGTTTTTAAAAATGTATCCATTTTCTTTCAATAAGATTATTTTACTGATTCTTATGTAATTAAATAGAATGTTCTACTTAAAGTCATTTGGGATCTTTCTTTAGTAACCTAAGATCAGAAGAACATTTTATATGCTCATTTTATAAAAAACGTTTGTAAAGATAGTGTTAAAAGTGGTTGAGAAATTGAGTTTGTTCAAAGGCTTATGTTTGAGTTACTTTTGTTTTCTTTTCTTTTTGATCAGTCATCGACTTATCCTGTCACTTATACAAGTTGACAGATATTTAGCTGGACTATAAAAGATGAAATTCATGAAGCAAGAATAAATTCCTCACTAGTTTGGAATTTTCCTAATGTAACTGTTGCATGATTATTAGGATTTCAAAGATATTCAAGAAAGTCTTATACCACAAAAAACCATATGCTTTTATCATAACAGCTATATTTTTGGATATTAAAAAGCTTTTGCTTTAAAAATATCACTTATATTTGTACAGTGTTTGTACAGGAAGGAATTAATGAGTATGTTCTATTGTCTTCTATTGTCTTCTATTGTAGTAAAATAGCTGCCATATGACCTCATGCCTAAGTAAAGATTGCCAATTGTGTGCCATTATTTGTACCTGATAAATAAGGTGCAGAATTTGTCAGAATTCATTTTTGTTTACTAATAAATTCCTAGTTTTCAGGCTATATATATATATATATATATAATTATATACATATTAAGAATGAAGACACTGAGGATTTAACACTAAATAATTCACTCAATATCAGACATAGTCAATGGTGGGACCAAGATAAAAATCTCTGATATTTGGATCTTGCATATTTCTCTATGATAATTATCTCAATAATAAAATGATAGGATTTGCATTTCCCTGATTGCTAGTGAGGTTGAACATTCTTTCATATATTTGTTAGTCATTTGTATTTTTTGAGAAGTTTCTATTTAGTTGAGTTGTGTATTTTTTGATTGGGTATTTTATTTTTTGGTTTTTAGTTTTTTTGAGTTCTTTATGCACTTAGATTATTAGTCCTCTACCAGAAAAGTAGCTGCCAAAGATTTTTTTTCTCATTCTGTAGACTTTCTTTTCAGCTTTTTTTGTGGCTCAGAAACTTTTTAGTTTAATGTTCTTCCATTTACTAAATATTGGTTTTATCTCATGAGTTTTGAGAGACCTATGAGGAATTCTATCAGTGTCTATATGGTGGAGAGTTGGTCCTGTGTTTTCTTCTAGTAATTGTAAAATTTTTGGTTTGATTTCCAGGTCTGATCCATTTTGAGTTGACTCTTTTGCAGAGTAAGAGATAGGGGCTTAATTTCATTGACTGAGACAGGAGGATCACAGGTTCAAAGCTAGCCTTAGCAACTTAGCAAGACCCTGTTTCAAAATAAAAATAAAAGCTGAGCGTGATGGTGCATACTTGTAATCCCAGCATTTGGGAGGCTGAGACAGAAAGATTGCAGGTTCAAAGCCAGCCTCAGCAACTTAGTGAGACCCTTTGAAACTTAGTGAGACCCTATTTCAAAAAATAAATAAATAAAACAGAGCCAGAGAATGTAGCTCAAAGGTAGAAAGCCCTTTGGGTTCAATCTCCAGTAACACAAACACACACACTGACACAAACACACACCCAACACCAACAACAATAATAAAAAGCAAATTAAAGGGAGCTCAAAAGTAATAAATCCCTGTGTTCAATCTACAGTGCCTCCCTCCAGAAGAGAATGCAAACAATAATACTGGCTGACAAAGATGTGTGGAAATAGGAATTCTTGTGCACTACTGGTTAGATTTTAAATTGATAGAACCATGCGGGAGATTAGTATGGAGGTTCCTCAAGAGACTAGAAATGAAACCACCATAAGACCCAGCTATACCACTTTCTTGAATTTTTCCTAAAGAATTAGAGTCAGAAAACTACAGTGATACCTGCATACCAATGTTTATATCAGTACAATTCATAATAGCCCAATCATGTAACCAATCTAGGTATCTATCAACCTATAACTGGATACAGAAAATGTGGTATATATATATAAACACCAGAGTTTTACTCAGTCATAAAGAGGAACAAAAATTATGTCATTTGCAGGAAAACAGATGGAAATAGAGAATATTAAGGGAAATCAGCCAGTCTCAGAAAATTAAAGGTTGTATATTTTCTCTCTTATGTGAAAGGTTGAGAGAAAAAATTTTTAAAAGGCACTTCAGATAAACAAAGAGACTGACCAGTATAATAGTGGAAGGATGCTGGGAATCGGAGTGGAAAGGGGAAAAGGGAAGATTGAGGAAGGAATCCATCTATGAAGCTATAATTACCAATCTCACTAACTGAATGTGAGGAAGAAGATGGATGTGGAGGAAAATATGCCAAATATTGTGGCTTATAAGTTGGTATCATTTTGAATCTCACCGGGATGTACAATTACAATGTACCGATCAACATTTAAAAGAAAGAATAAAAGGATATGGATATTTAAATATACTGCCTAAGTTGTTTGAGTTCAATCATAAAATGCAGACATTTTCAACAAATTGTCTCTGAATAATGTCAGCAGAATGAATGTGCTGAAAATGAGATATTTAACATGCAGTGTAAGCATACCTAGCATCTGAAAATTCCCTCAGTTATGTGTTAAAAAATGTGAGGTTCACCCTTGTTCTTTCCAACAATTCCCTCAGAGTTATCTAGACAACATGACTGAATTTAATGAAATATTTTTTACAATATTTTCACATAATGTTGTTTAAAAGAGAGCTTTTAATGTTGAATTATTTTGTGTCTTTCCAATGCCACCATAAACTTTTAAAATTAGTAGAATTACTGTTTCTTTTTTTTTTTTGTGGTACTGGGGTTCCTGGAAGCCCTTCTACCTCCGGGCTACACTCCCAGACCTATTTTTACATTTTTATTTGGAAACAGGGTCTCCTAAGCCAGCGCGCGCGGCTGGCTTCGAACCTGCGCGATCCTCCTGTCTCTGCCTCCCAAGCGCGGGGATTACAAGCGTGCGCCACCATGCCCGGCGAATTACTGTTTCTAGGGTGCTAGAAATGAAAGAATGATTTTTTCACTGAAATGGCTGATACTTTTAAGCAACATTAATTGAAATCTATAGTTTCTATGACTGACAATAATATTTCATGTTACATAAATACAGAATTCAAGGAAATGGATTATAGCATAGGGTACTCTTTCCAGGTGGTCAGGAGGGTTTTGTTGAAGGAAGGAACATTTGAACTGAGACTTGAATAAAGCCAAAGAGAAGTTATCTGGGGAAGAAAGCTCTAAGAACAGACAGTGTTGTAAAGGCTCTGAGTTGGGAATATAGCTTGGCTGAATGAAGAAATAACCAGACACCACAGTGGCTGAAATTAATGACTCAGAGGGAGAACAGCAAGAGATGTTGATGGAGAGTTAAGGGTCAGGCCAGACAGTTGTAAAGCTCTGTAAATTTAGGGTAAGACATGGCCATCTTGAATGTTTTAAAAGTATTGTGGCTTCTTGGTGGAGGAAGGACTACAGTAGATGTGAGGAGGCATTCAGGTGGTTATAATTATGTTCTAAGTCAAGATGGCGATGACTTATAATAGGGTGATAATAAAGACTACAAGAAATGGTAGAATTTATGTTTTGGAACAGAATTTGTTGATGGAGTTAACATGGACTCTGATGAAGACAACAAGATAGATCATGGTGCTATTTATTGCACCGAGGAAGCCTGAGCCAGCAATGTGGGGACGGAGTTTTATTTGAAAAGTTTACTCAAGTGAAGCTCTTTGAATATGTTAATCTGAAGGTCATGGAAGAAGTAGAATCTGCAGTGAAATTTTAAAGTCTTTAATGTAATGTTTATGTTTAAAACCAAAGAAATTGGATGAGAACAATTGTGGGTTTATAAAGGAGTACAGGGAATGATACCAGAGGGACTCCAGATAATGGAAGAAAAACCTCAGTGGAGCAGGGAGGAAGGATAGGGGAGGAGGAAGATGAAGGCTCATTAATGGAAATGCTACCATCAACTATGTGTATACATGTGACTATAACATTGTCATTCTGGGTACTTGGTATTGGGAGGGAAGGTAATGGGGATCACCAAGTACATGTATGTCATTGTCAACATGATTTATATTATGATGTCAGACTATAATGCACCAATAAAAGTACAAGAATGTTAGCAAAGTAAAAATAGTCATTGCAGGAGAAATAACAGTCAGATCTGGGGAGGACTGGAAAAGTGTGGTGTCCTAGAACTCAAATGGCCAACTGCCACATTTGCAGAGGAAAGACTGGAGTGTTTCAGATGTTCTTATGATCTTGAGAGGTCAAATAAGATGAAGATTTAAAATGAAACATTAGGGGAAGTAGAATGGATGTCATCAATTAAATGGACAAGAGATGTCTTAGTAAAGTGGCTGGGAGAACATCTTGATCTGAGTAACTGGTGATTGTGGACAACTGAAGAAATGATGTTTTTGTGTGGGTATCACATTGAGCCTGTAGATCACTTCTGGAAGTATGGCCATTTTGATGGTATTTATTCTGCCTATCCAAGAACATGGAAGATCTTTCCATCTTCCAAGGTCTTCTTTAATTTATTTTCCTAATGTTTTATAATTTTCTTTATAGAGTTCTTTTATAACCTTGGTTAGGTTTATTCCTAAGTAGTTTATTTTCTTGTGTGAGATATCATGAGTGGAAGTGTTTTAAACTGAACTATGAAACTAAACCATGCATATCTATGTTCAGAGCTGCCCAATTCACAATTGCTAAACTATGGAACCAGCCAAGATATTTATAAATAGATGCATGGATGACAAAACTATGGGACATGTACACAGTAGAATTTTACTCAACCATAAAGAAGAACAAAATTACATCATTTGTGGAGAAATGGCTAGAACGGGAAAACATTATGCTAAGCGAGATTAGTCAGTCACAAGAAGTAAGAAACTAGATACTCTCCCTAATATGCAGAAATTAGGAAGAAAAAGGGTAATAGAAGGAACTCTAGATGAAGAAGTAGAAACTATAGATGAGCAAATAAGTCAACTTAACTAATGGGGATTGGAGGGGGAAGAGGGAAATTCCCTAATGTACATGAAGTACATTTATGAACATATCAAAGTCAATCAGTAAGTCAAACATGAGAAAAAGGGAGGGGGGAGGGAATGGGGTAGGAATTGGGAAAGGGCTAAATAAGTGATGTGTGCATGCATGCCTCTACTATCTTATACCCCATTAAGATGTATGACCACATGAATTAAGAAAAAAAAACATGAAAAAATGGGTATCAGAAAAATAAGGTAGTAAATTTAAGGGAAAAATAATGGAAGAAGTAATAGCACATTTGTATTTTGACAGTAATATCTAGTAACTAGAGAAAAATTAATAATACATGTAACAGTCAAGAAACTTGAAGACACAACGCATTTGGGTAGAAGAGAAGGAATGGAATCTAGGGTATAAATGGATATAATAACTCTGTAGGCACCAGTGTATTTGGTCAATTGTAAAGATGTTATATGAGGAGGAAGAAGCCACCTAATGAAAAAGCCTTCATCTATATAGGGTAGGATATGCAGATATTGAGTAGTTTAGGACAGAATACAAGGTAGGATATAACTGACACACATTGATTAGAAAAAGGTAATAGAGTTGTAGGCTGGAGTGAGAGGTTATAGAAATCTCAATGACCTATAATAATAGCCCCAAATCATAAATTTGAGATTGACTTGGGAAAAATAAATGTAAAAGCAAATTCAGTGTAGCAGGTGAAGTGTCTGGCAGCTGTGATGTCTGAGTAGGAATCATTTGCAACCTTGGGTAAATGGTTATAGTAGCCTCCCAAGGGATTTTATGATTTGGAAGATAGTCCTCCTATGTTCATACAAACCACAGATTATTCCTTGTATAAAAAGAGATTATATGATGTACAGCTCTTATCAGGACTCCAATGGCAGCTTGGGTTTAAGATAATACTGCATCTCATGTAAGGAATGTGGATTGTCAATTCTAGAAACTGAGACAAAACCTCAGTTTTCCAGACCGGATCCACAGTGAAAAGAGAGAAAATCAAGTCATCCATAATCTATTTCTACTCATTAGATACCAAATTTAATGTAGCAAAACTTGTCTCAAATAAAGAATTCTGACTAGCTGGAGGCTTCAATACATTCCTCCTCCTGGTCATATTAGGCTCAATGCCCACATGGGATCAGGCCTCTAAAAGGAGGGCAAAGATAGTACAGATAAATGGAGCAGAAGAAGACAAGATTGAAAGGAGAGTTTTGAAGAAGTTTACAGATCTGGTAAGAGTTCAAAACTGTCTATTTGAAGTAGAAAACTGAATGGTCCCTCTAAATGTAGCAGAAAAAGTCAAATGTTTTCAGGAAGAAGATTGAATTACAGTGTTGGGTCAGTAAATTCAATGCAATTTTTTTTTCATTCAGCTAAGATTTCAAAAAGAAATAAAATAAAAACATGGCCTTCATCTTCTGACAATTGGAAGCATGCACATCTATCTACAAAGATGATTTTTTTTTGCCAAACTAAAGTAAAAACTGATCATGTGTGTCCTTGGATGGAGGACATTGAGCAACAGAGGTTACAGTTCTGCAAGCACAGTTTTACTGTAAGTAAGGAATGCTTGTAAAGTTCTCTTTTTTAAAAAAAAAAATCAATTCTCCATAAAAATAGAAGGGTTAACACTGAATTATAACTAAGCAAGGGAAATTCTGTGAGAAGTGGAGATAAAGTTGTAGGGAAACTCTGTCATTGATGGTCAACCTCAAAGCAATGTCAAAATGTGGCACTTCTTTATTAAGTGGGTAATTAACACACTCATTATGAAACAGCTCTCAAATATCAAGTGCTTTAAATGAGTTTTGTGCAGATGTTGGAGCTCATTCAATTTGTGTTCAAGACCTATGGGAGCTACTAAGAGACAGAGACTTTACACTCCTGCTTTCAGTGAAGCCTGGTGCTTTTGATGCCCCATGGAAGGAAAGACTGATGTTATATCACACATGGTACCACCTTCCCAGCCATGAAAGGTGTTGGGCTCTACTACCTCTTCATGATATGCTTCTATGTTGTCTTAGGGCCAGAGTCTCATTGCTGTCACTAACAGTGGTCCTTAAAAGGAGATGATAGCTTCTATATAATTTTTGAGCTTTGTCAATAAGTATCATGTTGAGTGATGAGCTTCTTAGAAGAATTTTATGATACATTGCAACTCAGTATTTTATAACCTCTAGGTCCACACAAAGAAATTGAATCACACATTATGAATTTCCTTCAAGAGAGGGTTTTATAAGTATTCTGTGCCAAAAATTGAATTAAAACATTTCTCTTCCCCCATCTCTGTTGTGTAGACTTTTTTCTATGTAATTTGCTACATAGAATGCCTAATATCTAATTTGATGGCATTGAACTTACTAAGATTAAGACTATCTTTATTAAATATTCTACTATAAATTTTTCCACCAATATAATTTTGTAGCAGATAAATGATGACTACTTTCTAAGATAAAACAAGTACTTTATCAGAAATATTGAACACGTACAGAGTTAAGAAGCAAACACTGAGAGTGGATATTAAATAGTCTCACCACAAAACTGATAACTGTGAGGTAATCTATATTTTAATCAGCTAGAATTAATAGTCCACTATAATATGCATATTTACATATTAAAATATTATGTTGAACAATAAATGCATATAATTTTATTGTTAATTTAAAATAAATATGTGAACAAATCTGAAAAACATAAATTTTGACATAAAATATGATAGCAAAAAAGACAGTTACATGGACTGAGTCCACCAAAACTGAGATAAAGTAAGCCTTTCTTCTTTATAAATTGATTACACTGAGTATTTGTTATAATAATGAAAAGCTGACTAGAGTCATATAGTCATATAGTTCTTTTTAAAAGAACTCTTAAATATTAGTCACCACTTGATTTGGCTATTTTATAAAACACACATATATAATTTGTACTTTTTGGGCATTTGGAATCAGTATACTTTTTGGGCATTTGGAATCAGTGCCAATTCTTATTAATTTCCTTTGAGAACAGATATTTCAGTTAGAAGATAAACTCTAGATAATAAATTCAACTGTTTTGTGTGCCATTTGATGCATTTTATACTCCTCATGTTTTATTTGAGAAAAGTGTTTTTATATATTGCAGAATTTCACTTTTTGACTAATTATTGAAAAACTATTGAGTTTTTTGTACATTGTGGAGTTAAAAACTGCCTAACTGGTTATGTATGTTTCAACTGATTGTGTTACTTAGTTCTGAAGAAAAATATTTTCTTTCTATCCATATATCACTGCACTATATATTATGTCTAATAAAAGTGAGAAGAATTTGAATTTTTTACTAAGAATTTGAAAATTCACCATTTGATAAAGTTGTTACTAGAGACAGGAAGTTCCTACTCTGGGACTGTGGAGATGAAATTGACCCAAGAAAGAGCACACATACCGTTAAGGCTTTAAAGTGGAGCTTTAGCTGAAGGGAGATGACATTGGCTGAGACGGGAACCAGGCTCAGGGAGTCCTGTGTAGATCTGCATGAGAGGAATTTAGTGATACAAAAAGAATACTCACTCTTAAAATAAAAATGCCCAAAAATTGCTGGAATGCAGAATGAATAATGAGCAACCCAGTCTTTGTCCTTGTGCCTGCATCCATGCCCACAGCTTACCTATTGGCTGATGAAAAAACCAATAAAAACTCAACAGAACAACATGGAACTTGTAGGAATCAATCCTTTAGGGATTATGGGCATGAAAGTCTTGGGCAACTGAGAAATGAACCTAGCCTCAATATATAGTAAGACACATACCCCTGGGTAGAGATCAAAGACACTAGTGAGACATGTCATGGGAGATAAGACGTAGCAGCATTAGAACATGAAAGTGTAGTGTGCAGACACCAGCAAACACTGGTGTGAATTGCAAAAAAATGGGTGTGAATTGCATAGCCCCATCCTGACTCCAGTTTCACATCAAAACCCTAAGCCAAGATGGTGCAACTTGTGCTCTCTGAGATTTCAAGCACTCCTATTATTGAGTATGTATTCTTCCTTTATAAAAAACCTCTTGCTCTGATAGTCATACCTGATAGATTCTTAAATTCATTTCTGCAATATCATCAAGAGCATGGAAGATTCAAGTAGAGGTCTCCTTGACTCTTGGAAACCTCCTTGGATCCCTGTTTGGAGACATGAGGCTGTCTTTGCAGTTGTTATCAATGATAGTAGCTTCATTCACTTATTTTCAAAGATGGAGTTCGATGGCTTAGAGGTATTTCATTCTATTCTTGGAAACCTGCAAGACAATCGAGACACTATCTGTTTTGAAGTCTCCTTTCCCTAGAATAAAAAAAAACAATTCTTTTCTTAAAGGGTCAGTTTTATATGCTATAAAACCATAAACCAAGTGTGTTGACTTTACTAATATTTTTCTTGCTTTCTACAAAGGAAGTTGCTGTCGTAACTTCCTTTAAAAGTTGTTTAAAAGTGTGACACAGCCTCTCACCTAAGTTTCCTTATTCATTATCTTCCTTGACTATTCCCAAGATACCTCTTTTGGTTACAGGTCAGAGTCACCTTCCTGCCTCTCTCTCTCCCCAGGCACACAGGCACTGTTCAGGACCTTGTTACTAGAAGCATTGACACTCCAGTCTGGTGCTGAAGCATTGACACTCCAGTCTGATGTTGATGGAGTTATGTTTGCTTACTCTTTCCTAATACTGGAGGAAGCAAAGTGTGTTCTTTTCTCAGGTCACTGGGCATTTTTATCTATTCTAGTTCAATCTACCCCACTCCCTAGTCAGCGTTTGCTAGTGCATGACTCACAAGTTACCTAAAACTATAACATCTAGCCAAGATAAATGTTAATGTTAAGTTTCTTTCAAAAGAGTAGTATTCCACAAGGAAAGCCTATCTATACTGTTAATGTGACTAGGATGTCTTTCTTGGAATATACTTCTTAAGAAGTATATTATTTTAAAAATATGAAAAGATATATCTGTATAAAGGAACAGAATCAATAGAATACAAATACATGCATGGAGTAGAGAGAGATGAAAATATGTAATTATAAAGTAAATTAGATTGGATTGCATGATCAAAGGCTGAATGGTCCCATAAAGGCTGTCACAGGCTGGAGAGCTAGAGAAACCAGTAGCTGCTCGGTCCAAGAAGCTGGAGCCTCAGAACAAGAGGGACCAATGACATGGCCTCAGCACAAAGCTGAAGGCCTGGAAGCTCCCTCCCTGGAGAGTCTGTTGTGAGTTTAGATAGAGGTCTGAAGAGTCTGGAGGCAGATGTCCATGGGCAATGGCAGCAGTGATAGATGCACTCCATCAAGAAGAACCAAGCTCTTGTGTGCTGGTAGGCTTCTTCCTCCTGCTTTTGTTCCAGCTAGGTCCTCAGCCTGCTGGAGGGTGTCTCCTGCATTCAGGGTGGGTCTCCCCCTTCAGTTTCCTGTTCCATATGCCAGGGATCTTTGGAAACATCCTCACAGATCCATCCAGAATCATATTCACCAATTTCCTAGATATCTTTTAATCCAAAAAAGTTGACAATCCAGATTAACTATCACAACATCTCAGATGATTTAAAAATAAAGTAATTTTTAAGGCTAATAAAGTTTTGCAAAAACTACTATACAAAAAAGAACAGAAAATGGATCTTGAAAGCCTTATGGATTTAGGAATGGAAAGCATGTATGTATAAGTGGAAGGCATATATATATATATATATATATATATAGAGAGAGAGAGAGAGAGAGAGAGAGAGAGAGAGCGCGCGAGAGCGAGCGTGAGCCTGTCATGGGAATTCACTTAAAGCCTTTACCTTGAAGAGAATTTACCAAGTGTTAAGTTTCACTTTAAAGTAAATTTACCTTACTTTTAAATGTGGAAAAACAGAAATAAACATAATAATTTTGTATACAATAATAAGTAGATAATAGTGAAAATACACTAAGAATTTACAATTTCATGGCAAAATATTTAAAAATGTGAGTGAAAAAATCTCTAAGTCAGAAAGAATATATTGACAATGGAATTAATTTCCAGAAACAAGATCAAATATCTATTCTTAACATGTCCTTTAAATATAAACCTAATGCAGTGCTTAAACAGCTATTACATAAAAGTTGTAAACATAATTGACAGCACTTGCCAATTTCATAAACCTTCCACTTTAAATACCACAAGCTCCAGTACAACAAAATAGATGAGTGATTTTCAAAAACTTAGAAAAATACCCACATATATTTGGGGAAATAACATAGTGTTGCCAAAATTTTAATGTTTTCTCTTCTTTGACACATTTAGACACTAAAATGGTTTTGGTTGCTTGTGAATAGAATAATAAGTACTTCTGTGTATATAAGACGTTAATGGAATTATATGTAGGTCTGTGTATTTGTTCAAATTTCTGAAAAATATTAGGTCCCAAAATACTCATTTGCCCAGCTGCCTGAGCAAGCAGGTTCTGTTGTATCAGGGTGTGTGATATGCTGTCCAGGGTGCTGAATTGAAGTTTGCCACTCCAGGTCTTCAGTATAACCTTGAATCTAGTAAAACACTCTTTACTGCTGAGCAATTAGTGACCACAGGGATTTGAACTGCTTATCCAAGTAGCTGCTACTAATCTCCCACAGATGGCTAGAAATGGAAACTTATTAGACAACCCAAGTGAAGGCCATGTTTCATTGTACATGGACTTCAGAAGTCATGAAACAGAGTTCCTATTCATAGAGGACATAATAGGCTCATCTGTAAATTGGAATATTATTAATTTCCATATGGCAGTATCTAATAAAAGCTTGATAAAAATATAAATAATATCCTTGGAGTTATAAAATATTAAGAGCCAGCACTTAGTCTGTGCTGGGCACTGTCAAAATGCTTGTTCTGTCTCAAGTAATACAATAATCAAAATAGACCCATAAAGTCAGCTCTATTACACTCCTTTAACTTATTTTTTGTGGTACTGAGAGTTGAACCCAGAGGCATTCTACCTCTGAGCTATACCCTAAGTCTATTTTTTATTCTTTCTTTTGATACAAGGTCTCGTTAAGTTGCAGAGGGCCTCCTTAAGTATCGGGGGGCTGGCTGCAAACCTGAAATCCTCTTGTCCCAAGCCTTCCAAATACTAGGATTACAGGTGCCCACCACCATGCCCAGCTATTACATTTCTTTTATAGATAAGTAGCTTGAAACACACATCTAGAAAGTGATATGAACAGTTCAAAGTCAGGCAAGATGAGTCTAGTACGACAATATGCTGCCTCTATATGAGAAATAAAATTCTACACAGAGGTTATAAGGGCAGGATAGAGAGAAGTTATTGATATGATGTAATGCTTAGCAGAAATTATCTGTGGTGGGTTCACTGAAAATGTTTTCACATAGTAGAAATATATCTGTCCCAGGAATCAGGACAGAATTAGGGGCCAGGGTAATCTTTTTTTCTAATACTGTTTTTGCTTGTGCTTACCAATAAGAATTCAGTTTGCTACTTACTTAATGACGGTAGTATTTTATAGTGATTAAGCAAGCTGAGAGGTTAGACTACCTGGGACTTAAATACTACCCGGAACGTCAATAGTTATGTGAACTTTCAAGTTGCTTTTCTTTTTTTCACTTCAGTTTTCTTATTCATAAAATGGAGAAAATGATGATGCCTATTGTACAAAGTTGTTAGGCTGATTAAGTAACTTAATACACGTAAAGCACTTAGAACAATGCCTGGCACTTAACAGACTTAAGTAAACATTAGTTATCATTATTGCATGTTTTTATAACATTAACTAGGATGAGATTAGATTTTTGGTAAGCTCTGTTGTTGCTCACAAAATATTTTATACATGAAGAGCATTGTTTACAAAGTTACTTTTCTTTCAAATCCATTAATTTTATGGTTTAAATATAGTGATTTGGCTGGTTTCCATTTACCATATGTCTCTTTTAAATTTAGACCATGAAATGAGTAAATTAGAAAAAACAAATTACAAATATACATATCTAGATTAACAGTCTTTTCCACTGTGATGCTAATTTACAATATATAATATTGGTTATAAAAAGGTAAGTATTATCAACACTCATACATGTACCAAATCAATGAAAGTTAACAGAAGATTAGAAGTTTCTTGGCACATATGGTTAATTCATCATTAGTGGAGAGTTAAAACAATAAAGAAACCAGAAAAGGGTGGTCAGTTTGTCACAGATCATCTGGTGACCCTCCACTTATGTACTTGTTAGTATTGAGTCAGAGACATAAACAGAATGAAAATACTTCAGTGTAACAATTCCTAGTAGACATTGCTTACTTTTAATATTAAAATGATGTCACTTTTAAGAAAGTCTTAATAATTATAATAAATTATTTCATGATCAAATTCCCTTTTAAGTTCTGGTAGTCAATGTGTGCACATGCGTGCACGTGCATGCAGACACATACACACACACACACACACACACACACACACACACACACACATACACACTCCACAAAGTGGAGTAGGAGCCCCAGGATGTATTTGCTTGCATCCCATAGGAGTCTAATAATATGAATGATAGAATATTTGATTGGAAAACACAACAACAGGGTGCCATGATGTCAGTCATATTTTTAAATGAACTAGGATTTAGGAATGGTGGCATATACCTGCAATCCAGGTACTTGGAAGCTGAGATAGGAGGATTGCAGGTTCAGAGATGTCCTCCTTAATGACTCTAGAAGCTCAACAACATAGCAAACCTTGCTTCAAAACAAAGTTTAAGAAGAGGGTTGGGGGTGTAACTCAAAGTTAGAATCAATCCCCAGTAAAACACACACACACACACACACACACACACACACACACACACACACAGAAACACACACAAAGAAACTGGGATTTATTTAATCAAGATAATTTTTTAATTTTTAAATAGTTGTACCTGTCTACATTCAATATTGGTTATTCCAGTGGGGTTCAAGTAATGTTGCAATGGTATTTATATTTCTTATTTGAAAACTTGGATAAATGATGAAACTACAGATCAAGGAGAGGATTACAAAAGAACAAGCAGGAGGAAGAGGAAGTAGAATTGGAGTTAAAAAAAAAAGGAAGTCACTGAAGTTGCAGATGATTTCTATTTAATGGTTAAAAATGGCTATTCCATTCTACTCTAGTTGGGTTAATCTTGTCCCCAGAGGTTTCCATGGTAATGCTGCCCCAACGCTGCAGTATCCTTCTTTTTGAAGAAAGGGACAGCATAGAGGTCCACAGAGGAACATACTAATTTCACAGCCAGTCATCACTTACTGTAGGAAAAAATACTTCTGCAGCAAAAATTAGCCTCCCACCTGGATGAGAACAAATGCAGAAAAAATACCTCCTTAGATATATGGCTTCAGGGCCTCGGGTTCCCTGGCAACAACTCTAGAGAGCTTGTTAATGTGGCGTCGGGAAACTCAACTATGGATTTATAACCTTGCCTGTTCTGTTAGGCTCAGCAGCATGTTGAAAAGTGGTACATTGGTCAGTGCAAACAATATTTTTCTACTTTATTTGTTTGAAGTTGTTTTATTGATATAATAACCCTGAACTTAATAGCATTGGTTTTCTTTTCTAAAAATTATAAATGACTGTTTAATGAACTTTTTTTGGTGGATAAGCATTTTTCCCCTAAAGCTCTAGTTACTTCTCTATGATAAATCCCACAAATCAAATAATCTATGGGAATTCTTAAAGTATTTGGCAGGTGCTGCCTATGCTTTCTAGAAAGCTTGAACAAACATATGTTTATACCCACACTATATAAATCTCTTCTTTTGCCTGAAGAGAGTATTACAAGCTGTAAAAACCTTTAGTTGATATTTGAAAAATTGTAAGTCACTTTTTTAACTTGAATTTCAAACTTCAATTTTCACACCTTTTTTTCTTGCTGCTGGTGGATGTGTGTGTGTATTTGTGTTTTGTGTCTTTTTGCCTTCTTTTGTTCTGAAGTCTTAGTATTTTTTAATCAACATGTATGAACTCTCTTTTACATGTTGAGTTTGGCAACTATATATGTTGCAAAAATGTAGCTTAGTTTACTAGGCTTTAAAATTATATGTGGCATTTCTGGTTTTAGAAAATTTATATGACATTAAAAGAAATGTATTACTATTATTTATAGTTTTTTTCTTTATTTTTAACATAAATTTCTTCATTATTAAGAAAAATATTTGTCTATATGTTCTTAATTTTATTTGAAATTTATTTAAGATAAATTTTATTTTTAAACTGTTTAATACACATCTTTCCAGACTTGTTTTGGTTAATAAACCCCTCCAAAGAAGTTATTTAACTCTCTGTATATCAGTTTTCTGTCCTATAAAATGGGAATAATAAAAGTATATACTTTTAATATGAAGTCTACTATGAGGCTTAAGCTAATGGTTGTGAAGTACTTTGAAAAGTGCCTGAAGAATAAATACTCAATAAGTTAACTGTTACTAATCAAGACTTCTTGTTCACAATTCTAAAATCTTAAAATCTCTAATTATTGAAAAAATGTTTTACAATTCTTTTGGCAGAAAGCATGACCTGAGCTGATTGCCATAAGTGTTTTATTTAATCACACTTTAACTTTCATAAATTTCACCATAGACATTTCAGTGTGTTTTATTTCACGGTGCTGACCCAGGATTCAGTGGTGATATTATAGAAAATATGGTGTATATGCTCAATATTTTCTTTTTAAAAGCCAAAGATAAAAACCTGGGGAATATAGTTGGACCCCGAATCCATGCTTTTCAGCTTTATTAGTTATTTATCAGCTACTACTTAACATGTATCATCCTAGGTATCTTAGTTTGTTCAGAATGCCATAAAAATGCCACAAATAGAGCAACTTATAAACAACAGAAACTTACTTTTCACAGATTTGGGACCTGGAGAATCCCAAACCAAGTTGTCAGATAGTTTGGGGTCTGGCGAGGGCCCACTCCTTGGCTTGCAGATGGCACCTTCTTGCTGTCATCTACACATGGAGAAATAAACAAGGAAGCTATCTCAGGCCTCTTTTTTAAGGACACTAATTACACACTCTCATGACCTAATCGCCTCCCAAAGGACCCAGCTCTAAATACCATCACATTTATGATGGGGTTTCAACATATGAATTTGGGAGAAGGAAGGCAAACATTGAAACCATAGCACTTGATATTGTCTATATTCAAACATTTTACTTAACCCTCATAATTATCCACTAATCCATCCATCTATCCAACCAATATCTTCTAGGTTCCATGCAAGGCATTTGGAATATCATCACTAATGAAACAGGTCAATTTATCCTTCCTTCTTTGAGAGAGAATTATATTGTTTGAGATTATATCACCGCTGTTTATAATTAATAAAATAACTGTGGGGATGGTGAAAAATAACAACAATTTAAAAGCATACACATTTTGCTTTCAAGAATATTAAGATAATGTTGAGGGAAAGTAACTTTATATTTTACAGAAGAAAGTAAAGTTCTGAGAGATTAAAATATGTGGATCATGGTATAGAAACTGGCAAAACTGGGATTAGAAATATTTTAAGGTCATTATTTTTTTCACAGCTCCATTTTTATTTTCCAAGGAATGGGAAAAATTCTCAGCAGAATAGATTTTCTATTTTCCTATCTCCTCTTTCTCTCCCCTTTCTTGTTTTAGTCCCTATCATCAACTACCCATCATCGAGTCCTCATGGTGACTATATAGGATTTAGGGTGCTGTTTTGATCTGTTAGGACAATTATGGTACCTTTATATCACATTTGTGCTCTACTTTCTTTTCTTATAAAACCCTCTGAAGTAAGAGGCATATAAGGCAGATACCATTAACTTCCCTTTTTCATTAAGAAAGGAAAGGTGGCTAGGTTAAATGAATTACCTAGTAATAAGTCATAAAAGACATTGTTAAAAAAAATTAGGTCCAGAAACAAAGTTGTAGCACTCTGAACTCATTCCATGTGATTGGTGTCCAGTGTCCTTCAGAGTTGACTTGGAAAATTGGGAGTGTATTTCCTCAGCAAATACAGTTTTTTAGGGTTTTGACTTATAATAATAAGATATGAGAAAGAAGTCGGCTATAAGCATCAAAACTATGACATTCAAATCAGAAAATTATACTCCTGTTATATTTGATTCTCTGCTATCTTTAATTGCATGCTTATCAATGGTGTAAACCAAGATAAAACAATTTGAAAATATATGACTTCACTTTCTATGACTGACTAATATCACTTAACATATTATGTTCTCTAGGTCTATCCATTTTCCTGCAAATGATATAATTGTCTTCTTTATTGCTGAGTAGAATTCCACTGTGTGTATATCCCATAATTTTGTAATCCATATCCCATAATCCCATATATCCCATAATTTTGTAATCTGTTGATGGATACCTCGGTTGGTTCCATAATTTGGCTGTTGTGAATTGTGCTGCTATGTATGGTTTTATAATATGGTGGATTCATTATCAACTTTCTGAAGAATCTCCACACTGATCTCCACAGTGGCTGTACTAATTTGTAATCTCACCAACAGTGTAGAAGAGTTTCTAATTTCCCCACATCTTCACTAGCACTTATTGTTGTTTGACTTCTCGATGATTGCTATTCTGATCGGGGTTAGATGGAATCTCAATGTAGTTTTGATTTGCATCTCTCTGATTGCTGATGATGTTGAATATTTTTTGTACTTATTTCTAATTTGTATTTCTTCTTCTGTGAAGTGTCTGTTTCATTCAGTTGCCCATTTCTTGATTGGGTTATTTGTTTTTGTTTTACTGTTAAGTCTTTTAAACACTTTGTATAGTCTAGATATTAGTCCTTTATCAGAGGAAGAGATGGCAAAGAGCTTCTCCCATTCTGTGTTTCTTGATGGTTTCCTTTGATGAACAGAAACTTTTTAGTTTAATGCCATTCCATTCATTAATTCTTGTTCCGATTTCCTGAGCTTTGGGATCTTGTTGAGGAAATTTCTACTTGTGCCTATGTGTTGGAGTGTTAGACCTACGCCTTCCTCTTGTAATTTCAAAGTCTCTGGTCTCATTTCTGGGTCTTTGATTTATCTCGAGTTGACGTGTACAGGGTAAGAGGTAGGGATTTAAGTTTATTTTTCTACAAATGGACAACCAGTTTTCCCAACATCATTTGCCGGAAAGGCTGTCTTTTCTTCAAAGCAATTTGAAGGAGTATACATGTCTGTAATATCTGGGTAAATATACTGAAGGCAGACCACCGATATCACTATTATAGCTGAATACAATGAACGTGAAAAGTATCAACCCTACATGCTTTGTTCATGTTTGTTTGTATCACATTGAAACTCACTATGATGTGTAATTGCAATGCACCAATAAAAGTCTATAAAAAAAGAAAAATATTGGCCCTGAGACTGAGAGACTGACTCATGTAAAGACAAATCAGCATCTCTCCTTTTCAAGTACTTTTATTTTAGGGGACACTATTTAAATATATTTCTTCTTAACTTGCTATTACTATACATAGAACTTCTTTTTCCTTTCCACAGGCAATGTGTCTATTTTCAAGTCTGAGCCATTCTCTTTTAAAGAGAGCCATTCTTCATCCTTCCCTCTACATTTAAACAAAAGCAATTAAGAAATGACCACTTCTTTCTTAATTGTTATTTTCTTGTGCATTGTAACCACACATCATGATGAGTGATAGAGGCATACATATGCACAACACTCTGTGAGCCCTCCCCCAGTTCCCGTCTCACTCCCTCCCCCTCTTGCATACAACATTGTAATGGGCATTGATAAATTTGGGCGTGTACACTGTGTCTATCAAAGTGTGTCTCTCTTCCATCCTGCCCACTTCTGTCCATCAGTTCCCCTCTAACTCCACTATACTTTCTCCTCCTTTGTCTAGAGTCTCTCCTGTGTTCCCATTTCTCCCTAGCTTCCACATATGAGGAAGAACACCAGACTTTTTTTTTGTGACTGACTAATCTCACTTAGCATAATATTCTCCAGTTCCATCTATTTCCCTGAAAAAGACGTAATTTTGTTCTTCTTTATGGAATTCTATAGAATTTTATTATGTGTATGTTCCATAATTTTGTAATCCATTCATCTGTTGATGGACACCTAGGCTGGTTCCACAGTTTGCAAATATGAATTGTGCTGTTATAAACATAGATGTGCATGCATTACTATGGTAGCCTGGTTTCAATCCCTGTGGGTAGATACCTAGGAGTGGTACAGCTGAGTCATATGGTAGGTTCATTCCCATTTTTCTGAGGACTCTCCCTACAATTGATTACCAAAGTGTTTGCACTAATTTGCAGTCCCACCAACAATGTATCATAGTTTCTACTTCTTCATATCCTCAGCAGCATTTGTTATTATTTGTGTTTTTAATGATTGCCATTCTAATTGGGGGTAGGTGAAATCTCAAAGTAATTGTAATTTGCATCTCTCTGATTGCTAATGTTAAGCATTTCTTCGTATGTTTGTTGGCCATAAATGACTAGTTCTATGCCATATTAGTGCTAATGACCAAGGCAACTGACAGGGAATCAGGAAAATGAGCTTACAGTAATGAAACACTTTCTTCCTGTTTGTTCATAGAATGTTTACTGACAAAAGAATGTTCTGGAAAAACGGTCAAGATAATATTTAGATGATAGGAATGCTATATATATATATATATATATATATATATATATATATATATATTTGCTTGCTAACATATTTTGTGAACATAAGAATTCCTGTTATTTGTTTATATTATTTACTTAATAAAGGATACATTAATACAAAAAGCTAGGTTAACAGCACACCTTGAAAGAATAATTATCTATTTTGTGTACCTTTTAGCCTTTTGGCAAACTTATTCATATAACCATGTTAATAGAGCTGCTGAATATTAACCAGTTATCAAAAAGATATGATAAAAAAGGATTTTGACAAAAATATATACTAAATTCCATTGTTTGAAGACACTGAGCTCAGGGAGTACTACTTTCTATGATTAAAAAAAAAAAAAAACTTCTGCCTCCTCTGAGATACAATATATAAAATGACCTCTTTCCTTGCTAATATTTACATGTTAAAGGTAGCCTTCCTTTGGCTTGGGTGCTTTACCTTCATGGACCCATTAATAGATTAACTACACAGAAAGAGTTGGTAGTCATTGTCTTTAGTTACTTATACTTTTATTGGTACATTGTAATTATACATCATACTGGGGTATAGAGTATTAGAATCATATATGACAAAACATTTCCCTCTGCCACATATATTTCTTTGAGATTGGGCTTTTTTTTTTTTTTTGGTGGTACTGGGGGTGGAACCCAGAGGCTTTCTACCTCTGGGCTATACTCCCAGACCCATTTTATATTTTATTTGGAAACAGGGTCTCACTAAGTTGCTGAGAGCCTCACTAAGTAGCTGAGGCTGGCTTCAAACCTACGCTATCCTCCTGTCTCAGCCTCCCAAGAGCAGAGATTATAAGCATGCACTACCACGCCCGGCTAGCATTGGTAATTTAATACACACACATAGCATTATTTGAACTGTATATCTCTATGGCCCCTCCCCCTCTCTCAAACCACCTCCATTTCTCTACTGGGGTATCTCTTCCATTATCTAAGGTCTCTTTTGTCTCCCAATTCTCTCTAGCTTCCATATATGAGAGAATAGATACAACTGTTCGCTTTCTGAGACGGGTTAATCTCACATGGAATAATATTCTTGAGTCCCATTCATTTTCATGCAAATGGCATCGTGTTGTTCTTTGTGGCTGAGTCGAATTCCATTGTGTATATATACCACGGTTTTGTGATCCATTCATGTATTGATGTACACTTAGTCTGGTTCCATAATTTAGGTATTGTGAATTGTGCTGCTATAAATATGGATATGCATATCTTGCTATAATATTCTGATTTTAATTTTTTTGGAAAGATGCCCAGGAAGGTATTGCTGAGTCATATGGCAGTTCCATTCCCAATCTTCTAAGAAACCTTCACACTGATCTCCATAGTGGCTTTATTTATATTAATGATTTATAGCTATTTTTCTTATTTGTTTTATTTTAAAGTAACCCTTTTCCCAGTACAAAATCCCTATACCATGCATATATCTAAAACTTCCTAAGGGTAGATTAAAAAGTAAAATTTATTTAGTAGCCCTCAATTCTTTTCCTTCATACATAACTTTGAAAGCATTTCATTATCCAAGATAATAAGAATAAAGTCAGTGTTGAATTTAGTAACTGAAAAGGCTCACAAAAACACATTATGACTTCACCAAATAGAATATAAACATACCACATATGCATATGTGTATATATACATGCACATATATGTTACCATGCTTCCCTTATTCAAAGGAAAATATCTATGTTTGCCAGTGTGCTGTATGAGGAAAGGCTTTATGTATTTAGTCGGAATTAAATCTTGGTTCTGATTTGTTATTAGTGAAGTTGTTTGGCTGGTTTTTGGAACCTCTAGGTCTATTTTATCGTCTCCAGGAGAGGGTGACAAGACACTCATAGGGTAATTTAAAGATCAAATTGATTGATGTATCTAATCACTTAGCATAGTACTGGCGACATCACAAGGGCTTAATGACACTAGTTCTGCTTTTACTTATTATTCAACAACAGTTAATAAAGTCATAGCTGAAAACTTGTTTTTAAAATGTCATTTGCCAGCCTGGCATGGTGGCACATGTTTGTAATGCTAGCACTTGGGAGGCTGAGACAGGAGGATCACAGTTTGCAAACAGCCTCAGCTACTTAGTGAGGCCCTTCGCAGCTCAGTGAGACCTGGTTCAAAAATAAAATGACAAAAAATACGGCTGGGGTGTAGCTCGGAGGTACAATGCCCCGGGTTCCATCTCCAGTACCGCAAAAAAAAAAAAAAAAAAAAAAAAAAAAAAAGGCATTTGCTATAAATGAAACCATTAATTTCAATAAAACTGAAATACAAAATTTTTGTATTTGGTGGAAACCACGAGGGAAAACATCAAGAGGCATCTCTGTCTTCCTACCCAAATACTGGTTGTTTTGTGAAGGGAATTGGGCATCGGCGTGAAAACTGTACAGCAGAGCATCAGTAACTGAGGCAGAGATAGTACATTTGCTCTGAATCTTCAACTCCAAGTTTTAATAAATTTATCATGTGAACAAGAGTAGAATGATGTAAGTTATATGTGTAAGAAATGCCTTTGGGTACTTTTTTCTAAAAAATTATACTTTTATATTTGTAATGTAAATATTAGATGTTTTATGTTGGCTATTTATAGCTACCTATTTGGATAACGTAACATAAAATATTTAAACAGTATGATTTTTAAAATCATAACGAATTAAGAAGAGTGCATTACACATGGGGAATGTGAGCAAGAGCAGCGCAGGCAAGGATCTTGGGAGGCGAACACACACACACACACGGGCAGAGGCTCTTATCAAGATGTAGCCAGTTCACTTTGCAAAGATTAAGTGTTACAGTGATAGCCACATGTGAGTGCATCCCTTTGAATTTCACTATACTGTATAATTGTATTGCACCAATAAAATTTGAGGTTAAAAAGATAAAAACATTTAAGAAGTATTTTTAATTTAAAAAGAAGCCCAGAATGACATAACCAAAGACTTTTCCACAGAAGCAAATAGATGTCACATATGAATGCATTTCGTCTTTCTCAAAGTAAAGCTACAGGTTTTGCTTTAAACTGTTTGAGAAGTGATTTTTTTAAAAAAGCTGAAGAATGTATTTTCTGTTCTTCATTGTACTATACTCACCAGATCTGCTAAAACCTATGACCTTTTTATTTCCGTGTTTGTGCATTAGTCCAGAGAATGCTGAAGAATAGCCAGATAAACAGAGGAAGGGAGATAGATGGGGCATCAAAGAACCAATCTAAGAGGGAAGGTTTGCAACTTGACCTTCTGATATACTTAGAATCATTAGTCATTCTAATTACTTTTTTTTCAAGCAATTGGGTCATTTTTTTTCTATCTCAAAGACTGACATTACTCACATTCTCAAATTCTTATCTCTTGTAGTGTTTTCATCTAGTTTATTTTCCATTTGCCTTGATTTTTAAGAAATCATTGTTTAGGGGTTTGAAAATAACTCATGGTCTTGGGGAGTGTGGTGGGCAGGTGGATGGAGAATTAATGAAGGAAACCCTTCCATTGACATTAATGTATATACACGAGAATACCAATGCCAATCTCAATATCATCGGGAAGGGAAGGGAGAACTCACCAAGTGGTGTGTGCACGAATGTCATCACCACTCCCAACTACATTATGATGTCAGACAATGCACTAATAATAGTATACATAGAAAGTGGGGAAAACAGTTGTTTCTAAAAGTTGTTTATATACCTTATATATTGTTTCGTGCTTAGGGGAAGAGAATAAGTAGCTTTCTCTTAAAATATCAAAACTCCGCTGGACCCACATTTTTATTTTACTTAACAATAAGGAAGTGAGCAAAGTTGTGAAATGTATATAATTATAATTCATACAAATAATAGGTGATCTATACTAATGATATTTTCATATAAATAACTAAATACAAATCAACACTTCTATATTAATGATCTATACCAGTGATATTTTAATTTAAAAATAACTAAATGCAAATCAACACTTCCAGATTTCCTACATTATTTCTAAACCATGTGTGTCATAGCGTGTGTGTGTGTGTGTGTGTGTGTGTGTGTGTGTGTGTGGTACTGGGGATGGAACCCAGGAACATTTACCCTCAGCCCTATTTTTAGTCTTTATTTTGAAACAGTGTCTCAGTGAGTTGCAAAGGACCGCACTAAGTAGCTGAGGCTGGCCATGAACCTGTGATCATCTGGTCTCAGCCTCCCAAATGCTGGGATTACAAGCGTACACCACCACCCCCGGCTTGTCATAGTGTTTTGATATTTTATTTTAAAAAATACTGTCTGATCCTCTTTTTCCATAAATTGGTTACCTTACCTGAGAAACAACTCAATGGATTTTATTCATAACACACAATGCATTAACAAGCCTGTCTAAGGCAGGGAGCAGCCTTCAAGTGGTTCCCATTATTAATGTTACTGCCATCTTGAGTCCTTTTCTTTGAGTTTGCAAAGATTAAGGAGTTTCTAATTGCACCCACATTTGTAATCAGCATCAGAAGTAGCCCCTGTATCTTTATAGAATGATGAAGGATGGCCCCAGAAGTCAGGTTCCAGTGTTCCCACATAGATGCTCTCAGCTCAGCCTCCAGAACCCACACTCTGCTGGAGCTGTCTTCTGCAACCTTAGCTTCCTCCAGGTGTGATAGGTGGAGGGCAATCCTGGGGAAATCAAGAAGCTCCTTGAAACATAGACCCCAACTCATCATTTGTTGAGATGGGGTCTCACGGGTACTAGGGATTGAAACCAGGGGCATCTATTTCTGAGCTACACTCTCAATCCTATTTTTATTTTTAATATTGGTGGTACTGGGGTTCCTGGAAGCCCTTCTACCTCCGGGCTACACTCCCAGACCTATTTTTTACATTTTCATTTTGGAAACAGGGTCGCCTAAACCAGCGCGCGCGGCTGGCTTCGAACCTGTGTGATCCTCCTGTCTCTGCCTCCCAAGACGCGGGGATTACAAGCGTGCGCCACCACGCCTGGCTTATTTTATATATTTTTGAAACAGGGTCTCTTATGCCAGCGAGGCTGGCTTCAAACCTGTGCAATCCTCCTGTTTCCACCTCCCAAGCGCGGGGATTACAAGCGTGCACCACTAAACCCGGTCTATTTTTACTATTTTTATTTCTTTAAAATAGATTGCAGATGGCCTGGCTAAATTGCTGAGGTAGATTGGCAGTCTGCCATCCTCCTGTCTCAGCCTCCCAACTACTGGGATTACAGGTGTGGTTTACTATGCCTTGCTCAGTGAGAATTTTTTTTTTTTTTAACCTAAAACTGCTCTAGGAGCCGGGCGTGGTGGCCCATGCTTGCAATCCCAGTACAGGAGGAGTGCATAGGTTCGAAGCCAGCCTCAGGTACTTACTGAGGCTCTCAGCAACTCAGTGAGACCCTGTTTCCAAATAAAGAATAAAAAATAGGGCTGGGGGTGTAGCTCGAAGGTAGAGTGCCCCTGGGCTCCATCCCCAGTACCTCGAAAAAAAACCCAACAACAACAACAACAACAACAACAACGACCTGCTCTAGGGTGATACAGAATAGACTCTAAGGTTGTGCACGTGTGTTTTAATCCGTATTGGAGAATCTTCCAAAACATTGAGGCTGTTTGCTCCTATTCTTCTAACAAAACTTCTATGAATATTATGAAGACATTAAAAAGGAATTGGTATCGCATCTTTTATTACTTTCAGCAAACCTCTTGTATTCAGGTTCATCCTCTTTGGCATCCCTGGGGTGGGGCCAGGAGGCAGGCACCTTTAGGCTCCCAATTTGGTGGGAGCACAGGACAGGAATACTCAGGCGGAGGGTGGACCTCAGCGGGTGGCTTTTCCCACTGCCTCCTAGCTCCCCCCCACCCCACCCAGGGGCCTCCTTTGTCCTTTAACAACACACATCTTTCTTCCTCCATTCAGCTGCATATGGTGGAGGCTGGCAGTAACCAGACACCCCTAAACTTCCTCGCTGAGACCGGGACCGGGACTCCGGGGATTCCGGTCCTTCTCCACCGCAGCACAGGGTCTCTCACCACGATGTGGCTCCGGGGAAGCCAAAAAAACTTTGTCCTTCCTCAGTGCAAACACTGACTGGGGAATCCTTACAGCCCTGGGTGTCCTCTCCAAGAGTCCCCTTCCCCCAGAACCTCCCCTCTGTCCAGCCTTGACTCCGGTTACCCTGGCCCTGCCATGTTTGGGGAACTCCTCCTAGAGGCTCTGCCGCTCCCGCAGCTCTCCCTGCCTTCCCCACGCGAGCGCGAGCGCTGGATTATTCCAGTCTTTGAGCTCGGCAGATTTCCACTGGATGACATCATGGGAGCCGAGTGAGTGCCGGCTCCGAGAGAGGGGGACGGAGCAGGGGAGGGGAGCCGAGGTGGGGAGAAGGCTGGGGAGCAGAGCCGGCCGGCTGCCTGCCACCTGGCTGCGCGTCCACTCCTGGGGAGGAGCGCCAGGCAGCGCTGACAAAGGATGGGAGGCCGCGGGCTCCCCGCGAGGCCGGCGGCGCGCAGCCTGGCGGACGCCTGAGCCACTTCACCCTCCACCGGTGAGTGACTGCAAGGACCGGTCCTGTCTTCCGCTTTGTGTGTTGGGAGGCTTGTCCCGGATCCCCAGCCTGGGACTTGGCGGGGCAGTACCCGGAGCGCAGGCAGCAGGTGCCTGGGCTCGTGGGACCCTGCGCCGGAGCTCCAGCTCCGGGCTGGGGTTGGTGGCGGGTGGTAGGACCAACCCCCTGGCTGCAGCTGGCTGGCTCTGGTGAGTGGTGGCTGCTCCCCGGCCGCCTGGGTAGTTGTCTCCACCGGACCGGGCGCCCGCCCTGCGCTCGCGCTGCTCCTGGTGGGTCCCGAGTGCGCGGCGCGCTGTTTACACCAGCGCGGCACTAGTCACCCAGCCGCGCCCCTCCGAGAGCGCGGAGTCCTGACAGTCACTTCTCAGGTTCCTGCAGCCCAGTCTGGGCTGGAGCGAGCGCGCCCCTTACCCTGGGAGGGCGTGCACCGCGTTGGGAGGGCAGCCTTTGTCTTGGGCTTAGCAGGGATGTGCTCAATCCTGGCTTGCAACTGTGGGGTCCAATCCTGGCTCCCCTCAGCCGCCCCGCCTGGGCGCGCGAGAGATGCCATTGCGTCCCGAGGCTGGCAGGAGTGAGAGCTGGGGGCTTAGGACGCCAGGAGCGCCCTGCGCTCGCGGGTGAGTGGCGCAGGTATCCAGGTGTGGGCTCCTGGAGCTTCGGGAGCGCAGTGGCCGGCGAGGCACCGACGCCCAAGTTCTCTCCCCAAGTGTGGCGAGGGGCGAAAGAGTGCTTACCCACACTCTGGATGTTTCATTTCTGGTTTCCGAAGCCCTTATTATTATTTTGTTTTCTTTTGTTTTTCTTTTTACCCATTATCTGCGGCAGGTGGATGGAGTCAGAGGCAAGGTCCAGCGTTTAGAGAGCAGCTCGTTTTCTTGGCAATTCCTTTTGTTACTCTGTAGGTCCGGAAGAGGCTTGCCGGCTAAGCATGTTGAAAGATCAGTATCTTTCCCATTTCCAGCTTTGCAGGCTTAAAGACATTCAGAACCTTAGTTGAGAGTTGCACCTTGTGTAAGTGTCAACATCCCGATACCCTTGCCAGCTGGCTTCTTGCCAGGTGGACACGAGTTTTTGTCGCTGAATTCTTTCTGTTTGGGAAAACCCCAATTTTCGCATCATAAGTAGTTGGGATATCTATTGGAACACTTGTATTTAATGTCACTCTATCACACTCTTCCCCCCAAAATAAAACGCTCTGGGAAAAGGATGGAGACAAGTAAAAATTTGTTACTTTGGGGTCGTTACTTTTTTTTTTTTTTTAAGTTTTCATCACTGCAATCTAAAATATTTAAAATGTAAAAGCTATACTATGAATTTAGTATTAAGTAAATGATTCTGGAACATCAAAGGGACTCTTAGTATACACGTTTGCTATTCCTGCATCTAACATAATGATAAGAAATAAAAAGGTAATAATGATTCAAAGACTGCTATAATTTAAAAGGTCATTTTATTTTTCTTTTAAAAAAAGTATACTGCCTTTTTTTCCCCCTTAGATTTTTTCCCCCTCTCTTTAAAGATAGTGATTCTAATGTAGCTTTCCCAGGACAGAAAATAGAATACATGTTTTTTGTTTTTTTTTTTCTGATCAGTGACTGCTCTTCCCATGAAGTTTCAGGTACGTTCAGGGCAGATATGAAAATGACTGGAATAAGATGTGATGCAGGTTAAAAAGATGTGAGTTAAATAGTAGAGGGAGGTTTTACACTGCAGCTATGAAAGGTATCAGAAGATACTGTATCGGTTTTGATCTTGGAAAAGCTCAGTGTGGCTTTTAAATACTTCTCTTTCCTTGGAAATGTATAATTAATTGTTTGCTTGTGTTAGGCAATGCTCCCAGATGGATAACATGGCCACATAGAACATGCCTTTATCCAGGACTTTCAAGGCAAGCAGCACATTTTCTCCAGTGATCCAGAAAAAAAAAAAAAACCTGCTTATTTCATTATTTATTTCTTGGTTTCTTGTCACAAAAGCTTCCATCTGTTTCTGCAAAAGTTTTCTTTCTAACTTTATCCTACCCATCTCTTTATAGTAAAGCATGCTGGGCTTTACGTTATGCATCTTAGAGATAGCTGTTGCGCATGTCAACGGCTTTCCTCAGAGAGTATGATAACAAAAGCTCTTTTTAAAACTCGCCCAGTGAACATCTAATCTGCTGATGTGCTGATGGGATGGGGCACACCTGATGTGAAAATATACATTACCATAAAATATGTGTCTACTTCTGATCAGACTGTCAGCCAGCAATGATAGATGGTAGGAAGGAGGCACTCTGGCATTTAGCTTATGGCTTTTGGCAAATGATATTACCCTTAAAAAATAAAATGTTTTACCTATTTCATATGATATATAACATTGTACATTAAGGGGAACACGTTGTATTATTTATCTATGATCTTTAATTTCTTTTTTTTTTTACAATCTTTATTTCTATTAAAAAATTTTAACCAAGAAGGTCAAAAGTACTTTGGTATTTTACTATACATGCGCCAGAATATGTGAGGAAAGTCCTCATAAAATGTAAGTGTCTTGTAAACATATATTTGATAGGAGGTACAATACATATTTGGAAAAGGCACAGAAAGTAAAAGAATATCCTGAGCCAAAGATGGTTTTCCTAATGTTCTTCTATCTATGTATTCAAACACTTTGGCTAATTTGTTGCACAGGATTCTTAGGAAGTATGAGGAAAAAGTAGAAGAGGTTGCGCTATGATACAAAAATAAAGTCAGAGGTATTGTCCATGGAAGGCAGTAGTAACTTCCAAGGTCACGCAGGAGTGTCATGTCAGTATCAAGTCCGAGAAAATATTATGTATGAGAAATAAGTTTATACCATTTGATAGCTTCTTGTTTTCATGGTTCTGGTTGGCTGGTTTAAAGATATTTATGATATGCCCGGCGTGGTGGTGCACGCTTGTAATCCCCGCGCTTGGGAGGCGGAGACAGGAGGATAGCGCAGGTTCGAAGCCAGCCGCGCTGGCTTAAGAGACCCTGTTTCAAAAATATAAAATAGGTCTGGGAGTGTAGCCCGGAGGTAGAAGGGCTTCCAGGAACCCCAGTACCACCAAAAAAAAAAAAGATATTTATGATATGAAATTTCTTCCACCTTCCTTGAAGCAAAATTATATCTTGAACTCGATCCAAAGATTGTCTCGTGGCCTTTAATTAAGGATGTCTTATGAATTTTCTAAGCTGAACGATGCAGATGGATCACAAAACACTATGGTTTTAACTTTTGTGTAGACCTTTGATATGAAAATGAGTCAGGAAAACATTGGCTACAAGGATTTAGCATTTTCACTTATTCTGGAATTACGAATTAAGAGCTAGTAGTTACAGGAATGTTGCCAACATTGAGAAATGTGAAAATATTTTATGCAGAGGGTAAAGATAATGTTAATAAGATTTTTAAAATTAAAATTAAAGAAAAGTTGAAACAAATTCTTTAGAAACCACCTCATTATCTCTGTTATATGGTGGATGAATTTTATAATGTAATCAACTCTTCTATGATATTCTTAATTTTTTACTTTGTAGTTTTCAAATGATGAGCACCGGGTAGAAAATATGCATTCTAGTTTTGACTTTGTCATTTCATTAAGAAAAAAAATCTCTTAATCTTTTTGAGCATTAATGTTGTATAAAATAAAGTTGTTAGTATCTGTCTTACTGGGGGAGGAGTAGTGCATGGCAAGTGAGCTAATGTACAAAAGGGATTTGGAAAATAAAAGAAGGGCTATTCCGACAAATACTTTGTACTAGTGGACCCGATAACTTTTAAATATCTAATTAGTTTAAGTTAAATAAGTAAATTTATAGAGATAAATCTAGCTTGGGATTTGCATTTTAGACTATTTTTAACATGTAAAATTCTTTGTTATAATTTACTCATACAAATATAAAGATGGTTGTTATATCTTTTTTATTGACAATTGCTAATAAGAGTTCTCTCATTTTTGTGTGGTTGAAATTTTTTTCATAAAGCTATAATTTTTAAAGAATATTTAAGCTAGGTATATAATTTAGGTTTGGCCAAGTTTTTTCTTCAACAAGTCAACATCTTACTCTGTGGACTTCTGGCTTCCATCAAACCTATTAGTCTTATTTATTTTTGCTTTGAAGATAGCTTGTCTTAGTCTCTGAATGATTTTAAGATTTTTCATTTGCCTTTATTTTTCTTAAGTTTTACTATGATGTTCCTAAGTGTGTGTGTTTTTAAATTTTTTTTCTTAAAATCAGAACTTCTTGAATTTGTGGATTGATATCTTTCATCAGGTGAAATACATTGGTAAATTTTTGACTATTGCCTCTTCATAAATAATACTTGCAATCTGTCTTTTTCCTTTGAGATCTCAGTTCATGTTTAGGAGATTTTTTTTACTGTATCCAGTGGGCCTCTTACTCTTATTTCACTATTTTCTACTATTTATTTCTTTCTGTGATTAAATATTTTCTTTTGATCTTTTCTTTAACTTTCTAGCCATATTGCACAATATATCTCTAAGGCTGCCAGTATGTCTGTTAAGCTCATCCATAGGCTATTACACAAGTTATTAATTTTTCTCAGTTTTCAAATGTGTACTTGATTCACTTCTATAGATTTAAATTTATCAATTTTCTCTCCTTCCCTCTATTACTTTGAACATATGAGTAAAAAATTATTTTACGGTTTTTGTGTGCTATTTCCAGTAACTGTATTGTTGTGTCTTTTCAATGTCTCTCTTCTTTTTCCTTTATGAAAATATAAAAGTTTATTTGAAAACCAAGGAAAAATAGAAAGTAAAAATAGCTCCCCCCACAAAGGGGAGAGGTCCCCTAAAGATAGTGACCTTCCCTTTGCTCTTTTAGTCATTGGACATAAAAATTGTGTGTCGAGATTTCATCTGCCAAGGAGATACAACTCGGAGGTGGCTGATCATTGATCAGTGACTGAGCCGTGTCAGTTGTCAGACTTCATTCCTGTTCTGGAGGACCCAGCTGCCATTAGGGTATTCCTAGGTTCTGAGCACAGGCCCGGGGTTGACCTTTGAGAATACTGCTCTTCTTTCTAGAAGCTTCCTTCTTAGTGTGTCTCTCTTCAGTCATACGTGCAGTTTTGGATTTCAGCAGATGTCATATGGGTAAAATCAGCCGGGTGCTCCGCCTTGCCTTCCACTCCTCACTGAGGGGATCTTGGCTCTTCAGATTCCCTCATTGTAGACGCCCTCATTGCTGGCTTATCTAGTCTGTAACAGTGGTCCTCTGTCTAAGCAAAGCCCACATTCTCAATATCTTGCTGTGTTTCCAGGTTGACAGTTACCTCTATCTCCATCCTGGGGGAGGGGAAGCAGCCTTGGAAGTCAGCTTTACCTCTTCAATACTTCTCTATCAGAATTGTAAAACTTCGAGTCTTATCTTCCTCGGAAGCTCTCTGATATTGTCTCCCAACAAAGGCTCATGCATTCAAGTCTTGGTCTCCAGCTTGGTACTACTGGAAGATGGTAGAGTCTTCAAGAGACAGGGCCCAGTGGTGGGGGGAGGCAGTTCATGACTTTAATGGCCTGATCTTAGAGGGGATTATAAGATGCCAGCCTTTTCTTTTAGGAATAATAATAAAAAAAAACCACAGACATATACACATGTAATTAAGATTCTTCTCTGAATGGAAACACTTTGTGACAGGCCAGTCAGTCTAATTTACAAATAAATACTATGGACATGAAAAAAAATGTAGGAAGTGTGTATTATTCTTCTTTTTAGAAATGACTTCCAACTGGGCATGGTGGCACACGCTTGTAATCCCAGCATTTGGAAGGCTTGCAGTTCTCAGACAACCTCAGCTGTTTAGTAGGGTCCTTTGCAACTTGCAACTCAGTAAGAACCTGTTTCAAAAACAAACAAACAAACAAACAAACAAAAACAGGCCAGAAGTAGAATGCCCCTGGCTTCCATTCCTAATACTGCAAAAAAAAAAAAAAAGAAAAGATAAAGAAAAATGACTTCCTTTTATTTTTAAAGCTATTACTCTGAAAAGCCACTGATATAAGATAAATTTCTTGTTTTATCTATATAATGCAGTTAACAAGCTAGTAGTATATTGATCTCTTATTGCTGTATGGGTAAAACTCAGAATATATTTCAAGGCCAATTCACAGAAGTATAATTAGTTCTGATTGCAAGTGAAGTATACTGTTGGATACATAATGATAGAAAATACTTGTATTTCAGTACATTGTCCTAGAATCTTCATTAATCTGCTCAGTGCAGGATGGATACTCAAAGTGAGCTAACATACAGAATGTTCTTTGAAAGTTATCATGTTTCAGATAGCATATAGACACCACTGGCTGATGGATACTAAAAGTGAGCTAACGTACAGGTACAGAACGCTCTTTATAAGTTATCAGATGTTCCAGATAGCATTTAGACACCATTGGCTGATGGATACTCAAAGTGAGCTAACACAGAATGCTCTTTGAAAATTATCACATGTTCCAGATAACATATAGAAACCATTGGCTTTTGTGGACACAATCAGTTGGAAGTTGGAGAGTGCATGCAATGGGCGCTTTTCCTGCCTGGATTCATTGTGTCAAGGTATGCTAGGAGATTCACTGAACCTGGGTGAGGCCACTCTACAGCCTTGCTGGCTCTTAGTTGGAGGCTGATGCTGTGGTAAGCAATGCTCTGACTCCCAGGGCCTGGCACGTGTCTCCTGTCTTCAACCCTCTGCTTTATTTCTGATCCCAGTGGCAGCAGTGGCCAACATGGCCGGCAGGCAAGACTCATCTGTGCTAGTGTTTCCCGTCTTAGGCTTGTGCAAAAGATCTTTGGCTCTGTGGCTTTACTGACTCCAACCGAGTTCCTTACAGCTTGGAAATGGGGAACTTCCAGCACCAACCCCTCAATCAGTGGTAGTGGCGGATAGGGTTGTGAGGCGTTCCACAGCTCTGGAGAGGGTCCAGGTGCATGGCGTCTCTACCCACCATGGTAGAGAACAAAGTTCATAGGCTTGTAGTGGCTTTTGCTATTTCCAGGTCTTACCCCACCCAGCACCTCACTCTTACTCCCTAGGATCATCTTTTACTAGTTCAAGTAGTTTGTTAGTTAAAATTCTTCTCTTAAAGAGACCCTGGACCAAGATACATGGTAAATTAGCTTTTCTTCACTGGAGGAACACAAGAAAAGAAAGAAAAAGAGCCAGGACCACTGCTATAAACCATCTCCACTTACAGAGAGCAAAAAATAATAAGAAAGAAGCTAAAACGATGTGAATCTCAAAAGTATTTCATTTACAAATTCGTCATCTTCCGAGTTAGCAAATGAGGCCATTTAAATAGTTATTTCAGCAATTATCAGGTCAACTGTTGGCCTAATGCTTAATTTCCCTCCCTCCCGTCTTTCTTTTTCACTATCATCATTGGCAGTGCCCTGTGTGCCTGGCACTCAGCTAGGTCTTGGTGACATAACAGTGAGTACTAAATGCAGCCGGACTCCTGCTACTCTGGAACTTCATGCTCCTGTGAAGTTAATTAACTAAGCACGTGAACCAATGCACGCGTGCGAGAGTGAGTCTGGTGAAGGGCCAGCGCACACTAATGGGGAAGCCTATTATAGGGAGTTTGACTTATCCACAGAGGTTTGGGCAAGCCTCCTTGAAGAAGTGACATTTGAGCTGACATCTGAAGGAAAAAAAAGGAGTTAATTAGGTGAGGAGAGAAGGTAGAAGTTTTCTAACAGGGCCAAATGGAGTGTGCTCATGGTACTCTTGCTTAGGGAATTTTGGAAATTATGATGGACTCCAGACAGCTGGAGGGCGTGTGACAGGGGCTGAGGGCTTGGCATAAAAAGCCATGACAGTGTGTGCCTCTCGGGTAGGGTAGGGAAGATAGCAGAGAAGGGCCCAACAAGCAAATTAGACTTGGCAAAAAAGATGTACGTGAAGACTCTGGGAAGGATTTTGTATAAAATATGCACACCAGCAAATGCTAAGAGTTATGGACATTTGATAAAAAGAGGTTTGTGGGAATTGAATTTCTAAAGAAATATAATTGAAAGCAAAGGGATATTATTCACTTATTACTTGGTTCTTTTTTTGGTTTATGATGATGATACTTAAGAACTGCAGGTAAGGTTTTATTGACTATAATTTTATTGGTGTATTATAATTATGCATCATAAAGACAGTCAGAGGGATAGAAACCATCACACACACAGCATTTGTTATGTTTCTCTCCAGATCTACTGGCTCCCTCCTCTTTCCATGCATATTATTAAGACTGGTATTGATAACTACATATATGAACACGGCATTCCTCTCCGTCTCCTGCCCCAGATCCTCTCCCAGCACTCTACTGGTATTTCCCATTTATCCAAAGTCTCTTCTGTTTCACAATTTCTCTCTTGCTTTCACTTAGGAGAGACCCATTGCTTTCTGTGATTGGCTAATCTCACTATAATATTCTCTAGTTCATACATTTTCCTGTAAATAACATAATTTTGTACTTCTTTCTGTGTGTGGATGTGATACTGGGGATGGAACCCAGAGGCTTTCTACCTCTGGGCTATACTCCCAGACCTGTTTTACGTTTTATTTGGAAACAGGGTCTCACTAAGCTGCTGAGAGCCTCCATAAGTAGCTGAGGCTGGCTTCGAACCTGCGCGATCCTCCTGTCTCAGCCTCCCAAGTACTGGGATGACAAGCATGCACCATCACGCCCGGGTAATTTTGTACTTCTCAATGGCTGAGTAGAATTTTGTTTTGTGTATATACCACACTTCTGTAATCCATTCATCTACTGACTGATACCTCGGCTGGTTCCATAATTTGGCTATTGTGATTTGTGTTGCTATAACATGGCATGTAATGTGAGATATTTTTGTATCATATCTAGTTAGCTTACATTGCTATAAAATTTATATATTTTTACTAGTTATTAATTTTTAAGGTGGTGGAATTGTAGGTAGACTTTTTTTTCTCTTAAAAGTATTTCAGTTGAGTATTTCCATGGAATTGATTTTAATAGTGTTACAGAAAGTCCCATATGTATACTACTGAAGCATGGTGCAGAGCCCCATTTAATCATTCAGTTCTTACGTTTAGGTTTTAATAAAGTTAAATTGAATATACATACTCATATGGCTTGGATTCTGGCTTTGCTAATTTCTCCCAAATTTGAAATTCAATCAATGAGAGAAAAATTATTTTCCACTTGAATATATTTTCTTTGATATTTCTTAGTAATTTTGTTTTAATAGAACCCAAAGTTATGTCCCAGACACAGTGTAAAATTATTCTTAAATACTTAGCACAGTGCATACAAGAGCTCTTGTCAACTAGCTACTTTTCCTTTTAAATAAGATAACATGGTTTATTTATTGATATTTCTAAACTTAATGTTTGGTTAACTCTCTTAACCCTGAGTATATCTTATTTTAACAATTCTAAATAAATAAATAGATAAATAAATAGATAAACCAGTATTTTATTTAGTAACTACTATATGGAAGAAAGATTCTGCACCATGAATAATGGCAGAGAATTGGAGAGAAGTAGGGGAATTAATTTGACAGATTATGAGCCGGGCGTGGTGGCGCACGCTTGTAATCCCAGTGGTTGGGAGGCCAAGACAGGAGGATCACACAGGTTCGAAGCCAGCCTCAGCTACTGAGTGAGGCTCTCAGCAACTTAGTGAGACCCTGTTTGCAAATAAAGTATAAAATAGGTCTGGCAGTTTAGCCCAGAGGTAGCAAAGCCCCTGGGTTCCACCCCCAGTACCACACATACAAAAAAGTTTTTTGACAGATTATAGAGCTAAGATACTGAGAAGTAAAGAAGGCGATGTCTTAGACTACAGATTTTTTCCTTTAAGACATTCATGGTAACAAAGATGATTCTTAAAAAGAAGTGATAATAGAGGCTGCTATGATCAGCTTTTGTTATGAGAATCAACCATAGTCATCAATGTGCAGAAACTGTTCAAAATGATGCAAGAGGTATTAAATATTTTCCAGCATACATACATAACCTGGTAATGCTCAAAATAAAAGAAGTATTTGTTTTACAAATGAAAGGAAGGTACTTAAAATGTTAATAGGGGTCATAGACTATGGTTAGTTTTTTAATCCTGCTTTTAATTTTCCAAATACATTTAATAAGTATGAACTATTTTATTATGAGAATATTAGTAAGTACTTATTGAATAAAAACTAAGCAAAACTTCAGAATGTTGACTTCTGTTAATATGAATAGTTTTCTGTGGGTGGCTGTTTTGGTGTACTTTTTTGCATGGAATTTGGTACTTGTTGGGTGTGGATAAAATTTGAAGTTTTTGTTGCATGAGCTGCTGAGGAAAGTTTGCAGCTAACACCACCACCAGAGGAAGGAAAGGCTAAAGGATAAGGAATGGTATCATTTTGTAATGAATGTTTTCTTTCTATTCTTTTCCTATAGTTCCAAAATTTTCAATAAGGACCTATCATGTTAATAAAGGTAATACAAAGGAAACTTTGTTGGAAAAATAAGCTAATTATGTAATTCTTAGCTTATAAATTATGCACAAAATAAGCATTCAATCTGATACCTCAGGGTATTTATTTTACTATACTATAATGGTTATAAGAAGCATAATTCAAAATAATATAATGAAGATGGATTTTTAATGTTTTAAAGCTACTTCTGTAGAAGTATGATGTAAAATATATTTGATGTAGCCAGGCGTGGTGGTGCATGCTTGTAATCCCCGCGCTTGGGAGGCTGATACAGGAGGATCGCGCAGGTTCGAAGCCAGCCTCAGCTACTTAGTGAGGCTCTTAGCAACTTAGTGAGACCCTGTTTCCAAATTAAATATAAAATAGATCTTGGAGTATAGCCAGGAGGTAGAAAGGCTCTGGGTTCCACCCCCAGTACCACCAAAATTATATATATATATATTTGATGTAAAAAATAAACAATATCAAAATATAAAGAGTGAAACGGAATATTCTTAAATGTTCTCCTAACTCAGAAATTACTTCCTGAGATTTATTCAAGATATAGATATTTAAGGGACACAGATTTCATATACATTTATACTCAAATGTATTAGAATATCACATTGTAATGAATGCATATCATGCTGTACCTTACCTTTTACATTATATATCTCCAATACCTGTTTTATGTTAATTGAATCTATTAACTACATAGTAGTATATTTCTGGAAGTACTCAGCAATTTCAATTATAGAAAAACTATTCATATGTGGCATGAAACTTGTATGTTTATGGTAATATCATTTGTATTAATTTGAACAATCCAAATAATAACTAATTTTGCTTTTCTAATTCAATTGAATACTCTTCAGGAGTTTTTTTTTTTTTGGTGGTAGTGGGGTTCCTGGAAACCCTTCTACCTCCAGGCTACACTCCCAGACCTATTTTATACTTTTTTTAAATTTTTGGGAACAGGGTCTCTTAAGCCAGCACAGCTGGCTTCTAACCTGCGTGATCCTCCTGTCTCCGCCTCCCAAGTATGGGGATTACAAGCATCCACCACCATGCCAGGCTACTCTTCAGGAGTTTAACAAACTAAAATCAACATGTGCAAAGATAGATCAATCTTGTGTGTGTGTGTGTGTGTGTGTGTGTGTGTGTGTGTGTGTGTGTCACTCGAGATGGGATTCAGGGACATTCTACCTCTGAGATTCACCCCTAGTCCTATTTTATTGTTGTTGTTGTTGTTATTTTGAAATAGGGTCTTACTAAGTTGTGGAGGACCTCACTAAATTCTTGAGGCTGAGAACCTGTGATCCTCCTGTCTCAGTCTTTCAAGTACGGGGATCATAAGCATTCACCACCACATCCAGCTAAAGGTCCATCTTCAAAGCACAATTTAAGTGAAAAAAAGTTGGAAAGAAAAATTATAACATATAAATGAAACCTCAGCTTGTCATCTATGGGGATGCATCCCTGTATTATTTTCTTTTTAATCTTCTGACTTCTAGTTGAATTTAGTCAATGGGAAACACCAGGAGGAGACCATGGTGGGGGCGAGAGAGAGGATGACAAGGGAATTCATCTTTCTGGCCTCCTTTCTGCCTCTTAGCAGTTGGGATAGTGAACACATATAGCCATGGCTACAGCTCCTCTGTTTCAAGTTTTCAGCTCTACTTGCATTTCTGAGCTCCTGTCTTCCTTCCCTGCATCAAGCCTGGAAGGTAGGGGTGATTGTGGTACAGGTGTAGATTTGTTGACTTCCTTCTTTAAATCCTGACACATCTCTATACTCAGTCCCTGAGGATGTGATATCTCCTTCTTCCAAAGCTTCTGACATACATCCTATTGGGACTGAAAGTATACTGATTTTTATAGTTTAATTTGAGAGAACTGTCATTTTTATGATAGAACTTCTCTACCATATACTCCATTTATCTACTTGTTTTATGTACTTCAATGATGTTATAAATTTTTTTTTCTATAAAGATTTTGCTTAGCTGCTTTGAGATTTACTCCCAGGATGATTGTTTTTGTTGTAATTGTTTATAAAAAGACACATGCTCTAAATGTTTATTGGTGATATATATTGATTTTTATGTGTTGATTTTATATCCAACACTTTAATAATTTCTAATAGTTTTTTGAGGTTTTTTATATGGGCTACATAATCATATTATCTTTGTGTAATAAAAATAATCATTACTGAAATTTATTTTAAACTCACTTTTTAAAAAAACATACTTTAAATTGAGGATCTCATTTAATATTTGAATCGATCTGATGATATTAGATGCCCTTATTGTCATACCTATGTACTTTTTTGTGTGTGGTACTGGGGACTGAATCCAGGGACATTCTATCTCTGAGCTATACCCCAGCTTTTTAATTTTTTTTAAATTTGAAACAGGGTCTCAGTAGGTTGCTTGGTTGTTTCAAGTCTTGCTATATTGGTGAGGCTGTCCTGGAACTTGTGATCCTTCCAAGTACTGGGATTATAGGCATATGCCACCATGACCAGCCTCATGTATTTTTTATTTAAAATTATTTTTGTAGTACTGGGGATGGAACCCAACAGCATTCTACTTCTGAGCTACTCCCCCAGCCCCACTTTTTTTCTTTATTTTGAAACAGGGTCTCACTAAGTAACTGAGGGTGGCTGTGAACTTGTGATCCTCCTGTCTCAGCCTCCCAAATACTGGGATTACTTAGGTGTAATCCCAGTGTGCACCACCATGTGCACCTGTGATCATCTTGTCTCAGCTTTCCAAGTACTGGGATTATAGGCATGTACCACCACTCCCATCTTAAAAGTATATTTAATATTGTTAAGTCATCTCTTCAACAAAAAAACTGCAAAGATTAACAAATCTGAAAAAAAAAGAGGGGTCAGGCATAGTCAGTATAAAACTGTAAGTCACTGCCTTGGAACTTAACCATATGAAGCACAGGAAAAATAAAAATTATTATTTTATTTTTCTAAAATGCATAGGCATAGGCATATTCATTTTAGTTATCATATAGGTTTTTTATACAGGTTCTTGAACTGGAGTGTAAACTTTATAAGAGCAAGGACCATGTTTGTATCTGTTGAGCCTGCCATATAACAGGCCACAGTTCACCTTTGTGCACATGTTTATTGGAGCAGACAACAGAAATATTACTCATATTTCCATGGATGGGAAGCTGATATAGAGAGGTGAGCATCTTGCCTTAAGAAATATCCTTAGAATTTGAACATGTCCGGTTTTCCTATGAAAAATAACTCAATAATTATAAGAGTAACAATATACAGAGGAGCTTGCAATGATTCATCCCAGACAACTGTCAGCAAACATGTGCCTTTCAGAGGGGACAGCATCGGGATTTGAGGAACCTTCAAGAAAGGGTAGGAGGAAAGGGAGATTAAGATGATAGGTCACGAGTTTTCCTTCTCAAGGTCTTTAGTAATGTCCACACAGTATAACATTTTAGTATTCATTTGTGATAGAAACAGCTACTCCGAGAGCTGGAGCTGGTAGACACAACTATAGTCCCAGTACTTGGGAGGTGGAGACAGGAAGATCTTAGGTTTGAGGTCAGCCTCAGCAACTTGACAAGACCCTGTTTCAAAATAAAAAAATAAGAAGGTCTGGGGTGTAGCTCAGAGATAGAAAGTTCCTGAGTTTAATCCCCAGTACCAAATACACACATAAAGCCTCATCCCTAGGCAGCGAGACCAGTAAAAATGTGTTGGCTGTATCAACTCGTGACATCAACCAACGGGAGACAGTTGTCAACTTCATTTCCTTTCTTTGGAATTCCATAGTTACTGTTTTGAAGTATGAAACACTACCATTCAGATTTTCTAGATGTTGGATATTAGTCTTCTGTTTTATCAAGTTTCTGTAATTAGAATATTTTATTGAAAACTTTTGAGGTAGTCTATACTGAGAAATAAGTAAAGAGATGAAGAGGAATTCTACAGATTGAAGAATGATAAAAGTAACTGGAAAAGCTAAAGAAAAGGAGGGAGGGAGGGAGGGAGAGAGAGAGAGAGAGGGAGAGAGAACAACTTATCTGTTTTTAAACAGAAGTTGTAGTAGACACTTGGTAATATTCATACAGAGAAACACTAAACTGTCTCCTAGTGGCACTCTGCATCGATGGACATATATTAACACATTAGGAAGTGACAATAGCTTCCATTATAGAAGAAAGGTGGCTGATGAGAGTGATAATTTAAACTTGGAATGGAATAACTGTACTCAAAAAGAAAAATAATTTTTATAATTAATAGGAACGTGTTAATATGAGGAAACACTTTGAAATGCATGTGGTACTCAGGGCACAGCATGTCAAAGAAGAGAATTAGCTAATGAAACATCAGAGGAGAAAGAGGTGTCGTCGAGATGAACATGGTATCATTTAGCCATCTTTATCCATTGTCCCACTGGTCTGTCATGTGTATGAACTATCAGTAAGACCAGAACCAGGGCACATCATCAGGTTCATCTTATGTGTATTTACTTCAGTTAACTAATATGTCCTTAGCACGTACGGCTTGCTACCAATTGTGGGTTCAAGTATCCACTAGCAGTTATTTATGTTCCATAATATTCAGACTTAGAAAACTCTCTCAGCTACTAACATAAAGAGATAGAAGAAAATGACATTTGAAATTGAAATCTTAGTCCAAATATCAGGGAGAGCATGCCAAGGATTATTTTTGCCATACTTTTCCTAGACTTTCTATGGACTGTCTACATCATATCTTATTTTTTAAAGGCTTTTAAAAATTCTTGATGCATTATGGTCTCACATCATAATGGAGTTCATAGTGATGGGGACATACATGCCCACAGCACTTGGCAGGCTCCCTCCCCACTCTTCCCTTCCCCATTCAGAATGCTGAGATTGACATTGGCATTTCCCCTTCCCCTAAATCACCTCCCTGGATCCACTGCAGTTTCTCCTCCATATCTAAAATCTCTTGTTATCCTAGTTACTCCCCAGCCTCCACATATGAGGGCAAACATATGAAAGAAAACATTGCTTTCTGAGACTGGCTAATGTCATTCAACATAATAATCCCACTTAACACAACCTCATTTAACACGATGTTCTCTTGGTCCATCCATTTTCCTGCAACAGACATCATATTGTTTTTCTTTAGTGCTGAGTATAATTCCATTGTGTGTATTTCTCATAATTTTGTAATCCACTCACCAGTTGAGGGACACCTAGATTGGTTCCATCATTTGGCTATTGTGAATTGTGCTGCTATAAATTTGAATATTCATATAATATTACTGTAATATTCTGATTTTAGTAACTTTGGAAAGATAACCAGGAGTGGTATAGCTAGATCATATGGTGAATCTATTCTCAATTTTCTGGGGAACTCACTGTGTAGAACTCCATCTTGGACCAAATCTTTGAGTGAGGCTGAGGAATCTACATTGAACCATGCCTTTAGGTGCTGCACATGTACACTGAGCCACAACCTTCTAGAACTATGTTGGAGTTATGCCTGTACTTGTTTGAGGTTGAACACAGGCATGGTGGCACAATAGGCATTTTGTTTTATTTTAGTTTTTCCTCCCCATGACTTCTCCTTCCAACCATTTTAAAATGAAAAAATAATAGAATCTGCAAATAGCTTGCATGCCTGTTTAGGATTCTTTGGGGACTTATGATTTCCCTTTCTTTACTCAAGACAGAGTCAGATGCTTCAGAACCTACCCTGCCCTGGGAATGTCACAAGGTCACAGCCACTTGCTGTGTAAACATATTGCAAAATCTGGAAAAAATATTTTTCTCCAGTGGATAAAATTGGAAGCTTTAATTTTGCAGATAAAGCTGGTAGGAAGAAAGATAGTGGCTTTGCTGGGTGGCCAAGTCTTTGTGATGCCGTCTTGCTAATGGTCACACAGGGCCTATAAAAGAGGTGAGCCGGGGCAGATGCTTCTGTGATAGGTGCCAGCACCTGCCTGGCATCCCAGCTGCTCAGCAAGTTTCTGGGGGCTGCACTTACACAAGATGCTGAAACCTGGGAGACTGAAACTATGTCACCTTAATTTTAAAAAGCCATATTTGTGGCTCCCGGTTTTGGTGTGTGAACCGCAATCACCTGTATAACTCTTGAAATTCCAGACTTCTGGGGCCTACTCCCACTTCAGTGGAAACAACTGTCTGCTATTTTCCTAGTGGCTTGTGTCTACCAGACAGACAGACAGACAGACAGACAGACAGAGAAATGGACTTAACAGGTGGTAGCTAAAATATAAGCACATGGGCGACCGAGAAAAGCGGGGCTTAAGAGTCCCGCTAACAACCAATCTCCATTACCACAAAAAGAGCGCCTTTCATAGCCAGAAAACACCATCACCAGAAAAACAAAAAAAACCACCAGGCTCCAGAGAGAAAGCGGACTGAGAACAGAGCTCAGGGCCACAGAGGAGACACACGCGCCCGAGGACGCGGCAGCAGCGCCATACTGCCGGCGGCAGCGGCGAACTCAACAGACGGCTACAGCAAGCCAGGTGAGCCGCTGCGGAACAGCCAGGCGGGATCTTTCGGCGCAGACAGCATTTAAAGCTCCCAGTGGCTGAGCTCAGCACACGCTGCAGGGATTCAGAGTGGAAAACGAAACCAGAGAAGAAAAAATATGCCAGCCTCATGGCCAAGGGCGTGGCAGAGGCGCCATATTGCCACCGGCGGCGGCAGCAGCAGTGAATTCACCGAGTCCAGTACAGCTACATCTGCGTACTCAAGAACAGTGAGTCAAATTGCGGGCCACGGAGGAGAAATCGCAGTATTGTGCCTCCTGGGACTTGACCCAGTGAGGGAGTGGTGGTGGCAGAGATATCACACCATAGGAGAACGTGCAACCTGGCACCCCCCATAGTTTAAAGCAGCCTCTATCGACTCCCTGGGTCGGAGACTCTGTGATACAACACAGTAAAGAAGTAGTGGGGTCTGAGATAATACAGACTCGAGATCCAGAGCACCTTAAGTGAAGCCATAGTGACCCAAGGGAAGAACCCAGAGAAGGCACAAACCTCCGAAATCATGGGAAAGAGGAATAACACTGGAGTAATGAGTGTGCACAACCCCACAACATCAGAACCTGATAAAACAGAAAATCAGAGATTTCTAGAAGATCAAATCAGGAAAATAACTGTAGAAATAATAGAGGTGCTTCGAAAAGAACTCAGAGAGAGCCAAAAAGAGATAAAGGATGCAATTAATGAAGTAAAGGCCTCAATTCAAAGCATGAACAACCGATTAGACCACATGGAGAACAGAATCTCGCTCTTAGAAGATGAGCAATCCAAAAATGAATGCATAGTTTCTAATCTAGAAAAAAATTTCCAACAGCAGGAATCTGACATTGAAGAAATATGGGCCCATCTTAAGAGAGCTAACCTAAGAATAATTGGAATAGAGGAGGGAAAAGAAAGTGATACCAAAGGGATCAACAATCTCTTCAAGGAAGTAATAGCAGAAAATTTTCCAAATATAGAGCAAGAGGTTGATACACAGGTCCAGGAAACTTATAGAACTCCCTTTAGACAGGATCGGAGAAGAGGATCCCCACGCCATATAATTGTCAAAATGACCAATGTGGAAGCCAAGCAGAGAATCTTAAAGGCAACAAAAACAAAGGGCCAACTGACATTCAGAGGCAAACCAATTAGAATCACTCCAGACTTCCCAAACCAAGTCATGAGAGCCAGAAGGGCTTGGAGTAACATATTCCAAACTCTGAAAGAAAACAACTTCCAGCCAAAAATTTCCTATCCAGCAAAACTTTCTATCAAGTTAGATGGAGAAATAAGAAGCTTCCATGACAAACAGAAACTGAAGGAATTTATGTCTTCAAAACCAGCGCTAGAGAAAATACTCAAAGAGATTAACTACAAAGAAGAAATAGGTAACACTCACCAGAACCAGAGAAACAAGAGTTTCCATCCAACAGACAACTAAGATTGGTTATCTGTGGAGATTCATTATTTATGTTAGTCTTTTACCTATCTCTAAGTTGTATTGTTTGCCTTTATTGTTGTTAATTTTTAGGATTTCTAGTTGGAATATTAATATACCTTCAGATACAGCAATTGGAAATATTTTATCCCATTCTATTAGTAACTTTTAACTCTGTTTACATTGTCTTTGGATATACAATATTTTTTTTTATTTATTTTTTAGGGAGTTTGTATATTCTTCTGTTGCCTGTGCCATTGAAATCATATCCAAGAAATCACTGCCAATTTCAATGTTGTGAGGTTTTATGACCCGGATTTTCTCCTAAAAGTTTATAGTCTTAAGATTTATATTTAGGTCTTTTATCTATTTTGAGTTAATACTTGTATGTGGGATTAGGTAAAGGTCCAATTTTATTCTTTTCCATGTAATTATTATTTTTCAACAATATTTAGTTAAAAGATTATTATTTCCACCACCAAATGTTCGTGGAAACCTTGTCAAAAATAACTTGACAATATAGGGAAGAATTTAGCTCTAGGCTTGTATTTAACTCCAATGGTCTATATATCTGCCTTTAGAACAGTACTACACTGTTTCAATTATTGTAGCTTTATATGGTTTGAAATCAGAAAATATATATCTGCTAGCTTTGTTCTTTTTCAAGATCGTTTTGGGTATCTAGAATTCATACTCCATATTAGGATAGATTTTTTTCTGAAAAATAAATATATAAATATATGATAGTTTCACCTAAAAAAACAGAAAAAAATATGCTCTAGTAAGAAAGAAAGCAAAAAGAAATATTGAAATGCTATCTTTAAATCATCAAACGCTTGGTATCAGACAAATGAAACTGTTATGTGAGATTATCATTTTTAATTTTGGATAAATTGCTATAATACTAGATGTCAACCACTAAGCCAAGCATGGGAAGGAGGGATGGGGAGAGAATGGGGTGGGGATCAGGTGGGGGCTGACTGGGCGATATGTGCATGTATGTCTACAAAAGTTTGTATCCCACTATGATGTATGAATACAGTGCACCAATAAAATAAAATTAAAAAAAAATAAAAAGTAAAAAAAAAAAATAAAATAAAATATAAGCACATATAATACTATTGGTACTTATAAGAACATTTAAAAAGTAATAGACATAACTGCAACAAATTCATAATAATAATAAAATATAATCAAGCTCTAGAAGATGCCTCATTATTTCAAACGAGCTATATTCCTAGTCACTTTTTATTTTTGATTTAAAACAGGATGTCACCAGGATGCTGAGTCTCACTACATTGCTGAGACTGGCCTCAAACCTGTGATCCTCCTGTCTTAGCCTCCCAAATACAAGCATACATACTCTGCCAGGCTCATACCTAGCTGTTCAAATAGCAGAATAACAGCTTTTGGCTATTATGCTGCAGTTAAGCTATCTATGCACTTACTAAATACAGAATATGGAATATGCACTCCATGATTCACATGTAGCCTTTCAGGAGTGAGGACTTCAGAGGAGCATAATTGGGCATCATGCCCCCTTGCACCTTAGAAAACATTTTTCTCAATAGAGAATAGTGAAGACATTTGTGAAGACATCTATCATTTTTTTTTTTTTTGAGGTACTGGAGATGGAACCCAGGGACATTCTACCTCCGAGCTCCACTCTCAGCCCTATTTTTTATTGTTCATTTTGAAATAGGGTCTCACTGAATTGCACAGGGCCTCACTAAGTAGCTGAGGCTGTCCGTGCACCACGGTCCTCCTCTCTCAGCCTCCTAAATGCTGGGATTACAAGCGTGCGCCACCACGCCCAGCTGACATCCATCTTGATGTGCGGCAGAAGCATTATCTTGGTTGAAGAGTCTCACTTCAGACAGACCTAATGAAGTTTGTTCAGAGTTTTGACATGCACTAGACAACGATGTTGCAAACAGTAGTAAATAAAGGAGAGGACAAATTCTTCCCCAAACATCCCTTCATGTAAAGAGACTATCTCCTGGAACCACCGCACACACAATGACACGCATCACTGGAGTTAATAGAGTGCTGAGAGACAGGGTACAAATGTCCTTGTCTCCTGGACATTTCCTAACAGCTGGCTGCAGGGGAATGCAAGTGCTTTCCCATTAACTACAGCAATTGCACCAGGACTATTTACGTGGGATCTCCGGAAAACAAAAAACTTTTTTTTTTATAATTAATGTTAGGTTTTTTGGAGTAATAAGAGAAACAGTTTTCTTAAATAACTTGAGATAACAGAATATGCTATATCTTCCTGTGAGTATTTTATTTTATTTTATTTTTTAATTTATATTTATTGGTGCATTGTAATCATACATCACATTGGAATACAAGACTTGAGAGGATATACAAACACACATCATCCAGTTAGCCCTCATCCAATCCCCATCCCATTCCCTCCCCCTCCCTCGATCCCATGCTTGTTTGGTGATTAACTTTGATACATATGTTTATGTACCTCCTGCTTTTTAAAGAGGCTCCATCCTCTCCTATCCCATACCCTCTGATTGGTCACCTTAATTGCTTTGCTATAGGGCCCTTTCTATAACTCGACCTCCCATGAGGCAAGGCCGCTGCTGGAGCCAGCGAGGTCTGGATCAGTCCACTGGGTAGCCAGGCCACTACTGGGGCCATCAAGAGTGGGATTGGTACTTGCAATGTGGCATACACAGAGAAATAGCACAGAAAATAAAAACCAGATGCTTCCCCGAATCAGTAATAACTAGGAGGAAAGGGGTAACAGGAAGAGGTCGAGTTATAGAAAGAGCCCTGTGAGTATTTTAAAAACAAATGCCATTGTTATAAAACATAAATGGAATAAAAACAAAATGTAAATTTGGAACATCCTTTTACATTTCTATATTTTTATTCTTTTCAAATGTCCAGCTGCTGCATGTCCAACATTATCAATAGTTTGTAAGAACAGATTTTTTTGGGGGGGGTACTGGGGACTGAACTTAGGGGCATTCTACCTCCGTGCTACACCCCAGTCCTTTTTTATTTTGAAACAGGGTCTTACTAGGTGTTTGAGAGTTTCACAAAGTTGCTGAAACTGATCTCAAACCTGTCTCCCTCCTGTCCTTGCCTACCAAGTACTGGGATTATAGGCATGGGCTACCATGCCCCGCTCAAGAACACACTATTAAAATAACAAATATTACTCTGTCTCATTTTCTATTTTATAAAATATCTTGAATTCAGACCAATAGCCAGAAATGATATTCCAGTTTCTTGGGATGACATTAATTATATAATTCATATTGCAACATATCTTACAATCTTATTACCTTCTCTAATGGCATCTATTTAAATGATAAAAACTTGGGTTAATGAGGTCTACCAACTGCAATTAACCAACAGTGAATCCTCTTCAATTCTTCTCAATCTGTTTGTTCCCAAAGCAAAAATAATGTTTAAAATGTGATTTAGTTTTGTAAAACTAATTTCAGATACCCTGTTTAGTAAGACTAACTTTGAAATTTTTGCTATTCTGTTTCTCGCTATCAAAATAGAGTCAAGTTTTCCTAAATCATTTAGTTCTTGCTCTGGAACAGTGAAAACTTTCTTGGACACCTCATACTCAAAGTTAATTGACTAGTGACTTTCTTTTTAGCATTTTTGCCACAGTCACACTGGCTGTCTCTCTCAAGGCTTTCCTCTTACGACTTCTAGCTATTTCTAGGCATCTTAAGAGGACCCTTGTTCTCCTGGTGTCCCTCTAAATCTCAGCACCCTTTGGGTTCAGACATAGGAGCAGGTGTTTACCTTGTAGAGGAGGTCTGCCTTGACTTACAGCTGAGGCTCATGTTGTATAATGTAAAGCCTAAGTTTTTGTGTGAGAAATTTTTCGAGAATGATTAGCACTTTACTTATTAGAAAAAATTAGCCACAGCATATGATTTCTTTATTCTTTCATTCTTCTATTTCTTACCTTGCTATTGGTTACATCTGAAACTCCACTGAACAACATGTTCCCTTCCTGAAAATGGATGTTTCCTTTTTCCTACAAGGTTTTGAGGAAAAAACTATTTTTCAAAGTCTGTTTTTTACAAACTCAATACCTAGCTGAAGTTTTTGTCAGTATTAGAGGGAAAGGAAACATCTTGTAGTTTATATCAATTGCATTTTTATACAATTTTGTGCAATTTTATACTAACGAACACTTCTATATCTGTGATTAAAAAATTCATTCATTTTTACAAAGCCTTAGTCACTATTGGATTCTGACTTACTTTTGCACTGAAAATTGATGGAACTATGCTCACAAGTGTTCGCTTAAATGGATTTTATTGCATTATAATTAAAAGCAGCATTTCTTCTCTATCTTATGGGTGTGATAGACTTGATGATGCCCCTTCAACCCCAAGTCTTTACTTCCTGGTTCCTAGAACCTTTGACTGTTGCTTCATTTGGCAAAATGGTTTTTCCAGATATAATGAAATCAAAGATCCCAAGAAGGAGAGATAATCCTGGGGGATATTGGCTGCCAAAATCCAAAAGTATAGAAGTAGCCACTAAATACTAAAAAGGACAAGGGCCCAGCTTCTTCTCTCAGCCCCTCCAGAATGAACAAGCCCTGCTGACACTTTAACTAGCTCAGGGAAACTGATTTTGGGCATCTGACTCCCAAGCACTCTTAAGGTAAGTTTGTTTTATTTTTAAGCCCTTGAATGTGTGGCTTAAATCTGTGATAGCAGCAATATAAAAATAAAATAATCAACTAAAGTGTTAACAAGAAATTAAGACTCCTGGGCTCTCTTTAATGATTATGGATTGCTGGAGCCAGCCAGCAGAAGTACAGGTTCCGAAGAGAGAAGTGAGGATTAAAGAATTCAAGCATGGGAGGGCTGCTAGTCACTACTAGGGCCAAGTTTATTCTCTCATGGCCCTTTTATACAGTTTCTAGCTTTGGGTTGCACAGGAATGCAAGAAAGACAATTCCAAAGTACATACATCACAGGCAAGTCAAACAATACCCTGGTACAACACAAACCTAATCTTATCTAGCAGACAGAACAATAGCATCAATTGTTCTGAGAGAGTCTTAATTACTCTGAAACCCCCAAGACGCCAAACCTTGTTGACTCTGGGCAAAGGACAGTCAGAAGTACTCTTTCAGTAAAGATAAGGGGAAGACCTTGATGGTTCCCCACAATGGCCAAGGAAATGGGGAAGTACTTAATGGCTCCCCACAAGGGATAATATTTTGCTATATGTTGGTATATGAAACTAGATTGATACACATGATTTTTAACTTTAATTTGTATTCTAATTATTCATTCATATTAGTTGTACAAATTAATGAGTTTTACTATTACATCTTCATACACAGGTATATCATGATTTCATTGTTTTTAAATACCCTACTGGCCTCTCCTGTCTTCTCCTCTCTTCTTTCCTCCCCTTAACCTCCTTTTTCTTTCTTAGTCATTCCTCTTCTGTTTTCTGGTCTTCTTTTTTAGTTTCTACATATGAGAAAAAATATGCAATTTTTATCTTTCTGTGTCTGGATAATTTCTCTTAACATGATACCCTCCAGTTCCACCCCTTTTCCTGAAAATGGCATGATTTTATTTTTTTGTGGCTGAATAAAACTCTATTGCATGTGTGTACATATATGTGTATATCTATATCATCTATATCTCTATATATCTATATCTATATCAAACATTTATTTATTTGCTTTTCTGTTGATGGACACCTAGATTGATTCCATATCTTGGCTGTTGTGTAAATTTCATAATAGACATGGATATGCAGGTATCCCTTTTGTATGATGTTAATTTCCTATCAGTATATACCCAGGCAACACACACGATTTTTTTTTTTTTTTTGGTGTGTGTGCATGTGTGGTACTGGGGATGGAACCCAAGGACATTCTACCTCCGAGCTACACCCCCCAACCCTATTTTTTTATTCTTTATTATTATTATTATTATTTTTTTTGGTGGTACTGGGGTTCCTGGAAGCCCTTCTACCTCTGGGCTACACTCCCAGACCTATTTTTACATTTTTATTTGGAAACAGGGTCTCCTAAGCCAGTGCGCGCGGCTGGCTTCAAACCTGTGTGACCCTCCTGTCTCTGCCTCCCAAGCGCGGGGATCACAAGCGTGTGCCACCTGAAACACGTTCTCACTGAGTTGCAAAGGGCCTCACTAAGTAGCTGAGGTTGTTCACGAACCATGATCCTTCTGTCTCAGCCTCCCAAATTATGGGATTACAAGCTTGCGCCATGTACAACCATGCCTGGTTCCACACATGACTTTTTAAAACATAGACATTTTGCACAGTGAATCAGCATGTAGATATATATGCTACCATGTGATAAAAGTAACAATACTGTTTATTTTCTAGAATTATTGAAAATACATGAATGTATACTTATTTAAATATTTGTGTGCTCACTGTGGAGTTTAAATGCATTGCAAATTTAATCCTCACAGCTCTGAGTTATGTATCATCATCTTGATTTTATCATGAAGAAACCAAAATTATTCAATCACTAAGTTGAAATTCTAGCTTTGATGTTTTTGACTCCCAAAGCCAAATGTTTATTTAACCATCATGTTATATTGTCCTCTATATGCTTGTAATTGAAGCCTTTGAGCAACATGAGATGGTAAGTTTAAATATTATCATTACATGTGACTTTCCTGTTTTACCTTAAATGTGAAATAAATATTTCCCTTCTTTCTCCTTGTTTCTTATTTCATATTATATTGCTTTGTAGGTAACTGCTATGTGCTGGTAAAACGTCCCCTGTTAGTGATTCTAATTCTGATATTCAAGTTCTGTAAATTATAGGGTGTTTAAAGTCATATGAAAACGCTTACTCCCTAAAAGTGCATTAATTCTAGAAACATTCTCCTAAAAGGACACAACAACTATAATATTGGCCAAATACTGGGAAATAAGTACTATACTTTAAAAAAGATATCCTGAAGAAAATACCCCAACATTTCTTATGTAATGATTGGTAGTTCTGAATGAGGTTGTTAATAGAGAAAGAATACTTCAAAACTGGGAGCCTCCGAGTGGATGGTGGTCTGAAGTCATTAACTTTCTGATTTATTTTTTTATTTTATTTATTTTATTTTATTTTATTTTGCTAAGAAGAGTTACTATCTTCAGATTACATTTCTATGTAGGAGCTGGAGTAGAAAATATTCTTAGAGTTTATAGTTTGTCTAGCCTTTTAAGAAACAGAATTAACTTTCAACTCATAGGGGACATATGTAATATACTATAAGCTTGGTCATTAATGTGTGTGTGTGTGTGTGTGTGTGTGTGTGTGTGTGTGTGATGTATTTTGGTCACTACCATATGATTGGCAGAACTGATTCAGTAAATGTGGTAGGGGACATGAAAAGTCACTGAGATTGTCTTGCTTATTTTTTTGTGGCATTTATTATACTTTAGAGAGTGCAGAGACTATAGTAGTATCCCAATAAATAACCTTTTACTGTATGAATGAATGACCAAACATCCCCTCTTATGGTCACTTATGGATACCACTTATGTGGTACTAGGGACTGAACCCAGGAACATTCTACCTCTGAGCTACATCCTCAGCCCTATTTTTCATTCTTTATTTTGAAACAGGGTCTCACTAAGTGGCAAAGGGCCTCACTAAGTTGCTGAGGCTGGCCACAGACCTGTGATCCTCCTGTCTCAGCTTCCCAAGTACTGGGATTACAAGCATGCACCACCCTGCCCAGCTCTAAACATATTTTTAAGGAAGAATCATGTCTTCTGTTTCCTTTCCTTTGTTTCATAATTCTTATTTATATCCTTATCAATTCATTCTTTGCTTATAGCTTCATATAAGAGTTATATTGTTATTAACCCCTCCTCTTGAAAGTTAGAGACCCGTAGCTCTTCCAAGTAGGCCACAAGTCTTCTCCAAATGAGAATCAGTATATTCTTTGCCATTTGAATTCTTCATGCAGAACCATGGAGGCTGACATCTACTTATAACAAGCTATGACATATGCATGATTTTGGTTCCTCTGGGTCAAGGAAACAAACCATGAAACTCAAAAGAAGTCAGCACTGGAATTTTGCTCAGCCAGAAAGGAGAACAGAATCACGTCATTTGCAGGAAAATGAATGGGGCTAGAGAATATTGTGCTAAGTGAGATCAGCCAGTCTCAGAAAGTCAAGGATCATATGTTTTCTCTTAGAGATGGAAGCTAGAGAGAAAATAGGAAAGAAAAAGGACTTTGGCTTAATGAGAGAAGAGTAGTGAAAGGACCTTGGGGGAGGGAGGTGGGAAGGGGAAAAGGAGGCTTGGTGAAGGACACCATTCAAATAACGCCTTGTCCACATATCAAGGTATCACTACCAATCTCTTTAACATGGAGGGGACGAGGGCAGGGACGGGTGGGATCTGGAGAGAAACACACCAAGCGCTCTGTGCATGCCTGTTTGTACCGCTTTGAAACTATGATGTATAGTTGCAATGCATCAATAAAAGTATAAAACTGTATTAAAAAGGAATCAGAATTAGACACATCTCAATATTATTGAAGGAAGTAGAGGTGTTTCCTCCCTATAAGTAAATATTAGTAAGTTCAAGATTTTTCTGTGTTCCTCATTTCTTTTTGCAACAAATCAGACTAAGCCCCTCTCCTTCCCTCTCTGCCTCACCCCAACATTGAGGCAGTTAATAAATCAACACTGACTGAAATGCACTCTGGGATACTAAGAATACTCTGTTCTTTTAAGTAAGACTGATCTTCTTTAAAGGAAATAAGGCAAAATCTCTTGATGCCAATTAATGGGGAAATGTCTAGGTTTTTATCTGTCCCTCTTTTTGCTTCTAGAAAATAGCACACAGATCAGGTTGCCACCCCCTCTAAACCACAGGCAAGTGTTAGCTTTTCATTTAATTTATGCCTTCTCAAAATAAAATTAAAAAATGAAATTGGATTAAGAAAAGACTACTCTTAAATGCTAACTACTGACAGAATGAAAATATATAATAAATTATATTAAATGTCATGAACACAAACACTCTCTACTCACTTTAATTAGCTCTAAAATAAACTTTTTTTCTTGAAGTGTTGTTCCTTTGAGCACCTTGTTTTCTGTTTCTGGTTTATGCTACTATCTCTAAATTGATGTCTGTGAAGTATACAAGCTCCTCCATGATCATAGAACTTGGAAGAAAAAAAAATGATCCTTAGTACTATTCTCCATTAAGTAGCTATTAAAAGTCTCAACTGATGTTTTATTTTGGGGACTACAATTAAGAATGTGTTTTGATTATTCTAAGAAAAAATGGCAGCACGGTGGAGATCCAAGGACTAAATAATTAGCCCATTTGGGGAAATGGGACAAATTGCCTTTTAACAGTAGAGGCAATTAAAAAAGAATAAGAATAGCTAAGGGACAAGAAAGAAAATAAATAACACATAAAACTTAATATGTCACAGGAGTTACGGCAGGGGCCTTGGAAAAGAGGGATGATGATGGATGACCAGGACCAACCTCCTGACCTGAAAGATCTTTGTTTCCCACAAAGCAAAGAACATAGGGATTCTTCATTGTTTCAACTTTGCAGGCCATTTCTTAGCCATGCAAGTCTCCAGAGGTAGTCCTAGGTCAGCACTATTTGGTAAGACAGAGAAATGAAATCTGGGCTTTTCTGATAGTAAAAAGTGACGGATTAAGTAAAATTGGATTTTTGAAAAAGATGCTTTTTGTTTTCACAACTGTGTGTTACTTCATTCAGCTTAATCCAAAATCTGGCTGTTTCTCACAAATTATTTTATTTCTTTATCAACAGATGTTGAGTACCTACTATATGCCAGACTTAGGTCAGAGTGCTTGGGAAACACCAGTAGACAAAACCAAGTTCACTCCTCCCAAAAGCACATGTACTGGTATTGGTGTTGGTGGAGGGTAAATTTAATTTCTAGAGTGGATATATAAATGATGGTATATGAGTCTAAAGAAACAAAAAATTCAAATTAAAAAAAGTAGATAGCCAGGTGTGGTGGGACATGCTTGTAATCCCAGCATTTAGGAGACTGAGACAGGAGGATCATGGTTTGTGTTCAGCCTCAGCTACTTAGTGATTCCCTTTGCAACTCAGTAGGACTCTATTTCAAAATAAAGAATAAAAAATAGGGCTGGGGGTGTATCTTGGAGGTAGAATGCCCCTGGGTTCCATCACCAGTACTGCCAAAAAAATAGATGATTTTTATTTACATTTTATTCTTAAAAATATTTAACAAGATGTAGTCCTGCTTCAGGAGGTGTTATGAAAATCGCTCTAATGTGTATGGCTCTTTGTAAATATGCATCCATTCAATACATTATAATTCTAACTTTGGGTATTGGTGCTAGGTGAAACACAATAAAGCTGTCTTTTAAAATGATTCAGCATCATCTTTGAAGTGAAGAACAAACCGATAAAAGTGAAATATTTTCCACGTTTCAATGTCTTACTAACCTTATGCCTTCATGTTTGTGTTTATAAGCACATGCATTCTTGAATCCAGGTTTGAGGGTATCAGCGTTTGTCAGCACCATATTTTATTGGGCTTGGTACTACAAGGGCCAACAGGAATAGATGAGGACCCCATCTTCAGGGCCTTTTGATCTAAACATTAGATTACTCTTTAAGAACAAAGTGTATTGAACAATGTCATTTAGACATATCTTCTCTTCAAGAATGATGTTTTGTAGAGATTCATAAAATCATATTTGCTTATTTTAAAAGTACCTGGGTAGAATGATTGGTTTTTGCCTAGAGAGAAAAAATAGGAAACAAAAGGGATTTCAGATAAATGAGGAAAGAGATCAGTACAATAATGGAAGGGGATTGAGGGAGGGAGGGTGAGTGGGGTAAAAGGAGGATGGAGTAGAGAAATAATTTACATGGTGTCATGTCTATATATGAAGATATCACTACCAATCTCACCAACATGTAAAGGGAGGCAGGAGGGGGATCAAGGAGGGATCTGGAGGGTTATATATTAAGTGGTGTGTACATAGATGTTTGTTTCACCTTGAATATCACTATAACATATAATCACATGTTTTTAATCACAGTACTTGGGAGGCTAAGACAGGAGATCACAGGTTCGTGGGCAGCCTCAGCTACTTAGGCCCTCCGCAACTTTTTTTTTGAAACCCTGTTTCAAAATAAAGAATAACAAAATAGGGCTGGGAGTGTAGAATAGGGCTTGAAGATAGAATGCCCCTGGGTCCAACCTCTAGTTTTGCAAAAAAAAGTATAAAATTTAAATAAAACTTAAATGCATGGGGATTTTTTAACCATGTCAGTTTATTATTCAATAACATTTGACTTTTGTGCATCAATATAAAATACATTTTAGCTATCTCAATATTTCTTTTGTTTCTTTATTACTCGAACTGAACTCCTAAGAGACTAATTTTCTATGTCCAGATATATCCGGGGCATTATATGTTTAGATGTGCTAAGCTCATTTAGTCAGAGCTAATGAGAATCAAGTCTCAGGTCTGATACCCAAGGGAATATCTGGTCATGGACTACGTATTTGCAACCTCAGCTCTAAACTATAATGGTGAAATTGTTTCAGCAGCAATCAAAGCTCTGGCCTGATAAAAATTAACGTTGCTCTTAAAAATGCATCCTATATAAGTATCAAATCTTGTTTGCTTATTTAATCACTAATTGTGAATAATTTTATAATTGTGCGAATCATTAAAACAGGTTTCAGTATATCTCTCATTAAACTCTTTAGAGAGTTTCTAGTATTTCCAATGCATTAGCAAGGTCTGGAACTCACTCAGGATTTCTTTAGTGATGGCAAAAAATAAGGATAACATAAATAACCAGAAGAAAAGCAAATAAAAAATAACAACACTGTCTGTAATAGGGAAGCCAAAGTCTAATGTTAATATCACATCAATTCGCAGGGAAGTCATAAAGTCACATCTGCTTAACATATGGATTACAGAAACTATTTGAAGTTATGGGTTATTGATTATAGATTTAGTAACTAGCACGGCGCTCAGTAAATGAAAACTATTTAATTATCATTTGCCAAAGGGAAATCTTAATGAATGAATCCAAGATTGAATTGATTTTAGTTATGATGAAGAAAAAATTTAAATACAGAGAGCTAAAGACTCCTTGAGTTTAATTTTCAGTGTCCATGATTGGTAAAGCCTGGAAAGTTCAGTTCAGAATAGGTGTGTTCCTTGATATTTTTTTACCTTATTCTTGTAGCTGTATTAATGGATGAGCAGAGAGGTGAGATTTTTTTCAGATAATAGTCGAGTAGCATATAGAACCAGAAGTAAAAGTGGTTTACAAGCTATAACTTCCAGCCCATTAAGCTAGTTGATTTTCTTGATCCTCAGTAAGCCTACTTTTTATTACATCATTCTATTCTCTCACTAACACAGGAGAGTGTTGGTATAGCAGATGTGCTATACCGATATTCAAATTTTATCATCACAGATCAACTCCCTAATTTTCAAAGCTGATTAGGAATCAATATCCTTTGTATGTGTGCATGCATGCTCACATGTGAACACACATACATACACGATTCTTGTTTTGTGGAAGAAATACTGGTTAATAGAAGATTTTTCTCTAGCTTTTTTTTGAGGCAAAATGACAACTAAAAATTGTATTTATTTAAAACATACAATGTGCCGGGCGTGATGGCGCACGCTTGTAATCCCCGCGCTTGGGAGGCGGAGACAGGAGGATCGCGCAGGTTCGAAGCCAGCCGCACTGGCTTAAGAGACCCTGTTTCCAAATAAAAATATAAAATAGGTCTGGGAGTGTAGCCCGGAGGTAGAAGGGTTCCATCCCCAGTACCACTAAAAAAAAAAAAAAAAAAGAATCATACAATGTGATATATGGATATGCGTGTACATTGTGAAATGGTTGCAGCAATCAAACTAGTTAACATACCAACCACCTCCCGTAGTTTCCATCTTTTTCTATAATGTGTACTGAGAATACATAAGATCTAGGCTCTCAGAAACTTAAGTCTTTTGATACACTTCTTGACTGTTGACCACATACTGTATATTAAGTCCTCAGAATTTATTCAAGCTATAACTGAAAGTTTGTACTCTTTGACTAAACTCATCATTTTTCTCAATCCCCAATATTGACCACCATTGTTCTTTTTGTTTATATGAGTTAGACTCTAAAAAATTCCACATATAAATGAGATCATGTAGTATTTGTCTTTCTGTGCTTAGTTTATTTTACTTAACATAATGTCCTCCAGGTTCAACCATGTTGTCACAAGGAGCAGAGTTTCCTTCTTTAAGGTAAATAGTTTTTCAGTGTGTGTATATGTGTGTAAATAATTTCAACACCACCTTCTCTTTTTTCCATTTGTCCATCGATGGGCACTTATATGTGGGTTTATTTCTAGGTGTATGTTTTGTTTTATTGGTCTGTGTGTCTATTTTAGGTGAGTACCACGTTATTTTGATTAGTAGAGTTTTATAACATACTTTGAAGTCACAAAATGTGACCTCTGGCTTTCATCAGTGTTTTGTAGTGTACAGATATTTCACCTCATTGAATAAATTTATTTCTAAATATTCTTTTTGATTCCATTATAAATAAAATTACTTTTAATTTTTTAAAAACAATTCATTGCTGGCATATAGAAACACAACTGATTTTTGTATGTTGATTTTTTTAAGCCATAGCTTCACTGAATTTTTTTTCTTTTTTAGTTCTAACAGGTGTGTGTGTGTGTGTGTGTGTGTGTGTGTGTGTGTGTGTGACTTTAGAGTTTACTCTATATAAGACGTGCCATCTTCAGGGTTCTATGAGCTGAATGTTTATGTCCTCCTTCAATTCTTTGTTGAAATTCTCATCCCCAAGGTGGTGGTACATCTGTTTAAAACTACTTTTTTGCTTGGTGATCTAGAGATACGTATATCAAGTCCCTTCAGCTGCCAGAGCTAAGAGGTTTAGAATAGAATCCCTTTAGGGGTAGCTATAAAAATTATGGTGCTCAGTATATGGTGTAAGTGTAAGTCCACACCGGGAGTAAGAGGGGCTGCTATTTTATAGCTCCTTCTTGGCACTACTTTTCGGGGATAAAGTCCTTGGAGGAGCTTGTATGCCCGTATGAACCTGCTGCTTTTCTTCTGAGAGACTCACATATACCTAGTTCCCTCTACTTCCAGAGGAAGGAGGTTTAGGATGTCGTCTCTTGGGTGAAAACTGTAAAATATCAGGGCCTTCAATGTATGAGCAGTCTTAGTCTAGGGAGGATTAACAGGCTTGGAGCTATTGCTAGAGCCAATCTGGGGAGAAAACACCAGAAGTGCTGATCTATAGCATTCGTCTGCTGTTAACTCCCCATCTAAGTTAGTTAGAAACCAGGTCGCCAAGCAGCCATGAGAAGAGTATCATGAACTCCCTCTGCAGAGAAACAGAGGGATGCGCTTTTTAAACCTCTCAGCACAGCTTCCAGGAGATGAAGGCTCCAGATGTGCATACCCATAGAAAGTGCCACTTTTTTTCTTCTGTCTAGAGATTCACATATGCCTAAACCCCTCCGCTCCCAGAGTTGATGAGTTAAAGGCAGCTCATAAAGGGGCCTGGGGAAAAGCTCACCAAGGGCTGTGTGCCTGTTTGTCCCTAGCATTCCAAACTACATTATGATGTGAGAATATAATGCACCAATAAAAGTATATTAAATAGTGAAAACCCATGGGAAACAATATATATGCTAAGGGCCACACAGCTGTTTGGTCCAAGCCCTCCTCTCCCCCGAGAGGCCAGGGTGTGGGGACTCCTCTTCTGGTTTTGTGACACAGTGCCTTGACGTGTGCTTCAACTTCTTCTCCTCATTTGATCTGGGTGTTTTCTCAGCTGCCTGGTGCCCAGGAATCTCAACTGGCTCTGATTTATCCTCAGAGAAAATTGAGCCACGAGTAGGTGTTTATTTAGTGGAGAGAGAACCAAGCTTTTCTGCCATGTTGCTGACATCATCTCTCTTTTCTCTAGTTCTGAAGGATGGTTTTGCCAGGTAAAGCATATTGTCAGCAGCGCTTCTTCTTTCCGCACTTGATAAGTGAAACTTGTCTTTTTACCCTTTTTTCTTTTTCTTTTTTTAACATTTTTATGTGGCTCATATTGAAAATGGCATACATTCAGACAGTGCTTGGTGCCCTCCTCTCCGCCCTGCCTCCCCCTTTTTCCCCCTCCCAACAATGAGTGTCCAGGTTGACCATGCTACACTCATACTTTTACACATATTCAAATGTAGCTCCTCCATTAATCAACCTCAGCCTTCTTCCTCTCCTACCCTTCCATTCTAGCTTTGCTGAGGTTTCCCCTCCAGTATCTGGAGTCCCTCTGGTATCCCCAGTAATCTTTAGTTACCCTCTTTAAGATATCCTCAGGTTGTTTTGTTCCAGCAGTATGGCAGAACTTCTCCACAGGACTCCTAGAGTCTCACAGAGCTAGTCTTATTCATGGGTAGTTGTCAAAATCAATGCTCCTGAAGGAGGGTCATGGTATAAAACTCCTACTCTGCCATCTTACTGTTGTCTCTCAATTATTGTTACTGTGATCAGGACCAATTCCTCCAAAAATTACCCTTCAGGACTTTTCCTCTTCCTCATTCTTCCTCTTTCCTTCCTTCCCTTTCTCCAAGCTTGCTTCCTTCCTTCCTTCCTTCCTTCCTTCCTTCCTTCCTTCCTTTTTCTTCTTCTTTCCTTTTCTCCTACAGCAAATTCTTATTGGGAGATTATGCTGATGTCACCATGTTGTGAAAAATGGATCGAAAGAATTCTCCTGATCCATTCAAAGTCCAGTTAATAAAAATACATCACCAATTTGTAGGAGAGAAAGCTTGTTTTATTGGCTAGAACTATTGATACTCCTTTCAGGTGATGAGACACATCCTTTGCCTTAATTCCAATAAGAACAGAAGATGAAGGTTTGCAACCTGGTACCAAACTTTATCTTAACCTTTGAAAGACTAACCTATTCTAAGGATGAGAAGAAAGCAGACTTCATATCAGTAAGATTTATGACTTTTAAATGCATCCTTAACACAAGTATAAGCGACCCCCACTGTGGGAGAATGTGTCTTTCAAGGTCACTCCCTCTGAGATGCATTATTTTAATATGGATATTTGATTTAAAGGAAAGAAATAAAAACCTTGTCTTATAACCCTATCTAGGCATTATAAAATAAATGGAGCAAAGAAACTGATTTGCATTTAAAAATGATGTTAAGGACTGCTTAGATATTTTAGGCTTATAAATTCTTTTAAAATAGATACTAAATATTCTGTAGGTAGCCCAAAAGAAAAAAAAAATCCCACTTGGTTCATAATTTCTTTGTCTTGTGTTGCTTTAACAAATATTACATTACCATTATAACACCAATGATATTACATTACCATTATGACACCACTTTCTGCTTTCCTACCCAGGGTGGACTCTTTGCCTATTGGGGTTGTTCAGAATAGTTGATATGGGTGTTTAATTCTGTTGCTGACCAAAAATCAACACTTTCTTTTTCTTTGGTGGAATGGTTAGAACATTTTCCCTCTTACAGCTGCCTTAGCATTTTTATATTCATGAGCTTCATTTTAATGTCTTCAGGAGTGTTTTGGACAGCATTATCACAGTTGTAATCCCAAACAACTGACCTCAAAACTTAAAGGAAGGAAGATTGTTGATAGTTTTTGGAGATTCCAGGGTTCAGTGTGTGTTAGGCCAGGTCTGCGGAGCTCAGAGCATGGCAATGAAAAGCAGAGAGAGGGAGAGAGCAAGGTTGTGCTCTCAAATCACAGAGTCCTGAAGCAAGAGAGCCAATAAGCAAGATACAATAAGGCCGCACCACTAGGGACTACCTCCTCTAGCCATACCTTGACTGCCTAGGTTATTACCCAGCTAGTCCATTGCAATGCATAATTTTATGGGTGAGCTTGAAAACCTCATGACTTAATCACATTAACTCTGAACATTAATGCATGAACTCTCCAGGGGTCATTATCTAACCATAAAAACGAGTAACTGTATTTCCCATGACTTCCTGTTTTAGGTGGAAAAGAGAGAGCTTTCTGTTGAAAATGCTGCATAGTCTATATTAGGCTTGCCTGTTTAATGATTAAAGGAGAGTGAATGAAGGATATATATTTATATATGGAGATAATATATGTATATTTTAAATTTTTTCATGGAAAGTAGTATATATATGCATGTGAATATACATATACCACATATCACATATGTATGTATTATGTATATCCAACCTTCAGTCATTAGAAGAGAGAATATATATGGAAGATATGTCTTAGAAGAGGGATATGTAATATATATGTGGTTATATAGAAAGATACAATTTTTATAATATTTACTTTTAATATTATCTGCCTCTTTTTTGCTGAAATCTTAAACAAATACAATAGTAGAGATAAAATGGAATGTTCTTCCTTCTTTCTGTTTCTTACCTTTTTTTTGCAGTACTGTTTCTTACTTTTGATAATCACCAACCATTATCAACTTTTTAAGAATTTCTTCCACACTCCTCTTAGTCCCCCAGATTATATCCAAGCAAATCTCAAGCATCCCGTATCACTATCACTCATAAGTAGTTCATGACGTATATTTAAATACAAAAAGACTATTCAAAAACTGTATCCCCAGTATCACAGTCCCACTTGAGAATTAGTAATGGGGAAGTATATTTAATAGAGACAGCTTCTAAACAACTAATTATCTTAAAGTGTTTCCTCCCTAAGTCAACTTTTAGAAACTCTCCCCCGCAATTACTGTCATCTGGTGCTGACTTGGCGTTCAGACCGCATCCCAGATCCTCTGTGAGTCAAGATACAGTTAACGTGTGGCACTAATGCACCACATTCTGGGTGCTGAAATCATTGCTCTTTCTGCTGGCTGCTCAAGGCTTGGTCCAAGATAGATTTTGAAGTTGGAGCAGTAAGCTGACCTTACTCTCTGTATCCTGTTCCCAGGAGCCCAGTTTTCATCCCTTAATTCTCCTAGGACTCACACCAGGGTCCTAGTCTCTTATGCTCCACAGTGCTGCCTCTGCCATTCCTTTTGCTTTAATCCGCTCTCCCATCCCAGTACAAAGTCCTGTTCTCTCAGAGCTCCATTCCTGACTCGAGTTTTAGTGGAAAGGCAACCTGTACTAGTTGATGTGGAGATGTGTGAGTTAGAAACAGTCAAATTTGTGAAAACATCCATTTTATCATCTCTTTATTTTTAAGATTTTCCTGGTTCATTGTAGTCATACATCTTGATGGGATAAAAGATGGTGGAGACATCCATGCACACACTACCCAATTAGCCCTTACCTGACCCCTACCCCATTCCCTCCCCCTCCTTCCCATGCTTGGCTTAGTGATTGACTTTGATATGTTTAAGTATATCATGTGCTTTAGAGAGTTCTCCCCTTCCCATCCCCTCAGTTAGGTCATCTTATTTGCTCCTCTGTAGGATCTCCTTCTTCACCTAGAGTTCCTCCTGTAATCATCTCTTTAAATAAGTGTCTTTGGCAGGTAGAACAGGAACATCAGAAGACGTGAAGCTGTACCAGTAGCTGGGTGACATGTAAGCCCCAGATATACTGAAAGTGACAAAGAAGACATGATGAATGACATTCTAGCCTGTTATTTTGTCTTCTTTTTATTTACATATATATGGATTTTCTTTGTAATAACCTAAATAGGAATGGAGTAAGAAAAAACATGTTAGAAGAAAAAGAGGAAAACATAGAAGGAGAGATAAATATAGGGGAGAAACCCAAGAAGAGACACATATTGGGAATCAGACCCCCATGTAATAATCAAAATGGCTTTCTTTCTTCCTTCCTTTCTTTCTTTCTTTCTCTCTTCCTTCCTTTCTTTCTTTCTTTCTTTCTTTCTTTCTTTCTCTTTCTTTCTTTCTTTCTTCTTTCTTTCTTTCTCTCTTCCTTTCTTCACTCTTTCTATCTCTCTCTCTTTCTTTCTTTCTCTCTCTTCCTTTCTTTGCTCTTTCTATCTCTCTCTTCCTCTTTCTTTCTCTCTTTCTTTCTTTCTTTCTTTCTTTCTTTCTTTCTTTCTTTCTTTCCTGTACTGGGGATGGAATCTAGGGGCATTATACCTCTGAGTTACACTCCCAACCCTATTTTTTAATCTTTATTTTGAAACAGGGTCTCATGGAGTTCCAAAGGACCTCACTAAGTAGCTGAGGTCATCTATGAACCCGGGAATCCTCCTGTCTCAGCCCCTCAAATGCTGGGATTATGAGTTGCACCACCATGCCTGGATAAACGGCTTTTTATTTATTTTTTACTTTTTTATTTTGGTGGTACTGGGGTTTCTGGAAGCCCTTCTACCTCCGGGCTGCACTCCCAGACCTATTTTATACTTTTTATTTGGAAACAGAGTCTCTTAAACCAGAGCGGCTGGCTTCGAACCTGCGCGATCCTCCTGTCTCCGCCTCCCAAGCGCGGGGATTATAAGCGTGCGCCACCCCGCCGGGCGTTAGACGGCTTTTTAAATAGCAGGAACCTAGGCCTTCATTTTATTGTCTTTTCTGCTTTATAAATGTTGGACATTTGACACAATAAAGATGAAGATTGAGTATGAGCATGCTATTATGAAAGAGACAATGAAGTTGAGAAGCTTGAGAGAAGAATTTAGAGTTTTTTTCTTTACTAGCATGAATAAATTTTTTCTGAGAATTACAAATTATATATATTATATATACATACATATATGTAATACATACTCTCACAGTACTAAAGATAAATGTGACAAAAGAGGAAAGTAGGATGAGTTAAAGCATGCTTTTAAATTCTTTACAAAGCAACCTGTTAAGATTCACAATTTTAGAGAAAGCAGGGAAGTGCATTTCAGAATTTTAATACCGAAAACATTCATGTGTTTTAAAGTAGCCTGGTATTAAACAGTCCAGAAGGACAGGAATGTGAATTTGTTCTTGATCTTAAAAATCTAGTGTTTTAACAGGCCGTCTAGTAAAGCATTTGAAAGGATGCTTTAACTTACTCCAGTTTTATTTTTCTTTCTTTTGCAGGATCGTGGTTATTCGCCATAATTATTTATGGAATTTTATACTAATTATTATATAACTAATTTTTCTGTGCAATTTGAACAGGCCACTGTTTGATTTTCTACTTGCTATTTCTTTGCCTCTAATAAAATCACCCTGAGGATATAAAAAGGTAATGCTAGTCATTTAGGTGAGGAATCATTATTATTTTTTTAAATAAAAAGGGAAAAAAGAAATATTAACTAATATGCAAAAGACTAACCATCTTATTGAAAAATATTTTTATCAAAGAGGTGCCAGTGGTTAAACAGCTCAGACTTTCAAGCAGCTTTATTCTCCACTGATACAGAAATGTAAAGCTTTAATTGAGGAGTGATTGTGCCTTTTGTATTTGAAAGTAACATTTGGAATCACTTATGTAGAACAGGATTATAATTATACATAGAGCTACCTCTGGAAAAATCAAGATTTATGTTTTTCAACAAATGTAGAGTTTGAATGATTGATAATAGCTTCATTTTCTGAAATGTGGTGAAACTGTGTCATTGCATAACTCTTAAGATATCTTAAGATATGTGCTTTGTTGCTGCGCAGGAGCGTGAGGTTTTGCACACTGCCATCTACCCTGTGTTAGTAACTTTGCACTTTTGGAGGACCTTTTTTTCCCCCCAGTACTGGGGATGGACCCCAGGGGCATTCTATCTCCAAACTAAACCTCCAGCCCTATTTTTTATTCTTTATTTTGAAACAGGGTCTCACTGAGTTGCAAAGGGCCTAAGTAGCTAAGGCTGTTTACCAACCGTGATCCTCCTGTCTCAGCCTTCCAAATGCTGGGATTACAAGCGTGCGCCACCATGCCCGGCTTGGAGGACATCTTAATTTCCTCCAGAGAGGACTAACCATGTGTGTTCCTCATCTTACTCTTGTGGTAGTTTCTCTACATCTTCGTATTACCATGTAGTCTGCCCAAATATTTGTAAGAAAAACCCATATCTGCTTTCTTTCCTTTTTTTATACTTTTATTGGTGCATTGTAATTATATATCAGAGTGAAATCATGAATGCATTGCACTTACACATTATAGTGTGATTCAAGGTGATACAAACATATGTTCACACATCACTTGCTGTATTTCCCTTAATAGCCCACCCTGCTCTTCCTTCCTCCTTCCCTGTACATCTTAGGGGGATTGGTAGTGATACCTTTATATGTGGACATAACATTATTTGAAATGTTTCCTTCCTCAACCCCTTCCACTATTCTACTGGTCTTTACCACAATTTATTTACCTGTTTGTTTCTTATTTTTCTCTCTAGCTTCTACATATGAGAGAAAATATTCTACCCATCACTTTCTGAGACTGTCTGGTATCAGAAAGCATAAGAGTCTCTATTTCTATCCATGTTTCTGTAAAAAAAATAATAATTTTGTTAATCTTAATGGGAGCAAAATCCATGGAGTATACATAGCACTAAATGTCATAATAACCATGAGGTTTGCTACTTGCACAGTTTCAAACAAGTGGCTTTTTCATCTTGTCATTCAGGGTAGAATTTCCAGGTGTGTGTCTGTGTATTCAGAGTTCTTTCCAACTGTAGCAGCTTCAAGTGAGAGATAAAACAATGGCTAGTGAAGACGAGGTATCTTTCTAACCCCATCCTGTAAACAGGATTTGGTCTCCTGTGGAACCAAATGAGTGAGATAGCAGCCTAAAAAGGCTGTTTCCTGTAAAGACTTCATAGGCTCCGAGCTGATCCAGCACTGCTGTGTTGATCAGGGGACAAAATGAGGTTTGTGGGTACAAAGGCCAGTTCTTTTTACTTACTCTCAGAGATGCTGACATGAATCTGTTGGCTTTAGAAGCAAAAGGTGACCATGCCCTTTGCCTGAATTCGTTTTCACAAAGAGGGGTTCACTGTGGGCAACCAACCCAGTGGAGGTGCTGGAGCAGAAGAGAACATGGGAGCCGTTGCTGCCTGATATCTCTCTGGCAGGCCAGTTTGTGAGCAAATGTGAGGGGTGCCTGTTAGGACTCCAGTGAGGTGGTGAGAAGTTGATGGGAATGTTTCATGATACGGCAGATGGGAGCTCAGTGCCATTGTAATTTATTCAGTAGTTTAAGTAGGACTTTTTTCCTTCCTTCTTTTTTTCCCCTCCCTCCTTCCTCTTCCCTTTACCCTTCTCCCTCCTTTCCTCTTCCCCTTCTCTTTGCATCTCGTACCTTATATGCTGATGATACCTGGATCATACTGAGTACTTTCTTGTGTGTGTGTATATATATATATATATATACACATACATACATACACACACACTATTGTGTGTGTTCGTGTGTGTGTGTGTGTGTGTGTGTGTGTGTGTATTACTTGGGATGACTGTGTGTTAGAACTCAGGGGTGTTCTAACTCTAAACTATACCCCAGCCTTATGTTTTATTTTGAAACAGGGTCTTACTAAGTTGCTAAGGCTGGCCTCGGACCTGCGATCCTCTTGTCTTAGTCTCTTAAGTACTGGAATTATAGGGGTGCACCACCACACCCAGCTACTTGATACCATATTAACACTTTGAGCAGGAGAAGATTTGTAAGTGAATAAAGAACCAGACATCACAGTTTCCATAAATACGATTGTCACTGAAGTCAAGGGTACTTGACTCTTGCCAAAGCCTTTCTGTTTCTGATGATGAGGATGACTTTGTTAGCTTATGGAAATTTTTAACATTCATGCAGGAACCACATAATAGAACATGTTTGGGATGTAAAGTCTCTTCTCTAGGAAGACAGTAAATATGTGGAATATTGAGAGAACCACTGAGGGGTATTCACATGGTGCATTCTATCTACTCAATATATACTATATTTGAACATTATTAGTGATCCTTCCAGGAAAACATTCTTAACTGAAAGTCTCCTCCCACCAGTGGCAAATGTTTAAGCTAGAGATCTTTGGTGATTTCCTGCATTTTTACCTGAATATTACCATGGGAATATGTAAATTCATATTTAATTGTTTTAAAAGGTTTCACACAATCTTGATACACTCAGGCAAACTATGCAACTGTTACTATAGTTTGGATTTTATATTTATTTATTTATTTATTTATTTATTTATTTATTTATTTACTGGGGATAGAACCCAGGGGCATTCTGCCTCTGAGCTACACCCTCAGCCCTACTTTTTATTCTCTATTTTTTTCCTTTACAAATGCCTATTTATTACACACATACATTGGAAAAAACTCACAGGAATTAAATTCTCCGACGATTCAATATGCAGTTTTCTCTGAGAGGGAGGATTTAAGGAAATTTTAATGTTCTTATTTTGTGGTTCTCTGTGACTTTCTTTTTTTTTTTAATTGGTGCACTGTATTCATACATCATAGTGGGATACAAACTTTTGTAGACATATATGCACACATCGCCCAGTCAGCCCCCACCCGATCCCCACCCCATTCTCTCCCCATTCCTCCCTCCCATGCTTGGCTTAGTGGTTGACATCTAGTATTATAGCAATTTATCCTAAATTAAAAATGATAATCTCACATAACAGTTTCATTTGTCTGATACCAAGCTTTTGATGACTTAAAGATAACATTTCAATGTTTCTTTTTACTTTCTTTCTTACCAGAGAATATTTTTTTTCTATTTTTTTAGGTAAAACTATCATATATTTATATATCTATTTTTCAGAAAAAAAATCTATCCTAATATGGAATATGGACTCTAGATACCCAAAATGATCTTGAAAAAGAACAAAGCTAGAAGATATATATTTTCTGATTTCAAACCATATAAAGCTAAAATAATTGAAACAGTGTAGTACTATTCTAAAGGCAGATATATAAACCATTGGAGTTAAATAAAAGCCTAGAGCTAAATTCTTCCCTATATTGTCAAGTTATTTTTGACAGGGTTTCCACGAACATTTGGTGGTGGAAATAATAATCTTTTAACTAAATATTGTTGAAACATAATAATTACATGGAAAAGAATAAAGTTGGACCCTTACCTAATCCCATATACAAATATTAACTCAAAATAGATAAAAGACCTAAATATAAATCTTAAGACTATAAACTTTTAGGAGAAAATCTGGGTCATAAAACCTCACAACATTGAAATTGGCAGTGATTTCTTGGATATGATTTCAATGGCACAGGCAACAGAAGAGTATACAAACTCCCTAAAAAAAATATTGTATATCCAAAGACAATGTAAACAGAGTTAACAGTTACTAATAGAATGGGATAAAATATTTCCAAATGCTATATCTGAAGGTATATTAATATTCCAAGTAGACATCCTAAAAATTAACAACAATAAAGGCAAACAATACCCTTTAGAGATAGGTAAAAGAATAACATAAATAATGAATCTCCACAGATAACCAATCTTAGTTGTCTGTTGGATGGAAAATCTTGTTTCTCTGGTTCTGATGTGTGTTACCTATTTCTTCTTTGTAGTTAATCTCTTTGAGTATTTTCTCTAGTGCTGATTTTGAAGACATAAATTCCTTCAGTTTCTGTTTGTCATGGAAGCTTCTTATTTCTCCATCTAATTTGATAGAAAGTTTTGCTGGGTAGGAAATTTTTGGCTGGAAGTTGTTTTCTTTCAAAATTGGGAATATGTTACTCCATGCCCTTCTGGCTCTCATGACTTGGTTTGGGAAGTCTGGAGTGATTGTAATTGGTTTGCCTCTGAATGTCACTTGGCCCTTTGTTTTTGTTGCCTTTAAGATTCTCTGCTTGGCTTCCACATTGGTCATTTTGACAATTATGTGGCGTGGGGATCCTCTTCTCTGTTCCTGTCTAAAGGGAGTTCTATAAGTTTCCTGGACCTGTGTATCAACTTCTTGTTCTATGTTTGGAAAATTTTCTGCTATTACTTCCTTGAAGAGATTGTTGATTCCTTTGGTTTCACTTTCTTTTCCCTCCTCTATTCCAATTATTTTTAGGTTAGCTCTCTTAAAATGGACCCATATTTCTTCAATATCAGATTCCTGCTGTCGGATATTTTTTCCTAGATTAAAAACTATGCGTTCATTTTTGGAATGATCATCTTCTAAGAGTGAGATTCTGTTCTCCATGTGGTCTAATCGGTTGTTCATGCTTTGAATTGAGGCCTTTACTTCATTAATTGCATCCTTTATCTCTTTTTGGCTCTCTCTGAGTTCTTTTCGAAGCACCTCTATTATTTCTACAGTTATTTTCCTAATTTGATCTTCTAGAAATCTCTGATTTTCTGTTTTATCGGGTTCTGATGTTTTGGGGTTGTGGGCATTCATTGCTCCAGTATTATTCCTCTTTCCCATGATTTCGGAAGTTTGTGCCTTCTCTGGGTTCTTCCCTTGGGTCACTATGACTTCCCTTACGGTGTTCTGGATCTCGAGTCAGTAGTATCTCAGACCCCACTACTCCTTTACTGGGTTGTATCACAGAGTCTCCGACCCAGAGAGTTGATAGAGGCTGCTTTAGACTGTGGGGGTGCCAGGTTGGGCGTTCTCCTATGGTGTGATATCTCTGCCACCGCCACTCCCCCACTGGGTCAAGTCCCAGGGAGTACAGTACTGGGATTTCTCCTCTGTGGCCCGCAATTTGACCTACTGTTCTTGAGTACGCAGATGTAGCTGTACTGGATTCGGTGAATTCTCTGCTGCTTCCGCCGGTGGCAATATGGTGCCACTGCTACGCCTTCAGCCGCGAGGCTGGCTTATTTCTTCTTGGTTTTGATTTCCACTCTGAATCCCTGCGGCGTGTGCTGAGCTCAGCCACTGGGAGCTTTAGATTTTACCTGCGGCGAGAAATCCCACCTGGCTGTTCCACAGTGGCTCACCTCGGCTTGCTGTAGCCATCCAGTGAATTTGCCGCTGCAGCCGGCAGTATGGCGTTGCTGCCGCGTCCTTGGGTGTGAGGCCGGTGTATCTCCTCTGTGGCTCTGAGCTCTGTTCTCAGTCCGCTTTCTCTCTGGAGCCTGGTGATTTTTTTGTTTCTCTGGTGATGGTGTTTTCTGGCTATGAAAGGCGCTGATTTTGTGGTAATGGAGATTGGTTGTTAGCGGGGCTCTTAAGCCCCACTTTTCTCGGTCGCCATCTTCCCGGAAGTCCTATTCTCTATTTTTGAAATAGGGTCTCACTAAGTTGCCAAGGGCCTCACTAAGTAGCTGAGGTTGTCCGTGAACCGCAGTCCTCTGGTCTCTGCTTCCCAAATGCTGGGATTACAAGTGTGAGCCACAATGCCCGGCTATAGTTTGGATTTTAAATGTCCCTTAAAGGCCCATGCATTGAAACTTGGTCCCCAGTCCAGGGTGCTAGTGGGAGGTAGTGGAACCTTTAAGTGGTGGGACCTAGTAGAGATCTTCTGATCACTGGGAGAGTGCTTTGAAGGGGCTCACGGGACCCCAGTTTTTCTCTTTTGTGTCTGGTCATGTGATGAGCAGAGAATGGTTCTTTCACATGCTCTTGCCCTGATGTGCTGCCTCCTCACAGGCCCCCAAAAAGGGTCCAATGAACCATGGACTAGAATCTCCAAAACTGTGATTCAAAACAAACCTTTTTTTTACAAATTGATTATCATAGGAATTTGTTATAATAACATAAAACTGTACAGCATGCTTTGTCTTCATTTTTCAGGAACTCCTATCATCTTTAATATTTGACATATATAAGATATAGAGGCTGGGCTAGGCATGGTGCATGCCTATAATTCCAGTACTTGGGAGGCTGAGAAAGGAGGATCACAGATTCAAGTTCAGCTTTGGCAACCCTGTTTTAAAATAAAAAATAAAAAAGGCTGGGGGTATAATTTGGACATGGAATGTCCTTGGATTCAATCCTTACTACCAGAAAAAAAACATAGAGGCTGTCACAAATAAGTGTTTTATACCTCACTTTGTGAACACACTCTTCCTTTAATTGTTTTAAGATTGTAAACTATCTTCTTGTGTTTCATACACAGTTGTAGATCTGTATAAATGAATTTAATTCATAAATCTAAGAATTCCTCTGCTGTTTTCAAATAAAAAATAATTGTGCATGATGTTGTATAATTCAGAATGTGCCTAATTTATTAGACTGATTTTTATTTTTACTTATACATATATGAGATATTATTTATTAAAATACAAATCTAAGTCTAACTTTAAAATTATTTTTTGCTAGGCATGGTGGCACACTCTTGTAATCCCAGTATTTGGGGGGATGAGACAGGAGGATCATGGTTTGTGGCCAGCCTCAGCTACTTAGTGAGGCCCTTTGCAACTCAGTGAGAACCTGTTTCAAAATAAAGAGTAAAAAATAGGGCTGATAGTGTATCTTGGAGGTAAAATACCCCTGGGTTCCATCCCCAGTACCACAAAAAAGTTTTTTTTTTTTAACAGACATTTTTTCTTGTGACCCAGCAGACTCTCTGGGGTATAGGGAAATGCATGTCGCACGTGGTAATGGCAGACAGTCTTGTGTCTCTAGCCCAAGCACCTCTCCTGAGTTTCGGGCCTGATGGCTAACAGCACAGTAAACATGTTTTCTTGGATGTTTCGCAGACAGCTCACATTGACCATGTCTCACACAATCTGCTCTTGCCTCTTGTAAAAGTGGGCTGCACACACACTCTAGCCACAGGAGCGGAAGACTATATGAGCTGGAAAGTCACTGTAGACCCCCACCCCCCCCAAATTCCTATGTCAAATTAGAAATCCAATATCAGAGGTTGGTTTTCTTCCTTGCTGTTTTTTTGTTTTTCCTTCTTTCTGCTCACATTGCTTTGGAATGAACTGTCACCAGGTCTCCCTGAATAACCACCATGGCATTCAAAGTGCTGGTCTGTCTCTAGCATTACTCTCCCCTGTCCATCTGGACTTGCAAGGCTGGTTTAGCTGGTTATATATATATTTCATTCCTTGACTTAAATCCTCTCAAGATTGTATGCAGATTCTCAAGGTTGAAATATTACTCCTACATAGTCACCATCCACTGAAAAATTTTTAGGATTTTTTTTTGCAATATTGGGGCTAGAACCCAGGGCATTTTACCTCTGAGCTATACCCCTACTCCTACTTTTTTATTCTTTATTTTGAAACAAGGTCTTACTAAGTTGTGGAAGGCCTCACTAAGTTGCTGAGGCTGGCTGTGAACTTGTGATCTTTCTGTCTCTGCTTCACAAGTACTGGGATTACAAGTGTGCACCAGCACACCTGACAATTTTTAGGTATTAAAAACTGTATCAAACTATAAATTTTCTCATAAATGTTTGTGCAAATTATATATGTATATGTGTGTTCACATACCTATACATACCTATACACATATACATTTAATAATATGAATTTATTTCTACTGACCTATTTGTCTACTTTTGTTTCTATCCTAGTAACAGATCAATGACTATTTACCTTGGTAATAATGATTAGAAGGTAAATGTGATTTTCTCATCATATCTAAGAACCTGCAATCCTTCTGTCTTAGCCACCCAAATACTGGGATTACAAGTGTGTGCCACCATGTCCAGCTTATCTTCTTCTTTTTTTTTTAATGCAACCACATTTTCAAATCAGAAAAATCTTTAAAATACATCAAAAAGCATCCATACGGGGCCTGCCGTGAGGCAAGGCTGGTGCTGGGGCCTTGGAGGCCCGGATTGGAGCCTGCCAAAGGGTGAGGTGCTGGGGCCAACGAGGCTGGGATTGGAGCCTGCCGAGGGGTGAGGACAATGCTGGGGCCTCTGAGGCCAGGATCAGAGCCTATCATGCGGTGAGGCCAGTGCTGGGGTCAGCAGGGCCAGGATCGGTGCCTGCCATGTGGTGAGGCTGTAGCTGGAGCCAGCGAAGCTGGGATGGGAGCTTGCCTTAATGCAAGGCCGGTGCTGGGGCTTCAGAGGCCGGGATTGGAGCCTGCCATGAGGCAAGGCCAGTGATGGAGCCAGCGAGGCCGGGATCAGTGTCTGCTGTGTGGCCAGGCCAGTGCTGGGGCCTTCAAGAGTGGAATCTGGAACTTGCAATGTGGCATACACAGAGAAATATCACAGAAAATAAAAAATCAGATGCTTTCCCTAATATGCAAAAACTAGGAAGAAATAGGTAATAGGAGGAAACCTAGTTGAAGAAAGGGCCGTACGGAGGAGCAACTAAGGTGACCTATCAAAGGGGATGGGATGGGGGAAGATGGAATCTCTTTAAAACACATGATGTATGTAAACAAATATATCAAAGTTAATCACTAAATCAAGCATGGGATTGAGGGAGGGGGAGGGAGCGATATGGAGATTAGATAAAGGCTAATTGGATGATGTGTGCTTGGATATCCTCACAAGTCTTATATTCCATTGAGATGTTGGACTACAGTGCACCCCCCCCAAAAAAAAAATATATATATATATATATATATATATACATATATATATATCATCCATATTATCCTGGGATTCAATAACTGCAAAATGCCCACAGAAAGTACTGGTGAAAATTTATGTTTTTGATATGTAAGTAATAAAAACTGGAATGAGTCTCCCTTTCATTACATCTTTTGTCTTCCTTCAATTATTCCACTCTTTCCTTCATGTGGATCCTGTGACTTTCTTGTTAAATTTATTTCTAAAGATTTTACATTTTTGCTTTCGCCAATATTTTTTCATTTCCTTTTCAAATTACTTATTACTAACAGGGAGAATAAATATTGATTTCTTTCAACATCTTATTCAGGACTTATCAAATTATCATATGAAGTATGGAAATTTTAATACTGACGGTCTCTTGGGTTTTCAAAGTAATCAGATTATTGCTTCATCACAAAGTTTCATCTGTTCTTTTCCATTATTTACACAGGTAATTATATTTTCTTCTCTAATTACATTTACTGGAGTCTTCACATCAATGTTAAATAATACTGTGATTCACTGTGTGATTTGCAGGTATAATTATAACTGCTTTAGTGTTTCAATGTTTGGGAAGATATTAGCTGTTGATTCTTAAGAAATTGTCAATACATGTCAGCAGTATTCTTTTTTTTATTTTACTTAGAATTTCTTTTGTGGCATCTTTTTGTTTTGTTTTATCTTTCTTCCTGTTAGTGGGGATAGAACCCAGGCTATTGCCCTTGCAAGGCAAGTGCTTTGCCCCTGAGCTACACCCCAGCCCTCTATTATACTCAGAATTTCTTCTAGAAACATAGGAAATGTGAAAAATGCCTTTTTTACTTAATTGTTATGGTTATATGATTTTTCCTTTTCTTAATTTTCATAAATTATTGTTTCAGATTTTCTGAAATGGGATCACTCATAAGCATATTTCTGTAATAATTCATGTTCTCTGAATAAGCCACATTTGAGTAACAAGGTATAAATATTTTCTTTCTTTCTTTTTTTTTTTGGTGGGATTGGGGTTCCTGGAAACCCTTCTACCTTCAGGCTACACTCCCAGACCTATTTTTTATATTTTTATTTGGAAACAGGGTCTCTTAAGCCAGCATGGCTGGCTTCGAACCTACGCGATCCTCCTGCCTCTGCCTCCCAAGCGCAGGGATTGCAAGCGTGCGCCACTACGCCTGGCCTTGTAATTCCCGCCTTAGGGAGGCTGAGACAGGAGGATCTTACGTGTTCAAAGCCAGCTTCAGCTACTTAGTGAGATCTTGTTTCTAAATAAAATATAAAATAGGTATGGGAGTATAGCCCGGAGGTAGAAAAGCCCCTGGGGTCCACCCCCAGTACCACATAAAATAAATAAATAAAAAATATTTTCTTAACAAAGGACTGGATTTATGTATTAATGTTTTATTTTAAAATTTGCATTAAAATAATTAAAATCAGTCCTTTCTGTTTGATTTTTCTTAGATATTGTCATAAATGTTATGCTGTGTTCATAAAATCAGCTACAGAATGTTCTACATGCTTTTATATTGTTGAATATTTATATTGGAAGTATTCATCATTTAATGGTTAGAGTCTAAATTGGATTTTCTCTGAGTCCATCTAATCTAGGTATTTTTCAATATTGGATCTTTGAAAATCTTTCTAGTCCCTTCATTGGTAATTGATATGTTCCAAACTTTCCACTTTTTAGGTTCAATTTGGAAATTCATATGTTGTTATGGAATTTCATTTCCTATTCATTTAAAATTCATCGCCATTGTTTTGATTTTATTTTTTCATTTATATTTATCTAATGTCTTCTATAACTGGTTGTGTTTCTTTTCTCAGTATTGGCCCATATGTATTTTGCTATTTGCCTCATATATAAATATATATGGACTCAAACTTGTGGTCCTCTTGTCTCAGCCTCCCAAGTACTGGGATTATAAATCTGCATCACCATGCCCAGTGATTTATCTGCTTTTAATTGATATCTATAGAGATGTTTTTAACTTGTTTGTCCGCTCTAGTTTTAAATACTTTCTGTTTTGATTTATGTTAATCTCCCAAGTCTTTTAGTAAAGTTTGTTTAAGTTAGCTCTCTTTTATTATTACAAGTTTATTTAAATGCTTTCATAATGCAGGCTCTATACACTGTCTACCATCCTAAGAATGGCTTTGGCTCCATTCATGTATTCTTAGGTTGTGTTTTTTGTCTGTATACTTAGTCTTTTCTATTAGCATGTTCTACATCTGTGGACTTAATTAATTTTATATTAAAGTGTTTGAAAACAATTGTGTTTGTTCTGAATAATATAGTTATTTGTTAAACAACACAGCATAATAACAATTTACACAGAATTTGCATTGTGTCAGATACTATAAGTAATCCAGACATGATGTCAAGTATATAGGATACATATATGCTATATGCAGACATAACATCATTTTTTTTTTTTTTTTTGGTGGTACTGGGGTTCCTGGAAGCCCTTCTACATCCGGGCTACACTCCCAGACCCATTTTTATATTTTTATTTGGAAACAGGGTCTCTTAAGCCAGCGAGGCTGGCTCTGAACCAGCGCGATTCTCCTGTCTCCGCCTCCCAAGCGCGGGGATTCCAAGCGTGCGCCCATGTCCGGCCATAACATCATTTTATATAAGGGACTTGAGGCTCTTTGGATTTTGGTGTCCCAGGGATGGGAGGAGGGTTCCTAGAACCAATTCCTAGCAATACTGAAGAGCAACTAACTGCACATGCTTTGCATATATTTTATACTAAGGTTTTTCTTTCCTATTTGATCCATAAATTATTTTAGGAGTATATTTATTAATATGAAATAGGCTAAGCCGGGTGTGGTGGAGCACGCTTGTAATCCCAGTATTGGGGAGGCTGAGACCGGAGGATCATGGTTCGCAGACAGCCTCAGCTACTTAGCGAGGCCCTTTGCAACTCAGTGAGACCCTGTTTCAAAATAAACAATAAAAAATAGGGTAGGGGTGTAGCTCAGAGGTTGAATGCCCCTGGGTTACATCCCCAGACCTGCAAAAATATATATAAGCTAAGATTATTTAATATTTTCTAAGTTTGTTAAATATGATCAGAGTATCTAACTTATAAGATACCCATAAAAATGTAAGGCTTCTTTGAGGCTAAATATTTTATTTTATTTTGTTGATGTCTCATAAACATACCAACTAGTAAAAATTTTCTAATTAAGGAATGTGAAATTCTGTATAAAACTATTAAATTAGTTTCCTGGATATTAGATATTATTCTATACCTCAATGATTGCCATTTATAATTTATCATATTTTTTATTTTCTTTTTTCTGGACAAGTGTTTCTTAACTCATTTACTACTGTATTCAGCTCAATCTTCAAGTTTATAGGAATCATGTCCTTTCATAAATTATAATTACATAATATTCACTTGTGTAGTTATCTAAACCATAAGTTCTACTGGATGCGGTAACGGTATTGACATTCTCAAATTCTTTTTGTTTGCACTTACACATTTTTTTGCTTTGTTAAATCTTATCACTTTGATTTCAGTGAGTTTCATAAATAGCACTGTTTGTTTTTAATTCAGTTTCTGTCTTTTCACAGGAGAATTGGGTATATGACTAACATACATAACTCAATTTCTTTCATAAATAACAACTATTTTCCCTCAGAAGAAACTGTCCTTTCTTAACTGTCTCTGCTTCCTACACACACACACACACACACACACACACACACACACACACACAGCCTCTAGAAAAAATACAAACCATTTTTACTTCTGTTTTTCTTCTAGATTGAGTCATTTTACCTTATATTCCCTCCACCTACAACCTTAGTTTTGAAGTTGGTATAATAATAGTTGTAGACTTCTTGTGAAGATAAAATGGAAAAGTGCCTAAAATATTGTTTCTGTTATGTAAGCAGTATTACTTTCCACAACTATTACAATTCATTGATCTATTTTCCACTTGCATTTATTTTTTGGTAAGTCAGTAGATCACCATTATATTTGTGCTCCTCTGTCTCTCCTGTCTTTAGCTCCCTATGTTCTGATTTCAGCCCATATTTCAGGCATTGGTAATACCTTCTTGGACTCGGCATACCCTCAAAAATCTTCCTTTAACACAAAAGATGAATGATACCTTATCACGATTTTTGGTGATTGTACTTTTTTTTTAATGGACTTTAATGTTTTTTAGCTAAATTATTACATTGAATGTTGCTGGTGAGAAATCATATGCATTTCTTTTAAAAAAAATATCTTTGGATTGATTCATTGTACTCTTGGTGTTCAGGCATTTTACCAGGATGTATCATGATTTTTTTTTATCATTATCTTTCTTCATTATTAGAACATTTTTCCCAATTGAGTTTTCATTTACTAGAGATGGTTTCAGTATACTCCAAGCTATAAGTTTCTAACTTTTTATTAATATATGTTTATTGTAATTACACATATATGTGTAATATATGTGCATTGTAATTACACATCATAGTAAGGAATGCGATATGAATATTTGGTATGATTTAAAAATCATCTTATTTAATATTGATTTCTCCAGAAAGCCTTTCTTTGTATTGGACTTCCATCTCCTTGAGTATTTTGATTCCGTGTTATGTCATTGCTTTGTTTTGTTGCAGTACTCAGTTGTCTTCTCTAGTGGCTCTCTGTCATTAGTTTTCTTCAACTTACCATTCCTTCCCAGGTATTTGACTTATGTAGATTCTCTGCTGTGTTACTTATAACATCTCTGTTGGAGTGGCCCAAGGCAATTGTGTCACCTCTACGGATTCCGTGTACTTACCAGATCCTCGTGGCACCACTCTTTGATGGTGGTCCCAAGCTCTCAGTCTGTATTTGGGGAAACCTGAACCAGCTTTCAGTCTCCAAAGTGTAGCCCACATCTCACTCATGCTCTTGTCTTTTGGCTCAGCAAAGGCTGAGAGCTGAATATAAAGGAGATGTTACCTGTGTATCTCTGTTTATATTTTAAGGTCACGTCCATAAAACTCTTACCACAGAGGGATTACCAGTTCCAAAGACCTGGATTTTCTTAGGTCTTTCCCATGTGAGGGTTAATTGACAGATTTTCAGTTTTCAGCCTCTCTTTTCATTTTCTTGAGCATCTAAAGTTCAGGTCTACCTGGGAGGGCAAAAAATAAGCATTTGTAGGTTTGGAGGAAAGTCATGCATAGAGAAGAAGCCTTTATTTGCTCCTTGTAGAGACAGAAGTGAAAGACAACCTTGTCCTTTTGCCTCAGAGCCATGTAATTTCCGCGACTCCACTGATATGCCCACTGTTGGCTTATCAGTAATTCCTCAATTCTCTTACCTGTAGTCCTCTGCCAGGACTATCTTTTTATTAGAGATTTTCTTTGGGGGGATTGTGGGGATTGAACCTTGGGAAATTCTATCACTGACCTACACCCCTAGCCCTTTTTATTTTTTGTTACAAATCAGGGTCTTAGTAAGTTATAGATGCTACCCTCTAACCGGTGATTCTCCTGTCTCAGCCTCCCAAGCACTAGGGATTATAGGTGTGCACCACCATGCCCAACTCATTAGAGATTTTGGATAATAATGTTTGCCTTGGGAAATATCACCTAGCAGATAATTCTGCAATCAATATTTTAGTGAGTAAATTCTATATTACTGAAAAATATTCATAATTCTTGGACAAACTCAATCAAATGCTTAGTCCTGTGAAGATGGTAATATTATTATTATTTGGTTGTTATTTCTTTAGCATCTAAGATAGTGTCTTGGGGTTACAGCTCAGTTCTAGAATACTTGCCTAACTTGTGCAAGGCTCTGGGTTCAATTCCTAGCCCTGCAAATGAAAAAAAAAAACCAAACAAACAGTGCCGTTCATAGAGATGTCTGTAAATATTGTTAAATAGAAAAATGAGTTCAGTGATACAGAATTAGACACAGGAATATGTAAAGGATGTGATCGGTGTTGTTCCTGCCAGTATACAGTTGTATTCATACTATCCCCTCTTATGGTATAAAAATTATATGTTTTTTAATTGTTTGATTATTTTAATGTGTGCATCATGATCCATATTCATAAAATTTACAACTTAGGTCATAGAAAAACTGATACATTGCACACATAGAACATGAAAGGACACAGTTTCGTTACACACAATCTATGATGAAGCCATGAGGATCCTCCTCTTCAGTCTTGCAAAGGGTTCACCTGCTGTAGATTCTTCAGATGACCCCTCTCTCCTCTGAGATCTCCTCATTGGCTTTTCTACAATCAGCTCTTTTTGGTCCTGGCCATAGCTTTGTTATCCTCTCCCTGGTCCTGTTTGCTCTTTCTCTGTCTTGTCAGTTCTTCAGGTATGTCCTTTCTCCTTATTCCATTTGTTAGACCTAAAGAACAAAAAATGATGGTATAGTTAATCTGAATATGTCTAGAGAAATACGGCAAAAAGTGCTTGGGTTTAAAGGTTTAATAGAGCACTCATTTTACATTAGTCCTTTGTCATTCTCTGTACTTATCTATAAAATATGCATGGATATTTGCATATTTGCTTTGCTGTTTCCACTCTAGGATGTAAATGTGACCCAGGCAGGGTCCCAGGCTATGTGTAAGTCATTCACTCCTGTGGCCTCATTCATGCCTTTGTTTTCTTCTTCAAAATAAAGGATCTATTTGATTAGCTTAACAAAAGTAATCTAAACTAACTCAATCTAAATCTGAACTAAAGAGAAAATGTAACTTTGAAATTAAGAGCAAGGAATATAGTTCAGCGGTAGGTCATTTGCTTAGCATCCTCAAGGCCCTGGGCTCAGTCTCCAGCACCCAAAACAACAAACAAAAGAATAAAATGTAAGGCTGTAGGGATCTGGTATTTTTATGTTCTTTTCCAACACCAAAGAGCCTTCTCGGTAAGGATTTTGAACACATTTCTGTCACATATGAATTTATTAAAAATTTATTTCCTAAACTTCAACAAGATGTATGATTACAATACACCAATAAAATATATAAAATTTTTTTATAATATTTCTTTTTTACCTTTTCATGGAGAAATACTGCATGTAGTACTGTTAGGGGTGGTTTAGCCAGGGGATTAAGGTGATGCTTACTTATCTGCTCACTGTGAGCACCAGGATAGCATGATTGTGTTTTGGGTCTACCCAATGCAGGTGTTTAGAACAACACCTGAAGAGGTCCATTAACTGTTCCTGATAAAGACACCAAGATCAGATAAATTAAGTATTCTCGAGTTGCGTAATGAACTGCAAATGATCCAATGACTTCAAATAGAAATACATGTATTTTCATATAAAATATATTATAAACAGTATAGATGAGGGCTCAGGTATTAAATTTCAATTTCAATTTCTCCTACAAAAATAAAAAAAAATTGCTCTGTGACTGAGTGAGTTGTAAGGATGGCGCTTTGTAACCCGGGGTCTGTAGGCTCTTCCAGTTTTGTCTCTGTCCATATTACACTCATCTGCTGCTTCATGGCATTCAATAACACCTGCTCTGAATGTAGTGAGTGAAAGTACTCAAGGGCTGTACTTTAGTCATCATTCAGATGCATTCTATAGAACAACTAACCTGTTTTTCACTGTGTGAAACTAGGCAATTCTTTCTGCATTTACCATGTTCTTAAAGTGCCTGCCACCTCTTTCGTCCTGTAATGTTTTCTTTCTTTCTAGGATGCTATTACTCTTTGACACCCATCTCTGCATCCTTCTACACAACACACAATCATTTTCACTTAATGGGTTCTGAATTATGTTGCAGCAGTATAAAGATTTTACGTACTTTATTCTTCAGAAAGGGGAAATCAATGACAGATCAAATATGACAAAGCCAAATTGCCCTCTTTTTCCCTCTCCCATTAACGTCAAACACTTCGGCAGGCTCTGATTCTTACTTTTGGGCCAGCACATGTGTGATCTCAGGTTATAGTCCACTGCCCATCTTTTCCACAATTCCAGCCTGCAGTTGATAAGAGCTAACATTGAACAATAACAGTCTGCGAGGACCTGCTATAAATACTTTACATGTATTGACTTGTCTAATCTTTGCGCCAACTCTGTGAAGTAGAGTTTGTTATCTCCATTTTGATAAATGATGCAACTGCGTTAGAGAAATATCAAGTAAGTTGCCCAACTCAAACTTCTTAAAAAGAGTAAACATAATCGAGATTCAAGTAACCTGGCTTCTGAGTATGAAGGCCACGGATTTCCACTCCTTCTGGAGTTAAAAGTATAGTGGAATCCCTGTCTTGTCAATGATAACTGTAGATTTTTATTTAGAGTTGGGGGTCAGGTCGGAATCTTTGACTCTAGGTGAAAACAACTCTGTGTTATGCAGAGCTGGGTCTGGATGTACTATTGACGGATTGTTAGGGCTGATGATTAGATCCTGAAAATTGCCTTCAGGCAGATTATAGTGTCTCACCCGGAAGTTACAAATGCACAGAAAATCGATTGATCCATTCAATACAGACCCCAAAAATATATGGGCTAGAGTTTTCCCTCAACCCACAGGCTTTGAAACATCTATCTTTGTTCCAGTTTTCCTGCCATCTCACAATAAATATGCCCGAAAACTTGCCCACTTGTAATAGGCCCCTCTATTTAACTATCTGATTTTTTTCTGTAGGCAGAGTTGGCTGGAGAATATTTCTCCCGATATCCATTCTTCCTTCTTAATAGAAAGTGCTGGGTCTGAGTTTTTCAGCTTCACTTGTTCTTAGAAATGATGAAGTCGCTAGGTTTCTGACAATGCCATGAGGGAAGGACTGTGTGTAGTCTCTTTTTAACAGGGCCTATCTTGTGTTTTCAGTCTTTTGCTCAATACTAGGTGTTATGTTTTAGTTTATAGATTTAGCAGCCATACCAAACTATGAAGAGGAGAGTCATGAAGGTCAATCTCTGAGAGGGACTGTGAGGGTGGTGGTGGGAGGGAGCCTGGATCTGAGTAACACTTTGAGGAAATATTCTTTTTTTTAGTTATATGCCATGGTGAAATTCAAAGTGATACATTCATACATGCATACAGCACTTGGTGTATTTCCTTCTACATCCAACACCAATTCCTCCTTCTCCCTCCCCGTACATCTTTAGTGAGGTTGGTACTGATACCTTCATATATGGACATCACATTCTTTGAACTGTTTTCTTCATCAATTCTTTTTTCTCCTCCCTCCCTTTTTTACTTCCTTCCACATTTCCTTCCACTATTCTACTGGTCTCCCTCCTCATGCATCTGAAGTCCCTTTTGTTTATTTTTTCTATAAATCTTAAATATGAGAGAAAGCACACCATCTGTGACTCTCCGAGACTGGCTGATCCAGCTTAGCATAATATTTTCTAGTTTCATCCATTTACCTACAAATTATACAATTCTGTTTTCTTTAATGGCTGGATAAAATTTCATTGTGTGTATATACCATTTTCTTTACCCATTCATCTGTTGAGAGACACCTCAGTTGGTTCCACAATTTTATTGTTGTGAATTGTGCTGCTCTAAACATGGATATTCACATATCACTATAGTATTCTGACATTAATTCTTTTGGAAAGATACCAAAGAGTAGTCTACCTGGAGCATATGGTGGTTTCATTTTAGTTCTTTTGAGAAACCTGCATACTGGTCTGAGAAAGCAATCCTAACCCTTTTTTCCAAAGCTCCTTTCATATAAGGGAAATGAACTTCTGTCTTAAGAAGCTGGTATTTTGAAGTTTGTTTTATGATATAGCTGAATGTAATGAACACATTCATGTTTTATTTTATTGTATTTTAATACTAGACACTGAACCCAGGGCCCAGTGTTTTCTAGGCAAGTGCTCTACCACTGAGCTATATTCTCAGGCCCTTCAAAGTGTTTTCCAAGTAGAAAGGAAGAGTTTTGAACAATTCAAGAAGATAGCACTACAAATAAGGTACCTAGACTAATAATACTTGGCATATGGTATGGTTTAGGATGAAGTTAGAGTCTTATCTTGGGAAGAAATTTATTTACTTTAGTTACAAAACTTTTCACAAAAATAGTATTTGTCAGAAAAAATGTCTTTGAAACATGGAGGACTCTTAGCATAAAAGTAGTATTTCTAAAATACATTTTTTGTTTTCTTACAGATTAGTAGCTTTCATTTATGTGTGTGTGTCTGGTGTGTGTGTGTGTGTGTGTGTGTGTGTGTGTGTGTGTGCGCGCGCGTGAGGGAGAGAGAGAGAGAGAGAGAGAGAGAGAGAGAGAGAGAGATTGAACACCTAGGGGTGTTCTACCTCTGAGATATACCCCTAGCCCCATTTTAATTTTTGTTTTGAAACAGGATCTCATTAAGTTGCTGAATGCCTCACTAAGTTACGGTGTCTGGTCTTGAACCTGTGATTCTCCTGTCTCATCCTCCCAAGTACCGGGGTTATAGGTCTGTGCCTCTATGCTTAGCTTTTTCATTCTTTCCAGTAACATTTCTTGTCCGTGCTGCTTTCATAGATAAACATAAACTTTCAGCCCACACAGCAACCCTTTGAGATGAATATTATTATTGATTCCAATTACAAATTAAAGATTTGAGTCAGAGATTAAATAATTTATTCTAGTCTTACAGTTAGAAAGCAAAGGATATAGATTTGATTTCAACAAGTTTAGCTATGGATCCACTGTTTAAACGCCTCTGCATCTCAACGTATGTAACCATTATAATACCATTTACTTAGCTCTAAAATATGAGTAATGCTTAGCTGATCCTTCTGACAGCTTGCATTTCAAAGAGTCTATGATTAAATGGTGTAAATAGATTATTATTGGGTATGACCTAGTTATGGTCCATAGGGGGTTCAAATGTCTCAATCGCCCAGGGTCTCCAAATGCACCAAACACCATGCAAAAATACCCCCCAGTGAAGGCCACACAATATCTACTCAGTACGTCACTCTTAAAATTCAACTTTCTGGTGGAGGTCAGCAGCTGATCCAGGGCAACTGAAACAAATTCTAAATCATCCGTAAAATTGACTGTTAATTTAGACACTAGACAAATTTGTCTTCATTTGTTTTCTTCATTGCTTTTCATGTGACAACGACATATTGGTACAACTACCTCTCTCTCTTATGGCGGTGGAGTTGGTTGGATACTAATGGTATAAAACATAGCTTTGCATCTTGGAACGATTTTTACCTTGCAGAATTACACAACACTGATGTAACCATCACTCATTGGTGTATTGAGTTTTCACATATGGGCCATGTTTCTACAGAGTTTTGCTAAGTATTATATCAGGATGCTAATGAGTTCTTTTTTTTTATTTTTACATTGCCTACACATTTTCCACAAGATGGCATTATAATTGAAAATTAAATGTCTATGTGATTTTTTTAGGTTAAATTACCCTGAAACAGAAGAATGCTAAAGTTGGTCTTAGCTGTTTTTATTGGCATTGTTCACTGGGTTTTACTGGGATCTGATGTGTTTGATGAGGCATAGATAAGTTTGTAGCTTGGCTTTCTCTCTTAGTATGTCGCCGTACTGGAGCAAGTTGTAGACTAGCGTTTGTCTATCCATGTACTTCATTTGATATTTACTCAGTAAGCGACTTAAAATTCTTCCAGAATGTTATCAAATGATCACTATTACAGATCAGAGTTTTTAGTAGGAATAATTAAAAGATACACTTTTTTGTGGTTGAAGAAAGAGCAAAGGACCTGTCATATTTTCTTTTACTCAGTGTAGAATAAAAGCCATCACATTATAAATGTAGCAAACATAGCACCTGGCATGCAGTAGGGATTTGGTATATGTTAAATACAGAAATAAGTCATTGGAAGTCATGCTAAAGAAAGGCAAAACTTACGTCAATAAACCACTAACAAATGAGTAGCAAATATTTACTTAAAATTGCATGGTTTATAAATTGCATAATAACTGAGTATCCTCTAGAATAAGATATTTGGACATGTATCACCTTTAACACAGATAAGTTTGATTAGATTTCTTCAGGGTTGCACTTTGGCTCACCTCAACTCTGTGCGTACATAACTACTGTCTGGCAAATCTGTCCTCTGTGGTAAAGGTGATGTTTGTGAGTATAGAAAAGGGGATTATATTACAATCAATGACTTATGTATAGTTGAGAAAATATCTTAGGTAAAATAATTGATGAAACCCTCCACTGTTGCCCTTTGAGTGGTGTGGAGTGAACCCTATTTCCTAGGTAACTTTCCCCAGAGAAGTGTGATGTAAAAGATTAGTTCAATTGCTTCTAGCATTGTGTGGATCCATGATAGGAGTAATTAAGATCAAAGATAAAAGCAAATTGTTATAAACATTTCATCTTTATTAAAGCCTGAATTGGAATAATTAAAACACAGTGGTGACCCCTTATCTGAAGTTGTAGTTACCCATGGTTCACTGCAGTACAAAAATATTAAATGAAAAATTCCAGAAATAAGCCCTTCATACATTTTCAGTTGCATGATGATGATATCTTGTGCCATCCTGCTTCATCCTGCTTTGTTTTGATTGGTTGTCAGATTGGCTACTGCAGGCGGTTGTATTCAAGTTAAGTCTTCTTTTTATTCAATAATGACCTCAAAGCACAAAAGCAGCAGTCCTGTCTATGTGGATATGCCAAGGAGAAGCTTTAAGGTAAAAAAATGAAAGTTATATACTTAATAAGAAAAATGTATACATATGTGTATATTTATATATAGACAGAGTTTTTCTGAGTTTGCTAAGCTCTCTGCCAAGAAAGGATACAAAACGACATAGTATATGTGGTGTTCACTTCTGCCACTTACGCATTTACCTGGGGCCTTGGGCATATCTCTTGTGAATAAGGGGGACTGTCATACAAACGGAAGGTGCATTTTCTCTAGTCTTCTTAGACATCATAGTGAATGGAATTATCTTCTTGGATTCAGACTAGAAAGTGTCACGAAACAATGTGAGATGGAGAAAACAATTGGCGGGACGTACTGAGTGCGTACAAAGGAAGGGCCTTTTGCAAAGCTGAAGGGCTTTACCTTTATCTTTGGAGAAATTCAGGATTTGAAGCAAGAGCAGGTCAGGGTCTGATCTATTTATTGGAGCACTCCCTCTGACATTTGAATGGGAAATGAACTAAAGGTATGTAAGTGAAACCAGGAGCCTGTTTCTTTGAGGCAGAAGGAAATGAAAATTGGAACTAGGGCAGACTAGTAGGCATACTGAAGAAGTCATGGGTTTGAGAATTATTTATGAGAAAAATCTGTCAGTCATTTGACAAACGATTGTGAGAGAGAGAAAGAAGGCAGGCGCTGACTCTCGGGGTGCTGGCATGGGTGACTAGTAGATTTGATTTTCACTCACTAAGTTAGAAAATCTAGGAGTATTTTGGGCAGATGATGCACTCAGTTATTCAGGGGTTTTGTTTTCTCTTAAAATGCACATGATTTTGGAGAGCAAATTCATTAAGCTTTAGAAGCTATTTAAAGCTGATGATATTGTTACTCTGAAGAAAAAGAAAGAAAAAGAAGAAACCAGAGAGAGCCTGACGGAGACCATGCCTACTTCATGGCGCTGCCTGGCTTGTCTCAACATTTGTTTTTTTTTGTTTTTACAGTATAAAGTATGAAGAGAATTACGTTTATACTAGACAGAGATACTAGATTTTGGCTCATCTTGTTCTGAACTTAGAAATCGAAGAGTAAATATTGTGTACAGGTTCTGATTAGAGGGTTGAATGATTAGATGAAGGCTATTTCCATATACACACGTATATATGACATCAATCATATATTTTAATTATGTTAATATACCAACTTATTATATTTCAAATATATATTTTAAATATTCGGATATGACTGCATTTTGCTAGTTTTTTTGAGTGTCCCAGATGAAGACAAGTGCCATCCTTAAGTGCCAACCTTATTTCTGTCAAGGATGTAAGTGCCCATCTTCAGTCAAGTCCTGGTGAATTTCACAGCTATTTCCTTGTTTGCTGTGCTGTCCTGGTGTTTGTGATCTGTCTTGAGGTCAAAGGGCTCAGGTGGGACTGACTCCATTTTTCAGCATAGCTAATTTAATAATTACATTTTTTGCCACACTGGTTATGAAACCCAGGGGCATTCTACCTCCAAGCTACACCCCAGCCCTATTGTTTATCCTTTACAGGCTCTCATTAAGTTGCAGAGGGTCTCACTAAGTAGCTGAAGCTGGCTGTGAACCTGCAATTCTCCTGTCTCAGCCTCTCAAATACTATGATTAAAAGCGTGTGCACCATTGCCGGCTCAACATAGCCTCTTTTCTAGTGTGAAAAATATCTTCCTCTTTAACATGAGCCTACTTCACTTTACCATGAAAAAGGACATTAACATTTTATTTGAGGGACTGGGGATGGAACCCAGGGGCATTCTACCTCTGAGCTACACCCTCAGCCCTATTTTTTATTCTTTTTTTTGAAACAGGGTCTTACTGAGTTGCAAAGGGCCTCACTAAATAGCTGAGGCTGTCATGAACCACGATCCTCCTGTCTCCAGCCTCCCAAATGCTGAGATTACAAGCGTGTGCCACCATGCCTGGCTTAACGTATTTTCATATGCTGCTTTTTCTTCAACAGGAAGAGGCATTTTTTTTTTTTTTGGTGGTACTGGGGGTGAAACCCAGAGGCTTTCTACCTCCGGGCTATACTCCCAGACCTTTTTTATATTTTATTTGGAAACAGGGTCTCACTAAGTTGCTGAGAGCCTCACTAAGTAGCTGAGGCTGTCTTCGAACCTGTACGATCCTCCTATCTCAGCCTCCCAAGCGTGGGGATTACAAGCGTGCGCCACCACGCCCGGCGAGGAAGAGGCATTTTGAGAGGTTTTGAGATGAGAAATGTCTATGGGTTTCTGTATGTAATAGATATTTCTCCCAGTTTTGTAATTATGGCCAGGGTAAAATAATGTTTGAGGTGAAAGGTGGATCCATAGGACCTGGATTTAATTAGTGTACACTGTATTCATGTTTTGAAATATAACACAATTTCACCAATATATGTAATTAGTACATGACAGTCTGAAATAGAATAAGATATAAAAATAAGAAAAAATCATTTTCAGTTGCTTAATTTAAGTATGTGAACAACACTTAAAAGTGCATTACGCATAGTTCTAGCAGAACATGCCAGTGTGACCTACTCATCGTCATGAAGCATCTGGGATTGCTGTCTCCTGTATCTTGAATTGACCATTTACAGCTCTAGTGCTTTGGAAGCTGAGATAGGAGAATCATAGGTTCAGGGCTAGCATTGGCAACTTAGCAAAACCCTGTCCCTCCCTCCCCCAAATAGGGATGGAGTGTAACTTGGAGGTAGAGTGCTCTGGGGTTCAATCTTCAGTATTCCCTTATAAAAAAAGAAATATATCAATGTAATAAGTGCCCCAGAAAAAAGGCAGAACAGAATATGGGATTTTGAAGTCCATGAGAAATGGGGCATGTACCATGGGTATCTGGCACATACCCGGTAACTATATGCCCTCATTGAGTTTTTTTTTCTACAAATATAAAACTTGATATGGAGAGGGTCTTGTACTCTTCCTTATTCTTTATTCTTAATGTATTATTTAGGTATCTTATTATCATATCATTATTATTCATTTAGTATTAAAATAATCTCATTACATGTATACACACACATACAAAAAAGAAATTCTATTGGCAGCTCATCAGAATTTATAGAAAATAGGAGCGTCTGGGGTAAAAGTAAATCTTCTAGGTTGCAAAGTAGATAAAAATAGGCTTATTACTTACATGAAGGAAGGGAATGAGACATGTTCGGTTGTTATGGGTTTTCTTTGAAGTTGAAGATTAAAAAGAAAAAATTGAAAAAAAGTCCAAAATAAAAGATAAGAGGAGTGAATCATTTTTCTTAAAACATTAATTAGAAAGCCACAAGGCTCCTCTATATCCAAAGAAGTTCATGATATATGTATATGTATATATTATGATAATATATATATATATATAGTGTGTGTGTGTGTGTGATATCAGATTATTTAGTATCTTTATTACTTGGTACATATACATTTGCTATAACCTAATTCCTGGTCTCTATATCAATAGGTACTTATGGGAACTATCTGACACCTATAATTTTTTTGAAGTGTTTGTAATTCAAATGGGGTTGCAAATTCTATCTAATCTGATTATGAAAAAAGTTTTCAGGCAAAAGGATAATCACCAAGATTAATGTGACTCATGATGATATTTGGAACCAGAATTTTTCCTCTTAGTTTCATAGCAACCAAGAACTAGCTACACAGATCTCTTTTTAAATGTCTCATTGCTTCTCAAAACATGCACACACCATTCGGACAGATGGTCACTGGAAAGACTTCTTGTAGCATTGTTTAACAAATAGCAATCTTTAAGAAAATGGATTCATCTATGCATAGCAGAGTCATGGGTTAATTGTATGCACTCCATTTTGTAACTGAACTCAAATGCTTAATTTTAGGCATTTTCACATTAAGTCACAAAACTACTACAGAAGATCTTTTTGTAACCGAGGGTCGTAGGGTTTTTGTTTTGTTTTGTTGTTTTTACTCTGCCTCAGGAGAATGACTTGAGAATTTATTTGAAAAAAATCTTTTTGGTGTTAGGAGTAATAATCCTCAGAGCGATATAGCTCAGGACGTTTCTATCTGCAGTTCCGTACAGAGCATAGTCAACTACAGAGAATAACTGTTTCAAGAGCACTCATCTGTTAGCATACTAAGTACGAGATAAAGAGCAGCTTCTTTGTCTCTGGGGGCAAAGGCAGCACTTAGAATGCATTTGGAACGGTTTCACTTTACTGTCCCTGCAAATCCTTAAAATGAAATGGAGCACAAACCGTCATAAGGGAGAAAATGTCTTAGTGGGAAGTTTAAACACACAGTCTTTGAAGTAGATTTTCAGAACTTGTTTTTATACACACACACACACACACACACACACACACACACACACACACACACAATTGTATCTCTCTCAGATTTTGATGTAGACCCACATGTCACTAAATGGAGAAGAAAAGTCAATAATGATCATCCACTGTTATTATTAGGGATAATTCTAAATGGCATGTGATAAATTATATTTTATATACTTTAATGATCTCTTTTGATTTATTTTCTGCCTTCTTATGAAAGTATGTTTTTGTTGTTTTGTTTAATGATTTGAAATTAAGGAGCTATGAGTAGTAGCTTGGAGCAGCTATCTAATTTTTCTCCCAGAGTAAATTGTTACACATGGTAAAGAAATAAACACTATAAAATAAGAAATTTAGTGACTACTGTTGTAAATAAATTTGAATTTTTGATGCAAACCACATTTTCATAAACAGAACAGTTTTAATGGTTTAATGGTCTCTTGAATCAACATATTTTTCATTAAAAAATTTTTTTTTGGTATGGGGGATGGAACCCAGGGGCATCCTACCTCTGAGATATGCCCTCAACCCTATTTTATTTTATTTTATTTTAATTTAATTTAATTTTATTTCTTTTCTTTGTGGTACTGGGGATGAAACCCAGGGCATTTTACCTCAAAGCTACACCCCAGCCATATTTTTTAGGCTTTTTTGTTTTTGAAACTGAGTTGCAAAGGGCCGCACTAAGTAGCGAGGCTGTCCAAGAGCCCCTCTCCTCCAGTCTTAGCCTCTTGAATTCTGGGATTACAAGTTGCGACACCACACCCGGCTTATTCTTTACTTTGAAACAGGGTTTTCCTAAGTTGTAGAGGCTGAAAGCAAACCTGTAATCCTTCTGCCTCAGCTACCACAACTGGCTAAAAATGTTTTCTTCCAGCAGTTTGATAAAACTAAAATTCTGTTTTTCATAATGATTTGAAAATCGGTTGAAAAGGAACACTATCTTACATGTTTGTTTCTTTGAATAACAAAATGATTTGTTATGAGTGAGAATTACTGCAATATATGGGTTTCTTACACAAATCATTTTTATAAGGGAGTTATAGGACATCAGAGAAAGGACTAGCAATACTATTGCTATCTCTGATTCATCATTGTTATTAAATAATAACTCAAACAGGGTTACTACTACCTGGCCAGCTCAGAAATTCCTTGATTCAATAGTCCAGTTCAGTCCTTTTTCCATCTTAACATCTTCAGATATTGCTCCTTGGATAAAACATAATATATTATATTCTGTTGAACTCGATTCAACTCTAGAACTAGTTGTTGGTTAGTCACTAGATTCTTGGAACTGTGCTAAGCATAGACCATAGAAATAGAAAAGATCTTCCCTAGTCCTTAAAGTATTTATGTTAAAAGTAAAAGTAATAGTTTATGATTGTAGCAGTCATGATGCTTACTAAAAACTCTTCTAAGTATAATAACAGTGCCGTCCACCCAGCTGCGTGCCTGGAAGGCTTTGCTGGGTGATCTAGGTCCAGAGGTGAGCGCTAGACCTGCATTGTTCCACTTGTAGACTTGTCAGCAACTCTTGTGGGGTCCATAGGAAAGGTTCTGCCAGGAGGACATCATTAGTAATGCTTTTCTAAAAGGTGGAGGGGAGAATGGGGCAGGTGTGCAGAGAAAATCTGAGAGCCACAGCATGCATGCACACATTATATAAGTATGTATGTATTCATTCTACGTATCTATAAAATATCACCTATCTATCATCTATTTGTCATCTGTCTATCTATCTATCTATCTATCTATCTATCATCTATCCATTTATCATCTATCATCTTTCTGCAGAGAGAGAAAGAAAGATACATGTGTCTATGCACACACACACACACACATGCACACACTAAGTACTGGTTATAAATTTAACCAGGATTTGGGAATTTCCCAAAATTTTATAGAGCTAAAAACAATTTAAAAAATTGGCCACATACACAAAAGATTGGGGATGTAGTTCAGTGGTAGATCACTTGCCTAGTATACATGAGGCTCTGGGTTCAGTCCTCAGTACCATCCTCCCCACCCCAAAAAGAGAAAAAATAGACCATATTTAAAATTTTCCAGTGCAAGAGATTCTGTAATTATTTTAATTTTGTTTTCTTGTTTCCTTATCATTCACCTTAAATTTTCTTTACATTTAGGTTAAACCTCTCTTTTTATTAAAAAGATTTTTATTATCAATCCATCTAATATTTCTATTTTTACTGCTGTAAAGTACTATGTAAGCCCGAGTTATACCCTGCTTTTTATCTAACAACATTATTTTATCCTGTGTGATCCTTTTATAATTTTACATTTTTAATTGTATGTTTTTTAAATTTTGATATTCTATTTTTTTCTTAAAAAGTAGCATTCATGACCATCTTGCATAATTAGACAGGCTGTTCTGGTGTAAGCAGAAAGCTGCAAAGAATACAGAGTGAGCTGTCAGCCTAAAAAAATGCTCATACTTACAGATTAGTTCTCCAATGAGTATGATTTGAAATCAGTAGATTCCACTATTGATAGTACAGTGATTACTTAACAATTTCTTTGTCCTATAATCCAAAAGGGAAAAGTTATTCTCATATATAACCAGGCGAGGTAGCCCGTGCCTATAATCACAGTATTTGGGAGGCTGAGACAGGGGGATCACAAGTTTGAGGCCAGCTTTAGCAACTTAGCAATACCTCAGCGACTTAGTGATACCCTATTTCAAAGATAAAAATAAAATAGGGCTAGGGGTATATCTCAGGGGTGGAATGTTTCTGGATTCAATCTCCAGAAACTAACAAAATTTATATTCTTATAGTCTTATATCTGTATGTCTTTAGTTTGACAAAAGTATACATTTCTAAGATTATATTTGTTGAACTGAAATGTCTCACTGTCAGTGCTAGGTTTTAATGAAATATCTAGATGTTTTATGAATCACATGAACATCATAAGCAGTATCATGGTAGTCTTGTTCCCACTGCTCTGGGTACAGGGACACATTTTCTGGTCCTGTAGCTCCAGCTTTTCCTGTGCATCACTCTAAATTCATTAGTGTACAGTTGCCCCATCTGGCAGATATAAAAGAGTCAGTGTAGCTATAAGACAGCGTTAAGATTTGGCATGTTTAGTAGGCTCAAGAGGCCAATAAGGTGAATGAAGACGCATGATGTGAAGGTGTTTACAGCACAACAGCTTTGAGGACTTGAACATTAAACTCACATATTCTTCCTGAAAGGAGGCATGATAGGAGATTGTGACCATTTTGCAGTTTTTACATTCTTGTTCTTTTGACATCACATGAGGGACCATGCAGTTTTGTTGACTTTTTTTCCCCACCTGTGCTCTGCTACCTGACTGTGACATTAATCTAAGGGCAGATTGTCTTCCTTAAATTCATTGGGACCTTGAGACTCAGCCTGGTCTCTTATGCAAAGGGCGATAAGCAGACCCACAGGCAGCACAATTTTTGCAGATATTGGATTTGGTGTGTAGTTGGGGTCCCCATTCCTTAGAGTAGCAAAAATAAAATGGTACTTAATATTCCCTTCCTTTACAGCCAGGGAGCCAGGGAGTGAAGGTTAAGAAGTATGAGATAGGATAAAGGTTACAATGGGTTGGGAAGAGGAAGGCTCTGGTCTTCAGATCCACTGTTAGAAGAGTAAGTAGGTGGCTGCTATTGGGTATTTGGTTACTGTGCTCAAAGTCCCCTTTGCATTAGCTAATTTGGCCATCCCCTTACTAGTCTGGGCTCTAAGAAACTCCATGAAATGCAATTCATCGGAGGGGACGCTGCCTTTTTTTTTTTTTTTTTCCTATTTTTTGTAAGACCTCGCATGGTGCCACACTAAACTTGCAAGAGTAATTGAAGTGTGAATAGATAAAGGTGTGGGTCCACTATGAGCAAAGAAAGGTATTTTAGGGTCTTACAAATAATGTTGGAAACTTCTTAGATTCCATCTATCTTCACAAATCTATCTGTTGAAAACATTCAGATTCATCAATTATTTATAAACCTAAGAAGAACAAAATTTGTCATTTACGGGAAAATGGATGGACCTGGAGAACATTATGTTAAATGAGATTAGTCAGTTATAGAAAGTGAAGGGTCATATGTTCTCTATCATATGCAGGAGCTAGGGAGTAGTAGGGATACAAGAGGGATTTCAGATAATAGAGGGGGAACTCTGGCTGGAGTGACGGAAGGGTTTTAGGGAAGGGCAGTGGTGATGAGAGAAGAGAGAATTAATGAGGTCCACACTTCCATTGAAGTTATGTAATATGAGAGAATACCAATGCCAATTTCAATGTCATGTACAGGGAAGGAGAGAAAATGATGAGGGAGCCAGAAGACGCTAACTAAGTGCCGTGAGCATGGATGTTGCTTTCACTTTGAACTACATTATGATGTGAGACTATAATGTACCAACAAAAATATATAAAACCAACCGAATGGGAAATGAATGGGTTATTTGCTCTTCATTGCTTCTTTTTTCCTCCACTGTCAAAAATAAAAATAAAAAAGCGCCTCCTGTGATTCTGTGGTCACAGACAAAGTCCTGGTGCTTAAAAAAATTATAAACATGTAGTGCATGAACATAATGGATGCATCAGCAAAGCAAAGTTTTGACACGAATATTTAAGTTACTAGGAAGCATTCAGAGGTTAGAGGATCAAAGATGTTTTCAGGGTAATTTGAAGAAATAACATTTCTTCGTTACGTGCCCTGCCACAACACATTTCAATGCAGTGCATTTCCATCAGAATAGCTCAGTGCCTGAAATCTAAGCAGGGAAACTTGGAATTTATACAAATTCTTGAAAATTACCCTTAAAAGAATTCGGAGCCAGTTCTGACTACCGCGGTAGTGTGCATTCTAACTCTAAACTGTTTCCAAATGAGTAAAGTTGTGGAAGGGTGGGAGGGAGATACACCAGGGGCAGTACATGACTTCTCATTTATTCCAAAATGCGCTTGTATTAAATGTAAAAGCTCTTGGCTTACTAGTTAGCAATACCCACTTTACATTATTGGTTTGTTTTCCCTCTTTAGAATTTAATAGATAATTGCTAGGGGCCTCACAGTTTGTATTTTCCCCCTGTCACTTGCTCTGTGCTCATGGATTATCTTCAGGGACATCGCTCCTTGTTTTTCTCCCTTTGGTTATAGCTAATCATGTAACACGGTTTCTGGCGTCCTTTTCGCAATCTCCTACTTATGATCCTAATTGCAAGCTTCTGTACTATTTCATGGCTTCCAATCTTCCAATCTTTAGGGATTAATTCATAATTTGATTGTTTTCGAGAATGAAATCGCTTGCAGAAGTCTATTTGGAAGAGATTGAATAGAGTATTAGTTTTATATCTTAAATGCCAGCCGTGGATAGGGGTAGGGGAGCTTTTACCCAGATTCATCATTTACTCAGGGTGTTGATTATCCCCAACAAGGCCCAGGGGGGGCTATAACTTTCTTCTTTCCTGGTAACAAGTAAGAAAATAAAAGTCTCTTTACTTTGTGTCTCGTGAAGTTTCTCTTAAGCTTTCAGAGCTGAAAGGTGTGTGTGTGTGTGTGTGTGTGTGTGTGTGTGTGTGTGTGTGTGTACACGTGTGCACGCACACGCGCACGTGTGTGTTTTCAGATGGTGGGGATTGGGGATCTAGGCATGGGAGTGTTGTGGCCATGGTACTGAGGTGAGGTGAAGTACATCAAAGCCTATGAGCTGCCTGGCTAGTTAAAGTGACTCCTTCTGAGGTAGTATGAAAATGATTAAAAGGATACAGCCTCAACTACCTGCAGGGATGAGTTCCATGCGAGTTCTATGAAAGATAGTTTGTACTCAGACCATCTATTTATTTCTCTTGAAATCCTGCGAGTTGTCAAAGATAATGAGAAGGAAACAAAGTTTAAGAAAGCTGAATCATTTATCCAAGCTGGGCCCACATTGGGGCTGCTCTTTCTCTTGGTGCTTCTGCAAAGCACTCATTTTTCCTCGCTTTCAAGAATGTTGTTTCATTTCTTGGAAGGGAAACGTGGACTTTATGTAAAAAACAACATTTCCTAAGCTGATGATACAGAAATGACTCATAAAGTTCAATCACAAATCATGAAGCAGAGGGGGGAAACTTGCAGCAATTCAAGTAGCACTGATAAAATTATAAACCTCAGTGTGGGCCCATGTAAGTCATAGTGTCCAGCCACTCCAGAAAGACAGACATATATTAGTGACTTTAAAGGTGTCTTTTCAAAGCCTTCTATTCACAAAAAATAAAAATATACTTGTAATTATGTCTAATTGAACTCCCTCATCGTGCAGATAGATTCAAGTCTTTCTCAGGTTTTCAGAGTGCTAATCAGAATATTATTTATAACAGAACATAAATTTTTAAAAAAAGTGTTACAAGGCTTTCATCTAGCCTTTTCTTCTTCTGTATTAAATTCTCAATTTTTAAGAGTCTTTTTGCCTAAACACATGCATACGCACATGCACACATGTGCAAACACACACAAACATTTTAAAAGTTTAAAGGTACCAAACTACAAAATTATAGAATAATCATTTTAATTCAAGATTTGTCTCAATTAATATTCTCACTGCTGTGATCCAAAATGACTGACCACAGAACTTAGAAGTCGGAAGATTTATTTGCTCACTCTTTTTGGATATTTAGAGGATCAGTTCATGTCAGGTTGGGTCTGCAGAGCTCAGGGCATGGCAACAGAAAGCTGAAATAGGGAGAATACAAGAGCTCTCCTCCTCACATCACAAAGGCCAGAGGAGAAAGAGAATAGGGAGAGAAGAAATCATAAAATCCCCAAGGTCACACCCCCAGAAGCCTCTCCTTAGCAACCAAGTCCTGCTTCCAACACTTCTACCTTGTTTCCATGAGGATGAGGGGTAAATTCTAAATTCAAACCATTATACTCCACCCCTACTTCCCTAGACCTCACTGTCAGCTCACAGTGCAAAGTGCATTTAGCCCATCTCCAGGAGTTCTATAATCACAATTTATAATTATAATTGCTCGAAAACCCAAAGTTTAAAGTCTCCTCTGAGACTCAAGGTAAACTCTTGTCTGTGAACCCCTTTAAAATAAAAATCAAGCAACGTACATCCAATGTAGAATGGCACAAAGTAAATATTTGATTCCAAATGGAAGGAATAAGGCCAAAGAAAGAAAGAATGGGACCAAGAGAGTATCTAAATCCAGCAGAGAACATATTTGATCCTGTAGCTCCACTGCTGTCATCAGAACACATGGTGGTGAGATGTGATCTCCAAGGGGCCTTTCCAGTCCCACTCCTACAGCCGGGCTGGTGCAATGGGCAGCGTACTGGCTCTTCTAACATATCTCCATGGCTCGCAGTTTTCAGCCTTTCCTTGAGGTTGTTTTTTGGTTTTTGGCATCTAAATCTTAGGGGTTTTCCTTTCAACTTTGGCTTCACCCTCCCAGCTTCACAAATTGCCCCATTTGGGGCTGGTTTCAGGGATTCTGACCTTGTCACACATTGTTTGGCTTTTCAGAACTTCCTCTGAAATCTGAGGGAGAAGACTTTATTACTCCTTTTCTCCAGCAAAGCCAGCATTACATGAGCACAGAGATTGACTGCCAGCAGGAAAGGTAGTCATGCCCTCTTGAATCATTGCTGCTGGGTCCTTATCAGTCTTAAACATGGGGTCTGCCTCCTTCCAGGCCATAGTTGGCCCTGCCTCCATCATGGCCACCATTTTCTCCTTACTTTTATCCATCTTAATTTTTCCCACAACACCATCTCTCTGGGTCCCCATTTGACATATGCTTTTCTGTCCAAACTGCATAACCTATGAAGTCTCTATGCTTTACTTTCTGCTCTGAAAATTCAGTGTACAATTGGATAAATATGAATATCAGTATCCATAATAGTTTGTATAATTTGCTCTTTTGAAATGTCCTTCTCCAGCTTAATCAATCCACCATCTTTAAATTCAGCCTTATGTGGTTTCAGGACACAAGCAAAAAGCTGATAAGTTCTTTCCCAGTATGTAATATGTGTGGCCTCTACTCCATTTTCCTTTGGAAACTTTTTGGCCCTTTAAAATCTCCTGAGCATAATCTCTACCATCTGCCTTTCTAGCCATATTCTTGCCCTTCCAACCTCCTCTTATAACCAGTCACAAAACTCACAATCCACATAGTAAGACTTAGAAACATCCATGACCCCACTCCTCTGATACTAATTTCTGTCTTGGTTAACATTCCCAATGCTATAATCCAAATTTCTGACCACAGAACTTAAAGGAAAGATTTATTTATTAATGGTTTTGGAGATTTAGAGATCTAGTCCTTATCAGGTTGGGTTTGTGGAGCTCAGAACATGGCTGTGGGATGTGGATAGTGGGAAAGCATGAGGGTTCTTCTCACATCAAGAAGTCCAGAAGAGCTGGGCATGGTGGCACATGCTTGTAATCCCCATGCTTGGCAGGCTGAGAAAGGAGGTTTGCACAGGTTCAGATATAGCCTCAGCTACTTAGTGAGGCTCTCAGCAACTTAGTGAGACCCTGTTTCCAAATAAAATATTAAAAAATAGGTCTGGGAGTATAGCCTGGAGGTAGAAAGCTTCTGGATTTCACCCCCAGTACCACCAAAAAAAAGTACTCAGAAAAAGAGAAAAAAACAGAGAGAGAGGAGAAAGAGCTATATTCTTTCCTAACAACCAAGTCCTGCTTCCAATATTGCTACCCTATTTTCATGAGTGTGAGAGGGAAATTCTAAATTCAAACCATCACAACTTATTGAGGTTAAAATTTGCAATAAAATTCTTTACTTGTAAAGGTTTGGAACAATGGAACAATATACTGTGCAGAATTGTATAATGAATCAGGCACACACACAAAAATGTAGTCCAGAAAAAGCCTAATTTTGGGGGGGTTCCCGGAGGGTATTTTGTAAGTTCTTTAAAGTGAGAAGGACCTTCTATTCAATAGTTCTCAGTTTGAAGCATCACCAGTCACAATTAAACCATGACTTAAGGCTACATATGCTATCACCACTTTTCAAAAAAGCAGAATAAGTTCAGGATGCCCCATCAGTCAACCATGATGTGCTACTGGAAATGTCAACAGTATCTATCTCTGATTCCGGAAAAAAATTTATGTTCCTATTTTGCACTAACCTGTCCTTGATCCCTCATCTCATCTCTTCTACAGTGCTAGCCACCATTTGTCTTCTCTCGTCAAGGGTCTCCTGTCTTTCTCCATCCTTCCAGCCATTTCTCTTGCAACTAAGTTTTCTCTTCTCTACTTTGCTTTGACCCCTCAAAAAAGTCAGCAAAATTCATGCCAGCATTCAATCCTTCTATAATGTTTTTTTTTTCTACCCATTTCGGGACATTCTCATTTCTTTTGTCTTCTGTGATATCGAACCATTGACATTCTTTTATTTCTCTGAGTTCTCCATTTGTTTTTTTATATATATATTTTATCTACTCTCTCATTACATGTACGAGTATATTAAGTTTCTGATCTTGGCCTCCTGTGCTTCCTCAGCACTTTTCCTTGAGTAATTTCACCCACGTTCAAGTTCTAGCTGTCAGTTAATGCTCATGACTTTCTAATATACAAACCCGGTCCAAAATACTCTCCTAAATTCTAAAGTAAACTATTGCATGAAGTTTTTCACCTCTTTGTTTTATGAAATCCAATGTGGTTAGATCCAAACCTACATTTTTAAGATAGCCTTACAATTAAGCTTGTGTTTCTCATGTAGAATAATGACTTTCTTTTCAACCAGGCTAGAAAACAGTAAGGCCAGACTCCACTTGCACTTGGACATTGTCAATTCCTTGCAATTAAATTTAAAAAATATTTCCCTTGAGCCAGGCATGGTGGCACACGCTTGTAATCCCAGTACTTGGGAGGTTGAGACAGGAGGATTGCAAGTTTATGAGGCCCTGTTTTAAAATAAAGATTTAAAAAATATACTGGCGGTACAGCTCATGATTAGAATGCCCCTGGGTTCTATTCCCAGTACCACAAAACAAACAAACAAACAAAAACAAACAACAAAACAAAAAACAAACACAAACAAAAACCCCTTTCTCTTGTCATTCCTACTTTTTGGTGTGTGTGCGGTACTGAGGGTGGAACCCTGGGGCTTTCTACCTCTGGGCTATACTCCCAGACCTATTTTATTATTATTTTTTAATTTTAATTTTTTGGTGGTACTGGGGGTGGAACCAGGAGGCTTTCTACCTCTGGGCTATACTCCCAGACCTATTTTTTATTTTATTTGGAAACAGGGTCTCACTAAGTTGCTGAGAGCCTCACTAAGTAGCTGAGGCTGGCCTCGAACCTGTGCGATCCTTCTGTCTCAGCCTTCCAAGCATGGGGATTACAAGCGTGCACCACCACGCCCGGCTTTCCCAGACCTATTTTATACTTTATTTGGAAGCAGGGTCTCACTAAGTTACTGAGAGCCTCACTAAGTACCTGAGGCTGGCTTGGAACTTGTGCGATCCTCCTGTCTCAGCCTCCCAAGCGCTGGGATTACAAGTGTGCGCCACCATGCCCACTTCATTCCTACTTTTCAGTTTATACTACCAAGGCCATGGGATAGCCCATCGAATTCTTTAATCTCTAATGCCTTTTATGTTTTAGCTTTTCTCACATGGTCTTGAAGGTTATTACTCCTCTGTAAAACTTAAATATTTTCTATTTTCAACATCAGAAATGCTTAATTATGTGTGATGATATTTTAAGATATTGTCCCATTTTACAATGTCTTTTTTCATGATAACTTTCTAAAGATCCCATGCCAAGCAATGTAAACACACTTTGTGTGTCTTTTTTATTGTTGTTTTTGTTTTGCTTTCTTTATGGTACTGGGAATAGAACCCAAGGGCATTCTACATCGCAGCTACTCCCGAGCTTTTTTTATTATTATTATTTTGTAACAGGGTTTCACTAGTTATGGAGTGCCCTGCTAAATTGCTGAGGCTGTCTGTGAACCTACAGTCTTCCCGTCTCATCCTCCCAAGTATTGGGATTATAGCCATGGACCAGCACACCTAGTATGATTTTCTATCTTCGTTTTCCTTTTCCACTCAGAGTTTTCTTTCCTTATTATTCACAGTTTAAATACCACCTCATTATTGTTGTCACTCTAATCAGACCAGACAAATGAGTGAGCTCTGCCATCGTCCTCATTTTATATGTACTGGAGGCACTGGTGCCCTCGTAGCATTCAGTCGAGTATTGCTATTAATTGCATGAATTCCTTCCTCTACCAATTGTAAAAATATCAGCTCAAGAGGTGGAAATTGTTGAAATTTCCAACAACTGGAATTGTTGGAAGAGACTGGATATTCCTAGAAGGGAAGTTCTGGGGTCTTGGGGGAATAATATAATTTGTAGAAGGTCAGGCTATATTGAGACAGTCATGAGTAAATCAGAAGGCTATGCCTAGGGTTTAGGATGTATGTATCACTTCAAAGTTTATTATGGGCCATAATAAACTCCTATATGTATATACCAGTTGGATCCAGTAAGCCAGCTGTATAATTCATTTAGATACTTCTTTCACTGGAGTTTTTATGGCAAAGGAGAACTAAGAGATGTAATTAAAGCAAACTTCTGGCAATAATGATAATGGCAAAAATGATCATAGCATGCTGCAGTAGGGAAAGGAAGAGAGAGGGGAGTGGTCGCTTAGGACTGACTTGAGTGACTATTCTTTGCAAAGGGTCTAGTCCCAGGAGAGCAAGTTTAGAGGCCTTAAGTTTTGATTATTTTTTTCTGTTATCGATTGGTTCCAGAGTTATTTGTAGATTAATTTATGTGATTTTTTCTCCTACTGAGGACATTTACTACTAGAGAATTAGTAAATTCTACTAAAAATGGAAATATTTTGAACAATTAAACCTTGAGTGTGTTTGGATATGTGATTTAATTTATAGGAAAGATTCCATAGACATGTTTGCCTTTGTTTTAGAGAACTGAATGCCATAAAAAAGCAGAACCATCTTATCTAAGTTCTTTTCTTCGGTAAGGTTGGGATTGCCATATCATAGAGGTAGAGTGCCATCAGAATCCAAATGGTTCAACTGCTACTGGATGTTGGGATGTTTTGCAAGATGGGTTGGAATAGTATTTGTGGTGTGGTCTGGATCATTTGAGTTGTATCAAAAATTCTTTTCTGTATATGTGGGGGTCTGTGCAGCATCAGCTAGAATGCTTTGAGCTTGTCAGATTTAATTTAGTGGGCAAAATTCCAACTTCCTTAACCTCCAGAGAATTGTGCCTTATGTACTTTTGATTACATTATTCATTTTCCTGAAGCTAATACCCCACTTCAATAATAAAGGCAATTTCCAAATTTCTGTCTTATTATTTAATCCTGCTGCTCTCTGATGCAATGATTTCCTTCCATTACATTTCTAAGATTTCCACTTAACATGTCAAATTTGTCAGAACTCTTAGTGCTCGTTTTTTGCACTTCCATTAAAATACAGATTTTTAGAACTATAAATTATTGTGGACAGTTAAGAGATCAGTTTTAGGAGGTGTTTCAATGGAGAGAACATAGCACTAATGGTATGAAAATAATGCTACCTTCTTACACAAACCCTGGAACATAGTGAACACCTGATAAATCCTTGTTGGGTAAATATGAGCACAGTATGCACATGTCTGTGTGTGTGTGTGTGTGTGTGTGTGTGTGTGTGTGTGTGTGGTCCCGGGGATTGAATCCAGGACAATTCTACCTCCAAGCTTTACCCCGCCCCCTTTGTTTGTTTGTTTGGGTTTACTAGGTTTCTTAGAGTTTGCCAAGTTTCCGAATCTGTCCTTGAACCTGTGATCCTCCTGTATTAGTCTCCCAAGTACTCGCATTACAGATACGTGCCACAAATACGTGTATTTGTATTGCAAATACAGTATGTGATTTTTTAAATGACACTTTATAGCAAGTACTTTAGTATATGTGTGTCAAAAGGAATATGTTGTGAGAGAGTATGAACGAGTACTTTATATTTTGTTTAAAAGGTCATGATTTTTGACGAAAGTATACTTGAAGCCCATGTTTTTGAACATCTCTGTTTTATTTAGGTCTTTCTTTTTTTTCCTGAAAAAACAAGCTGTTTTACCATACAGCTTGGTAATGTGTGGAAGTGAATTGTCTTCTATCACTTCCTCCCTCTAACCACAGCATGACACTCCATTTTGCTTCAATTTTTTTTTGTATTGGATAAACTTGGAGAATAATAAAATACAACCTTCTTTCTAGAGATACTCTCTGAAGAGAAGTTTTAACAGTAACTAGGCTGCCGTTTGTTCACAGATTCAATAATATATTGCCCATAACCTTAATATATTTGTAAGATCCTACAGAAGAAGAAGAAAAAGGGGAAAAAAAGCCCATTTTAAGCTCTGGTGGGAGTTTAGTGTAACTCTGTAGAAAACAAATCTGAAAAGGCTTTGAAGAAACCAACTCATAATATTTTAAAGATAACTGCAAGTCCTTGCAAAGGTATCATACTACGTCTCATTATGTGAAGCAAAATACAAAGATTGTCTAAAACATACAAAAGGGAATTGTCCACATTCTGGGATATGAATATGGTCGTAATGAATTATTTCCAGTGGCTAATTGCTGTTCAGAATTTGAAGAGGTTCTCTGCTAAAAAGATCCAGTCCAGAGGGACTTCGTTTTAACCTGCAAAAAAACAGTGATGAGGTGCTTCAGCTAATTTTCTGAATGCATCCCTCTTCTCTAGCAATGTTAAGCAGGTCTGGAGGGGGCTTTTATATATAATATACTTTTATTTAATATAATATACTTTTATTTAGCATTTAAAATTTCTCTTATATCTTTGTCCCACATTTGAATTTGCTGTAAAAAAACTAGTTGGTAATGGGAAGTCTATAAAATAAAAAGATTTCTTCTAAAATATCCAAATCCTTTTGCTTATAAGTATAAAGACACTTTCCTGTACCCTAGAACGTGGGAGGCTCAGACATGAGGATTGCCGGTTCAAGAACAGCCTCAGCAATGTTGAGGCTTTCAGTAACCTAGTGAGACACTGTTTCCAAACAAACAAACAAATAAACAAACAAAAATAAATAAATAAAAAGGACCAGAGGGTGTAGCTTAGAGGTAGAATGCTTTGGGGTTCAATCACCAATACTACAATCAAAGAAAAAAAGAGTGAACACTGTTAAAATGTCAGGGGTGTTTTGGAACTCTGGTTCTTGTGTTTTTGTTTTTACCTCATTCATTTGGCACTATGTTAATCTATTTTACTAGATTAGAAGGGCATTAGTTGAGACCTCTTAAGTTGATATCAGTATATAAAATCACTAAGTTTTTTATTGAGAAAATTCATATCTACCTACTATTCAAGTTAGCAAACTAGGTAAATTGAGTCACAAGATTTCTACATTTATTGTTTTTTTCCACACACCTCAACTTTTTAAGCACTGGATATGTGTGTGTGTGTGTGTGTGTGTGTGTGTGTGTGTGTATGACTAAAGTTTAAATTTATAGAAAAGTTACAAAGATAGCACATACAATCCTTTTATATTCCTCATTCCTATATATGGTATATTTATCAAAACTAAGAAAACCATTTCTTATTATGTTACTATTTATTCAACTGCAGACTTTACTCAGCTTTTGTTCATCTTCTCCACCTGGGTCTCTTTTCCTCGTCTGTTTTTCCATCCCGGGCACCATGCCGTGTTTAGTCATCAGGTCTCCTCCCTCCCCTCTGGTTTTTGACAGTTTCTCACTCTTCCCTTGTGTTTTGCAGTCTTGAGCAGTACTGTTCAGTAATTTGGCTTGGATTTTTTGGAAGCAATTAGACTACTTCTGAGGTGCCTGTCCCTTCTCTTGGCCTCATCAGGTCTATAGTGTCAACAAGACTCTCCTTGGCAAGGTTAATCGTGTTCATTGAGACAGGGTAGTGCTCACCATGACTCCATTGTAAAGTTGTCTTTCCAATCCTTTCCACACTCTATTTCTTCCAGATTTCTTTTTTTTTTTGCTTGCTTTTATTAGTGCATTGTAATTATGCATCATACTGAAGTGTTAGGAATGTGCATGTACACATTTGGTGTTTCTGGATCACACCTCACCATACATGTCATTGAGATTGAGAATGTAATTTTCTACCATTTTTATGTCTTCTTCACCCAAATTTCCTCTGTTATTCCATTGGTATCTCTAATCCTTTATAAGAGGTCTTTTTGTTTTTCCAACTCTCTTCCATATATGAAAGAAAATATGTAACTATTCACTTTCTGAGTGCTTAATTCCACTTACATAACATTTTCCAGTTCCATCCATTTTTTTCTACAAATGACATATGTGTTTATTTTCTTTTTTATGGCCTCTTCACTCTACTCATTGGAGACAAATCTTTAAACCCTGCCTACTCTAAAGACTTCCACAACAATTGTAAACAACTCAGAAATTATATGGAAAAAGTTCCTTGTTATTTGCATTCAAAAGAATATTTAACACTACCTACCCTTTCTTCTATGTTTCTATATTCAATCCACTGTGCTAAATATGATATATCAATTGCTTCTTTTAATACTATAAGACTACAAGACAGAGATTATCATTTTGTTTTGTAGGTGTAAAGACTGAATCAGAGATTAAGTGACATGACCGAGGTCACATAGAACAAGGGCATGAATCCAGGTGTGTTGGGTGTTAGTTAGAGCACTTTTGCATTAGACTCTACTGCTTTCTTGATGGACATCCTAAACCTTACCAAATATTCACATACCCCGCTTCCTTTGTTCCAAAGGTGCATGCTTGGGCAGGCATTTTATACTAAAAAGGTACATATAACTTGAAAATTCAACCTTCCTAGATACTGTAGAGATGCTTTGCTATGACGATGTTATCTATTTAGGTATAAAATAGATGTAAGGTTTAAGGATGGCATAGTGAGCATGTATACTCAGGTACATGAATATTAAATTAAAGAGGTTGAGCTCCTCTGGAAGTTAAATTTCTTTGGTGATGGACTATTTTTGGTAAAGCTTAAGAAAGTTAATGGCAATGAGAGATGTAGAAGAAAGGAGATCCCTCTTCACAAAGCCAATGAACTTCCGCCTGTTGGGCGCGCTAACACATGATCATTGGAATGATCTGGTGCCACAGGTTTTAAGTAATCGAAAAAGCAAGTGTAATTCCTGACTGCTTTTTTAATTAAAGTGAAAGCATTTTATATAAATTTAAAAATATTTCTGGAGGTGATTACAGGTGACCTAATTATAAAGGAACAAGGCTGAAGATTTTTGTTTAGAGATTCTTATTGTGTTTTGAAATGCCCAATTTCTCTTCTCTAATTGGTGGTGTATATGTATGTATGTGTGTTATGGCTGTTTTTGCTTTTAGGTTCATCCTTAAATTCCTCTTTATTCTATCATGCTTTATATGTCCAATCATTACCGAGTTTCCTCAATGTAAACTAACTCTCAATTATACCTTCCCTTCTACAACCCTTGTGCATTAGTGTAGGTCATAGTCTGATCAGTTTGCCATCTGGTCCTCCTATTTCTACTTCCTTTCTCCTATGAAAAATGTCTTTATCATGTGAAATTGATGATTAAAAATCCCAGCATCTCCTTCTTATATGCAGAATTGATAATAAAAAATATACATATAAGTTTGCTTCCAATGGTCCCCAATCCTAGGCAATGTTTTCTTGAATATTATAACTATATTAAACCTACTTTCATTCAAATAAAGTTCTGTGGTTTTATTTTACTATGGCTTTTCATGTGTGTTTTCCTTGTGGCAAATGGCCTATTTCTTTATTCAATATATATGCCAAAGAAATTCAAAGCATGCCACACCAAAATATGCCATTCTGGCATAAGGATTACTTTGAGCTAAAGGCACATTAAAGAAATGCATAAAGGGCATTTTAATGTCCCTTTTCCTAAAATCAAGGGATTAAAAAACTCCCAAGTGAAAAAAAAAGTCCTTCCTAAACCATAAAAAATAAAAATTTTTGATGGGGTGTCATAGTCAAGACAATTCTGTACAGATTTTTTTTTTTTTCCAGTACTGGGGATAAAACCCAGGAGCGTTCTACCTCAGAGCTACACCCCCAGCCCTATTTTTTTATTTTTTATTTTGAAACAAGGTCTCATTGAGTTGCAAAATGCCTCACTAAGTAGCTGAGGCTGTCTGCTAACAGTGATCCTCCTGTCTCAGCCTCCCAAATGATGGAATTACAAGCGTGCACCACCATGCCATGTATACAGTTCGATGAGATAATTCTTATCTTCCTTTAACCTTCAGCTACAGCTTACTTTTTTATAGTTGTCAGTCTTTGTTCAAGAAAATATAAAAACATTCAGGTTCTACTAATTCTTTGCATCTTTCCCTCCTGAAGAGGATTCCCATGTCATGTAAAACTTATGTAAATTCACCTGCTTTACCTCTGTTAATCTGTCTTATGTAAAAATTACTTCTCAGGCCCAGCCAGAGTCCATAAAAAAGAAGTGAGGTTTTACTTATCCTACAATGCTGGTGGGTTTAAGTGACCAAATTTCTTCTTTTAACCCAACTGAAGTTTAGTGTCCTTTGGCTCATCACTATAAAGTGTATTTAGGTTGCAGTACCTTTATACTACATTGTAAACATCTGTAGGTATTTATTCCATACTTTTCTGTAAACTTCCCGATTCCAAGAATCATGAAATATTTTATTTATATTCACAGTTTTCATGACTGTCCTGCTCAAGTGAAGTAAAAGTTTGATCAATATTAATTTGAAACAAATAACATTTTGCAATGGCTGCATCTTAATTGATTGTGTAAATCTGGTCAAAATAGTCTAGATTCTTTGTCATATAAGAGACAAAGAAAGTAAATGGTTGTAAAGAAGAGGGAGGAAAAATTTAGAAACCTTAGGAATCAGGTGGTTTATGTAGCATGTAGAAAAATAATATAGTCTAGAATTGGTATAGCAAGTGAGATCAAGTCCAGTCAGTTGGCTGTGTTTGGGGCTATGTGTGAGAAGGATTGTGAGTCCAGGGCTGGATTCAGAGGGAAAGAGAGAGATGCCTTTGATTTTCACACTGCCGTGGGCACAGGAAAAAGGAGAAGCAGCACCTGAACTTTGGGGATGTAACCTTGCACCTGGAGCAGCGGTTTGCAGGTTGTTTTGTTGTTGGACATGTAGTTAAATGGGAATAGTGTTGGGCCAAAGCATAAAGAGGTAGTTTTTAGGCTACCTGTTTTCTTGTATCATAGATTCTCCTAATTGATCATGACAATCAGATTGAAGCTTGCTGATTTTCACCAATGATTCTCAGCCAGGGGACCAAGATTGCTGAAGGGCAAAGGAGTCAGTGCAAGAGAACCTTCACCCATGAGGCACAACAAACCTAGTGTTTAGTTAAAAGAAAGCCATGCAACTCTAAGTCTAGTAATTTTGAGGTGTCTATATTAGCTGTTGTGAATCTTAATGAAAACAAAGTTTATCTAGATAATTTACTAAATGCATGGCAGCTTCTTGTTATTCATTATAGGCTTTCTCTGTCAGTAAATAGTAAAATATGATTGTGTTAAAAGAAAAGCTTTAGACTTAGGGAGCTTGAGCAAAGAATGAGTCATGAATTAGGCAGCTCTCAGAATCAGGAGAGGTTCAGAGATTTGCACTCAACAACACCAGCAGGCAGTATTTAGAAATGGATAATGGAAGCCTGATGTTTTTGAGCATGCCAGTAATCCCAATAATTGGGAGGCCGAGACAGGATTTCAAGTTCAAGGCTAGCCTCAGCAACTTATTGAAACTCTCAGCAACCTCGTGAGACTCTTTCAAAATAAAACAAAATTTTAAAAAGTAGCTTGAAGATAGAATATCTCAGGGGTCAATCCCCAGTATCATTCAAACACATGCATACACAAACACATACACACACACACGCGCGCGCGTGCGCACACACACACACACACACACACACACACACACACACACAATGTACAGACATAGCTCAATTATAGTTTGGCATTTGCTTTGACCCAACTGGCAGCTTGTGATTGAAGTCTGGTGACTTTGATTTCTTGAGATGCAGCTATTCATTATAAGAAGAGACTTTATTTATTTATTTTTTGGTGGTCCTGAGAATGAAACCCAGGGGTATTCTACCTCTGAGCTACACCCCCATCCCTATTTTTTATTATTTATCTTAAAACAGGGGCTCACTAAGTTGCAGAGGGTCTTACTAAGTAGTTGAGGCTGGCCGTGAACCTGCAATCCTCCTGTTTCAGCCTCCTAAGTACTAGGATTACAAATATGCACCACCAAGTCTGGCTACAAGAACAGACTTTTAAGTTAGGCTACAGTTTGTTTGCATACCAAGTTAGGTTGAAGTTTCATATGTAGAAATTCAAGATACAGAGACAGCTTTCAGCCAAATTTAATTCAACAGTTCCTATCCTCTAGGAGTATTTAATTTTATTTTTTATTTATTTATTTTTTGCAGTAATGAGGATGGAACCCAGGGGCATTCTACCTCCGACCTATATCCCCAGCTCTATTTTTTTAATTCTTTTTTTCTTTCTTTTATTTTAGGAAAGAATGAGTTTTGGATATTTATTGTCCTTTAAGTTTACATAAGTTAGTTTTTAATAATGACTGTGTCTAACAACTAACTTGCAACAAAATTCCTGAACACTGACTATGGGGCTCTCCTGAGTAGGACAAGCCAGCTCTCCACACCACTGCCCCCAAGTCTCTTGGTGGCCTCAGGACCAGCGCATCCTCTTCTGATCCTGGTCAAAGGAGACACTTCGGAGGTGCTGCCTGCTATTGAATCATCTTATGGAATGTTGGGGAGAAGCAAGGAAAGGAACCACTACTCAGTACTTAAGTCTTTCTCCTTTGTGTACTACACAGAGGCCCAGAAGTCAGGTGTCAAAGGACCATAGAGGGAAAGAGAAGAGGGCAAGACCCCTCTCCCCAAAGATGGAAAGGCTTCAATGCAGGGGCAGGAGCTGAGGGAGATGCCACTGCCCCTCGCCCTCGCCTCTCATCCCTCAGCTCGAGGAAAGCACACTGAGCAGAGTAGCACAGAAGTCTATTGGTCTAAGCAGCTCATCCGTGGCAGGCTCAGGCAGAGATGTTCTCTATCTGCCCTGGCTCCCACCTTCCCTCTCCTGGGGAGCTCATGGCTTGCCTGAGAGAGGAGTGCCCTGGCCAGGGGTGACCAGACAGAGCCAGGGGGAAATATACAGGAGTAGGAACTGAAAAGGGCTCAAAGTGATACAGAAAATGCAGGGTTACTAGGCCACCCACATGAAATGTCCATCGAGGCAGAGGGAGGCTGTTACTCCACACGAGGCTCCTCTCCCCTCGCCAGGATGAGAGTGGTCAGGAGAAATCCTCCCCTAGCCTACTGTGCCCTTCGTGCCATCAGCATCTCCCGGATGCTGTCCTCAGCTTCTTTAACACGTGGCTCCAGGTAGGGCTTTTTCTCTAGTTCTTTAATTTTTTCTTCTGCTAACTTCTGTTTCTCTAACAGCTGTTTGTGAATTATCTCCTTGGATTGAAGAATAAACATTCTTCCTACACCTTCTTATATGTTAGTCTCATCCACCCAAGTCATTATCACTGTATTTGTCAGATGCACATGCTTTTTGGTTCTGTTTAGCTGTTCAGTCTGTGTATCTGCAAGCTTCACCTTCTGTTGAGTGTCAATAACTTTGGCTTGAAGCTCTGTGAAGGCCTTCTTCAACTCCAGATCCCCGGGGGGCGCCATCTTGGTGTATTCTTTTGAAAGGGGGTCTCATTGAGTTGCAGAGGGCCTCACTAAGGAGCTGAGGCTGGCTGTGAACTGAGATTCTCCTGTCTCAGCCTCCCAAATGCTGGGATTACAAGCATGCACCACCAAGCCCGGCTGTAATTTTATTTTATTTTATTTTTATTTATTCTGGGGGTAGAATCCAGGAACTTTCTGCCTCTGAGCTACACCCCAAGCCCTATTTTATTTATTCTTTATTTTGAAACAGGGTCTCACTGAGTTAAAAAGGGCCTCAATAAGTAGTAGCTGAGACTAGCTGCGAACCACGATCCTCCTGTCTTAGCCTCCCAAATGCAGGGATTCCAAGCGTGCACCACCACACCCGGCTATAATTTTATTTTTTTTTCATGGTCAAGTGATAGGTGAGAAAATAGATTAGAGTACAGAAATGACATAGAGTATCCTGAGTTTAAATGGGTAGTAGAATGTTTTAGGGAGGCTTAGTTTCTATAGCAACATGTAGTCATGACCGTTTTGCCCTATCAGTTTTAAATGATTATCAAGTACATATCATTATGATTTATTGTCATGAAAACACACATAGAAAAAAAATTCAGTTACTGAGATTAATGTAAATTCATGGCCAATGCTTTTCATTCATTGTTGAGATACACATACTTTAGACATTTTAACTCCCCTAAAGTTGATATGCAATTTGCAGTTGGTGGCAACTTATGATTGAGATATAATTTCTATTTATTTCACATGTCTAGACTTAGTTGTTGATGGTGGTGGTATGGCACCACTGCAGTACTCAGGCAGTTCACTAAACCAACCACGGGAAACCATTTGTAGGGGAATGAGATTCTTACATGTTATCAGAAAACTGTTAATATCTTCTGGTGAGATGAAGAAAACATCAATAGCAAAACCAGCAGTGTTGGTATTAGAAGCTTCCAGACAACAATGGAACTCTCTTTAAGAAAAGCTACTTCTAATCGCTATATGAGTTTGCATTCCCACCACCCATGTATAAAAGTTCCCTTTCTCAACATCCATGCCAGCATTTGCTATTTTTTTAAATTATCCATTCTAATTGGCATAGGTGATATCTTATTGTGGCTCCTTTTTGTGTGTGTGGTACTGGGGATTGAGCCCAAGGGCATTCTACCTCTGAGCTACTGTTTTATTATCTTATTTATTTTTTATTTTTAAATTTTTTTATTGATACACTGTAGTCATACATCTTAATGGGATAAAAGATGGTGGAGACATACACGCACACATCACCCAATTAGCCCTTACCCAGTTCCCTCCTCATTCCCTCCCCACCCCTCCTTCCCATGCTTGGCTGTGACTGACTTTGATATGTTTGTTTAAGTACATGGTGTGCTTTAGAGAGTTTCCCTCTTCCCCCCTCCCATCCCCTCAGTTAGGCTGCCTTATTTGTTCCTCTGTAGAATCTCCTTTTTCATCTAGAGATCCTCCTGTTACCCATTTCTCCTTAGCTTTTGCATATTAGGGAAAGCATCTGATTTCTTCTTTTTTGTGACTAATTTCACTTAGCATAATGTCCTTCAGTGCCATCGATTTCCCTGTAAATGATGTAATTGTGTTTTTCTTTATGGCTGAGTAAAATTCCATTGTGAACATATCCCACATTTTTTTTAAAATATGAAACAGGTCTCACTAAGTTGCTGAGGGCCTCACCAAGTTGCTGAGGCTGGCTTCGAATTTGTGATCCTCATGTCTCAGCCTCCCAAGTACTGGGATTACAGGTGTGTGCCAACATACCTGCCTTCATTATGGTTTTGATTTACATTTACCTGATATATGAGAACGTTGAGAATTTATAATACATTATATTCTGGATTCTCTAATTAATATATGATATTTAATATATATTAAAAGGTTAACATATGAAATATATTTGTTTGGGACTTTTGTTATTGTCATAGTTCATGTTTTTTTTGGGGGGGGTGGTACTGGGGATGGAACTCAGGGGCCTTCTACCTCCAGGCTATACTCCCAGACCTATTTTATATTTTATTTGGAAACAGGGTCTCTTAAGCCAGCTGAGGCTGGCTTCGAACCTGCATGATCCTCCTGTCTCAGCCTCCCAAGCGTGGGGTTGCAAGCGTATGCCACCATGCGCGGCCATAGGTATTTTTTGTTTGCTTTTTTTTTTTTTTTTTGGTGGTACTGGGGTTCCTGGAAGCCCTTCTACCTCTGGGATACACTCCCATGGGATACACTCCCAGACCTATTTTTTTTACTTTTTATGTGGAAACAGGGTCTCTTAAGCCAGCAGGGCTGGCTCCGAACCAGCGCGATCCTCCTGTCTCAGCCTCCCAAGTGCGGGGATTACAAGCGTGCGCCACCATGCCTGGCACTTTTTTCTATCATGTGGGTTGAGTCCCTTTTATATTCTGGATATTAGCCATTTGTCCAACACATGATTTACTGTCCTCCTCCCCTTTCGTATGTTGTCTTTTGACTGCATGTGCTGCGTCCTTTGCTGTGCAGAAGCTTTTTAGTTCAACTCAACCCCACTTTTCTAGCTTTGCTGTTATTGCCTGTGTTTTTTATTGTGCCTTATCAAAAAAGCAAAACAGAGTAAAACCCTGCCCAGGAGAATGTCATGGAGTTTCTTGTATGGTTTCTTCTTATGGAAACAATTTTAAGTCTTCTCAAAAAACTGAATAAAGCTAACTTGTGATCCAGTAATATCATTATTGGTAATGAAATAAGTATGTCTAAGAGGAATCTCTATTCCAAGTTTATTGTTCACCATCACGATAGCCAAGATATGGAGCCAACTTAAGAGAGTCCCTGAAGAGGTGATTGGATGAAGAAAACATAGAGTGTGTACATAATAAAACAGCACTTATCTGTTAAAAATTAATATTATTTGTAGCAAGATGGATGGATCCAGAGAACATTGCCTTAACTGAAAATAGGCCAAGCACAAAGACAAGTATTTCACGATCTCGCTCAGACGTAGAATCCAAAGAAGCTGAACTCATAGACGTGTAGAGCAGGACACTCACCAGGGGCTGGGGAGAAGGAGGTGGTTGGCAGAGAGGGGACGGACAGATTAGTTAATAGGTACAGAGGTACCGTTAGATAGCAGGAAATTCTGAGGTTCTACTGCAACACAGTAGGGTGACCAGAGTTAATACTGAATTAGGTATTTCAAACTAGCTAGAAGAGAATATTCTGAATGTTTTCACAAAAAGAAATAATACATTTAGGAGGTGATAGATATGTTAAATAAGCATTAAAATCTTGGGAATATAATACATCTAGAGTATCTCTGAGTCATTAAGAAAATACCAAATTAGGTTTAAATAAAGGATAATTGTATTTTGTTGCTTTGAAAATGATGGGTCTCTACAATTCAGACAATTTTGCTACTGAAACAACCATTCTGCAAACTGGTAGCTTAAAGAACTTTTATTGTGTTTAAATTCAGAGCACTAGAAATGACATGCCATATAGTTTTAATTATGTATAAGTGAAAATATATTAAGTTAGATCTTTTACAAAAAAGACTTCTAATAATTTAAATTTATTTATTTATTATTTTATTTTATTTTACTTTACTCTATTATTTTGGTGGTACTTGGGGTGGGACCCAGGGGCTTTCTACCTCTGGACTATATTCCCAGACCTATTTTATATTTTACTTGGAAACAGGGTATGACTAAGTTGCTGGGAGCCTCACTAAGCAGCTGTGGCTGGCTTCGAACCTGTGCCATCCTCCTGTCTCTGCCTCCCAAGCAGGGGGCGTGGGAGGGATTACAAGTGTGCACCACCGGGCCCGGCATTTATTGGTGCATTATAGTCTCACATCATGATGTAGTTCATAGTGACGGTGTTGTATATTAAGAGTTGTAATCTGATACCCCATTTTGTTATAAGAAAAATCGGAGTTCTCTGATCTGAATCACATTCTTTGGGTTACTAAGTGTTTTTTAAAATTCCCATTTTAAGAACAAAGATAATCATCATAATACTGCAGATAATATTTTAAAAGATCCATACTTAGTAAATTGGGAAAGATGGACAAAGGCAAACATTTTATTTTTTATGTTTTGTAGTACTGGGGATGGAACCCAGGGGTGTTCTACCTCTGAGCTATCCCCCCAGCCCTATTTTGAAACAGGGTCTCACTGAGTTGCAAAGGGCCTCACAAAGTAGCTGAGGCTGTCTGTGAACTACGATCCTCCTGTCTCAGCCTTCCAAATGCTGAGATTACAAGAGTGTGCCACTACATTTTAAACAAAACAGAAGTAGCATATTTTTAATTAAAAATTTAATTTAAAAAAAGAGTGGCCAAACATTTTAAACAAAACAGAAGTAGCATATTTTTAATTAAAAGTATTTGGATCTTTGTTCTTGCTTATAAAAATGTGTCTATCTCTAGAGGTTAAATAAAATAAATTTTAAGAAGTTATTTTTTTTGTAATCTTTCCTTCATGGACTATTTACATGTAGTTTGAAATATTCAATACAAAATAAATTCTTGGCTTTCATAAAAATAAAGTATGGATATTTAAAAATTATTTTCATTATTTTAAAGCATTATTTAAAATATTTCATTACTTTAATCTTCTTTGAATGATAAGATTAAATACTCATTTATCTATAAACCACATCATTAAAAATTTCTTTTAACATATTATTAGAAAAATAAATTAGGTAAGTAAGAATATTTATTTTTAATTTAATTAATTAATTTATTTATTTTGGTGATACTGGGGTTCCTCGAAGCCCTTCTACCTCTGGCTACACTCCCACGGGCTACACTCCCAGACCTATTTTTATACTTTTTTATGTGGAAACAGGGTTTCTTAAGCCAGCGTGGCTGGCTTCGAACCTGCGCGATCCTCCTGTCTCTGCCTCCCAAGCGCGGGGATTACAAGCGTGCGCCACCACGCCCGGCAAGTAAGAACATTTAAAAGGAGGGGTTTTGGTGTTCTTAACTCTTTTTGGAGCAATATTTGTTTTTGCAATCATGTTCTAATTTAATTATAGCATACAAGCTATAAAACAGACAAGTTCAGGTTTTGAACACTCAGGATTATTATGATTTACAAGTACCTGCCTTTTGCAAAACAGTTTTGTTAACCTCAAAATTTGTAAAATGTTCTTATGATGCAAATCTGTGTTTTAATTGTGGTAATCATGTTGGAAATCATGGGCAGTTTTCCCTGATTTCTTAATGCAATTATGGAGAATTATCATTGATCCGTTCATCAAACTTGTACTGAGTGATTGTCAAGCTCTTGGGACTACTCATGGTGCCCAAAATACAAAGAAGAATAAGAGACAGCTTCTCTGGCTTGAAAGAATGTATTTATTAGTAGGAGAATAGATCTGCAAATAAATAATTATGATGTAGGACTTTTTATTATAGAGACAAATATTAGGTTCTTCAGGCCACAGAAAAAGAAATGTATGTGTGCATGTGGGGGGAGAATTTAAGAACCATTTCAGAGAGCGGTGAAATAGGAGAAGACATGAAGGAATCTACAGGGACATGGAATTACTTAGAGACAACAGGTCCTTAGCTGTGGCTGAGGGTGGGTAGAGGTCCTGCGAAAGTGGTGGGAGATGAGGCTAGAAAAATAGGCTGGGGTAAGAGCATAGGAGCTGTGTACTCAGCTAGTATGAGAACACCATACTGAATTAAGTAAATATGACCAGAAAGCTCCATAGAAGAGCAAGACTGAAGATGGAGTGGAGGCTCACACCCTGTGCGAGTCTGGTCCGTGGGAGGAGAGGGAGAGGGACAAGACAAGGAGAGTCTGTCGTTGCTTAAATCTGGGTCCTGGTGGTTTGAACAAGAAAGTTTTTTTCTTTATTCACTGCCAGAAGCTTATGAATCCCCTACTTTCTAGGGTATCTTATTTCCTTTCATTTCCACAACAGTGACTGCATCCACAGAAAGATGTTTGCAAATCAAATCCCACCTGAAAAATATTTGTTTCATAAGGATCACCAAAGCCGACACAATGGCCAATATATTTTTGGTTTATTTTGAACAACTTTTATGTGTGTGGCACTGGTGGTTGGTCCACAGGCATTCTACCTTCATCTACACCCCCAGCCCTCTTTTATTTATTTACATATTTATTTTTATTTTGAAATAAGGTCTTGATAAGTTGCTAAGGGTCTAAGTTGACGTGGCTGGCCTTGAACCTGCAATCCTCCTGTCTCAGCCTCCAAAGTACTGGGATTACAGAGATGCACCAGTATGTCCATTTGAACAACCTTTAAAACGTAGATTTCAAAAGATGTAAAACAACCTGTGTAATTGCAAAATATTAAGCTATTCCAGAAATTCTTGCTTAGACTGTGACAGTGGTCAAGGTCACACTTAGAAGTTCACAGACCTCTTGGAGCCAAGCTTAAATGGCATTCAAAGTGGTTGTTGATTACTGCTCATCCATCATTAGCTGTCAGTACATAAAGCCACAGTTTCTAGTGTTTATTTTATAATGAACACTTACACATCCAGCCAGAAAATATCTCTGGTACACACATGAGGACAACAACTTAATTAGGATAAATTTCACCTTGCTGAATAGTGTGTGTGTGTGTGTGTGTGTGTGTGTGTGTGTGTGTGTGTGTGTGAAGAATATTGCAAATACCAAAAACCAGAAAATTTTTATTGGGGATGTTCTAAATCTGAGGCACTTAAGATTTAATTGCTTTTTGCCTAATCAGTTCTAGCAAGTGCAATGAAACTAATTGGATAGTGAAGGCATGACAGAGAAGATGTAGGATGTGTTTATGATTTTTTTAATTCATTGAGACACTAAGCTGACATAGACCTCACTGAAAGCCAATTACAAATGTTAAGTGATTTCTGAGATAGTAAAGGTAAAAAAAAAAAATCTTTATTTTCATCCTGAATTTTTTCCCCAAGGATTTCAAAAGGACTCCCGTTCATGAATAGAGCAGGTCTCAAAAATGTGGCATAGATGAAAATATTGTTTGTGTGTAAATCATTACAATAGTTGGAAATGAGGGTAATATTTAACTTCCTTATTATTTTATTATTTACCATGCTATTTCATCTACCTTTGATTATTTTCTCTTATTTTTCATCTCTTCTCATAATCAGTTTACACTAATTCTTCTTTCACTCTTGAAAATTATGCTCCTTTAAAAAGTATTTTGCTCATATGAATACTTTTCTAGTACTGAACAATAATGGTCTAATCCTCATCATCTGGTAAAAATCTCTGTGGCACATGTGGCTGTCGCTAACAGCCCTAGGCACGAGTCCCTTTTATTTTTTACTTCATTTCTTGAAAATAATTCCAATGGATCACCTTCTCCACTACCTACTAAAAATACTCATTTTAAAATCACAATTCTGCTCCCGGGCCCGACCCTGGGCGGGTGGGCAGGCGCTGGTGGGGCGCCCCTAGGCAACCCCCCTCTCCACCCAGAAGGACCCCGTGGTCGCCACCCCCTCCCAGCCGACCCTGGGCTGGTGGGCAGGTGCAGGCGGGGCACCCCTAGGCGAACCCCCCTCTCCACCCAGAAGGACCCCGGGACCCCGACCCTGGGCAGGTGGGCAGGCGCCGGCGGGGTGCCCCTAGGTGACCCCCCTCTCCACCCAGAATGCCCCCGGGCCCCCGACCCTGGGCAGTGGGCAGGTGCTGGCAGGGCTCCCCTAGGTGACCCCTCTCTCCACCCGGAAGGACCCTGTAAAAAAGGAAAAGCAAAAGAAAAAAGGAAAATATCGGAGAGGGGTCAAGGAGGTGGCGGATGCCAGGATAAATGGAGATGCAGACAAAACTTATCCAAATGAACTGGAATTATTGGAAAAATTCCCCGCTAAGGAGGACTGCTTCTTCTCTACATTGTTAAGAATCTTGGACATCACCTGTAAGGAGAGAGACTTTAGCGGAGACCAAGGAGAAAGGCAGTGCTGAAAGCAGTCTCCGCGTTGGCGGTAGAGAATTGTATTCAGGAGAAGCATAAATCAGAGCCTACCAACCTTATTTATTTATTTATTTATTTATTTATTTATTTATTTATTGGAGAAATTACACCAAAGTTTGAATGCTACCATCGTGCATGCTTAGGAAGATTGGACAACATTCAGAGTGAAAAGAGAGCTTGGGAAATATTTGAAATGATGGAGGCAGTGGCAATGGCAGTGGCCAGTACTCAGGGGAGGCAGAGATCTGATATATTACACCTGGAACCTTTGAAGTAATGACCCCAGAGGAAGAATGCTACCTACCACCATGCACCCTCGAGAACATGGGACAAATAGTTGGGCGAAGAGGGTGCTCGGATTAGAGCCTGCCGAGAGGTGAGGCTGGCGACGGACACAGCAAAGCTGGGATTGGAGCCTGCCATGAGGCAAGGCTGGTGCTGGAGCCTCCGAGGCTGGGATCAGAGCCTGTTGAGGTGTTAGGCCAGTGCTGGGGCCAATGGCCGGCATCGTAGCCTTCTGTGAGGCAAGGCCATTACTGAGGCCTCCGAGGCCGGGATCGGAGCCTGCCGAGGGGTTAGGCCGGTGCTGGGGCCAGCGAGGCCGGGATCGGAGCCCGCTGAGGGGTTAGGCCAGTGTCGGGGCCAGCGAGGCCAGAACTGGGGCCTCCCATGAGGCAAGGCTGCTGCTTGAGCCAGCGAGGTCTGATCAGTCCACTGGGTAGCCAGGCCACAACTGGGGCTGTCAAGAGTAGGATCGGTATTTGCAATGCGGCATGCACAGAGAAATATCGCAGAAAATTAAAACCAGATGCTTCCCCTAATCAGCAATAACTAGGAGGAAACGGGCAACAGGAAGTGGTCGAGCTATAGAAAAGGCCCTATAGTGAAGCAATTAAGGTGACCAATCAGAGGGTATGGAATAGGGGAGGATGGAGCCTCTTTAAAAAGCAGGAGGTACATAAACATATGTATCAAAGTTAATCACCAAACAAGCATGGGATCGAGGGAGGGAGAGGGAATGGGATGGGGACTGGATGAGGGCTAATTGGATGATGTGTGCTTGTATATCCTCTCAAGTCTTGTATTCCAATGTGATGTATGATTACAATGCACCAATAAAAATAAATTAAAAAAATAAAATAAAATCACAATTCTGAACTCTAATGTATTTTAAAGCATTTCTAGTAGTTTTGACTCTCATGGTAAGTTTGGAGGTTTATTTCTATGTTTGTTTTGTTTTGTTACTTCTAATTCTCTGAATCCTTTGCACTGGCTAGCTGTTTCTAACCTCCAGGAATAGTCAACATTGTACCTCTTACTTAGAGAATTGTAACCCAGGATTTTCTTTTTTTTCCTTTTTTTCTTTTTATATGGATCATATTGAAAATGGCATACATTCATACTGTGCTTGGTGTCCTTCCCCCCCACTTCCCCTTTACCCCCACTCCCAACAGTGAGTGTCCAGGTTGACCATGCTACATTCATATTTTTACACATATTTGAATGTAGCTCCTCCATTAATCAACCTCAGCCTTCTTTGTCTCCTACCCTTCCATTTCAGCTTTGCTGAGGTTTCCCCTCCATTATCTGGAGTCCCTTTGACATCTCTAATACTCCCTAGTTTGGGCACATTAGAGAAAACATATGTCCTTTCTCTTTCTCTTCTTGGCTGATCTCACTTAACATAATGTTCTCCAGGTCTTTCCATCTTCTTGCGAATGACATGACTTTGTTCTTCTTTATTACTGAGTAGATTTCCATTGTATTTCCCATAATTTTGCAATCCATTCATCTGTTGATGGAGACCTAGGTTGGTTCCATATTTTGTCTATTACGAATTGTGTTGCTATGAACATGGGTATGCATATGTTACTATAGTTCTCTGGTTTCAACCCCTTTGGAAATATACCCAGGAGTAGTGTACACAGATCATATGGTGGATCCATTTCTTAACCCAGGATTTTCAACCATGAGTGGATCATGGATTTAATCTTTGCCTGTGACATTTCATTTTCCTTCCACAACCACATATCTATCTCTCTTTTTCTCTTTTAGCTACTCATAAGCTTTATGTTTCTGGGCCAGTTTATATTAACAGTTGTTGAATTTATTTAAGCATGTTCTGATTTCTGGCTTCTGTGAGAAAGATATCACTGTAATCTAGTGGTTTACTAAAATTAAAAAAAACTAAAAAATTTTGTTTACATACACCTAACCTATATAATTATGTCAACAGGAATTAACTATTCCTGTGTGCCTAGAGTCTCTTACGAAGATGTTTTCATTTCACCTCAGTACCACCTGTGAAGGTGACACAGGTTTTCTGTTGAACATCCAGAAGTAAGTGCCATGATAAAGATTTAAAATCTTAATGAAGAATGTCTTTCCATTTTAGTTCTACAAAGGTTGCACACCCAAGTAATCAGAGAGAACGATGTGATCTCTATGACTCTAAAAATGGGACTCACTGACTGTTGTGAGAAACAGGGCCATAATGTCCTGAGACCAATGAGTCACATCACATGCAATTCATGTCTTTCCACAATGCCACAAAGTTTATTCAATACTCAAAGATTATAGCATGCAGGAACATAGCAGGAAATCGTCTAAGTAAAGTTAGGCTAAGGTCTAAGCTTGGATGCCTGGTGTCTGCTTTGCCAAAGCCAATTAGCAACCAATGAGCATCAAACAATACACTTCACACTAGCTAATCTAATAATTTAGGTTGAATAGATGTGCTAAATCAGCACATGAGTTCTAAGACTTAAAGAGTGTCAAATAAGCAACAAAATAATACAATACAAACAAACAAGTTGTGGACTGCTCATAGGAAGGTCAGGGCTTTATAGGACTTTCTGGACATCTCCCAGTTTCTTTAGCAAGCTCATCCAGGCTTATCAAACCTGCCAGACTCCTGTGAGCAGTACAGATGTATTGATGATGTAAGTCCATCAAAGGTGTGAAGGCATTCTGTATGTGCCTATTATCAACCACAGCACAGGAATGCTGATCTGAGCCCTGTGCTAACATGTCCAGACAAGTCTCTGAAACTATAGCCTGGCATCTTGGGGCAAATTATTTGAGTTCCTAAAAACCATTTTATATCTCATGCGCTATACAGTGACTCTAAGGAATTCCTTGGAGTTTGTTCTCCTAATCAAGATGTCAGGTAATATCGTCGCTATTTTGAAACTGAGAGCAGGACAACTTTACCTTCGATTGTGTTATCATTTGGCTTTCCTGGAGGCCATTCTTCTGAGACACAGGCAAGGAACTCCATAGTAAAAAACGATGACAGGTAGTCCTTGACTACTTAGCCTTAAAAACGAGTCTATTTTTTATAAGGATGAGCTATCTTCCCCTTCTTTCCACTCCCTTGAAATCCCTGTCATATATTGGACTATTAACTACAATGGACTTTGTAGAATCTTTGATCTGAGAGATAAATGACCTTTAATGTAGATTTTATTAACTTTATATCAGAGAGTGAGAGTCTTTTAACACACATTTTACTCTCTTAAAGGGGAAAACTTACAGTAACTTCACAGTACCAAGGAAACTGCATCAATTTTGTGTTCTTAGAGCTTAATAATTTTTTATTAAGAAACAGGATATTCTTGGAAAACAATTACACCTAATAATCCAGTAATTGGCATTAAAAATGCCAAAATGTTCTACTGGATTTTTAGGTAGTAGGTAGTTTTAACAATATTGAGAATTGACAAAAAAAAAAATAGATGCCATTCAGTCCAGCAAGGTGGTACACACCTAAAATCCAAGTATGTGGGAGGTTGAGATAATGGAATCTCAGGTTCAAGGACAGCCTCAACAACTTAGCAAGACCCTTGCCAACTTAGCAAGATCCTGTTTCAAAATTTAAAAAAACTTTTTTTAAAGAGCCAGGGGTATAGTTCAGAAGTAGAATACTCCTGGATCCAATTCTCAGTGCAAAAAAAGATATAATTTATTGATCATTGGATACAATATTTTTTATTATTAATTATTATTATTATTATCATTATTATTATTTATTATTATTATTATTATTATTGTAGTACCAGGGTTCCTGGAAGCCCTTCTACCTCCGGGCTACACTCCCAGACTTATTTCATACTCTTTTATTTTTGGAAATGGTCTCTTAAGCCAGCGCAGATGGCTTTGAACCTGCGTGATCCTCCTGTCTCTGCCTCGCAAGGGTGGGGATTACAAGTGTGTGCCACCACACCCAGCATGGATACAATATTTTAAATACACAAGTTCTCATATAGTGGGGGAAACATTTAACTTACTTTTTTTTTTTTTTTGGTGGTACTGGGGTTCCTAGAAACCCTTCTACCTCCAGGCTACACTCCCAGACCTATTTTTATAATTTTATTTGGAAACAGGGTCTCTTAAGCCAGTGTTTCTGGCTTCGAATCTGTATGATCCTCCTGTCTCTGCCTCCCAAGCGTGGAAATTACTAATGTGCACCATCACGCCTGGCTTGACTTACTTTTTACAAAATGTAATGCCATATACTGATCATCCCAGGTGAGGTTGCCAGGTAAAATACAAGATGTCTGGCTAAATTTGGATTTCGGAGAAACAGAGACATTTTAGTATAAGTATACAATATTTGAAACATATATATTAAAAATTATTCCTTCTTTATATGAAACTTAAATTTAACTGGGTGGCCTATACTTTTATTTGCAAAACCTGGAAACCTTCGTCCCATGCTATTTGTTCACAGCTAAGAATAACTCTCTGATCATTGTTGCAAAGGTGCATGCATGAGAGATGTGTTTCAACATGCGTAGCATAAGACTTTCACATATGAGACTTGTGACACATTTCCAAGACCCTTCTCTGGCCATTCTGACTCAGTAGGTTAGGGTGAGGCTTAGGAATCCCTATTTAGGCCTAGGCACCTAAAGCCCTTCTCACAATCAAGGCCTTGTGGACTTCCTCGCTGAGTCCCTCCCTGCCCCAATTTATTTTCCAGTCCCCCCCCCCACTTATTTCTATGCCAGTGGTTTTATTGACATGCTATCTCTTCAATTTACATCATCCAAGAGCTGATGACCCAAGTCGGGCATGGTGGTTCATATTTACAATCCCAGTATTTGGGAGGCTGAGACAGGAGGAGCAAAGGTTCAGGACCAGCCCCAGCAATTTAGGAAGATCCTACGTGTTTCAAAATAAAACAGGGCTGAGGGTGCAGCTCAGAGGTAGAACACCCTCAGTTCAATCTCCTGTATCTAAACAAAAAAAGAAAAAGAGTACATGACCTGGGCTGCAGAAAGAACCCTGTATCATTTTATTTCCTCAAAGCATGGGGTTCATGGAATCATAGGCCATTCACAAAGAAGGTGCAATCTGACTTCTTTCTTCTATCATAGAATATTTTTACTGAATTTTGGGAAGCTTGCTCTCCATAATTCTATATACTTAATTTTTTATTATTATTGTTGTTGTCATTATTAGAGGTAGTCCCCTTTTTATGATGGTTGGTTTTAAGATTTTTCAGTTTTGCAATGGTACAAAAGTGATATTCCTTTAGTTGAAACTTTATTTGGAACTTCGATTTTAACAAGATATGGGTATATGTGAGAATACCAATGGCAATCTCAATATCCTGAATGGGGAAGGAGGAAAATGGGGATTCAGGGCAAGCTCACTAAGTGCTGTGTCTATGTATGCCACTAACCTTACAAATTAAATTATGATGAAAGACTACAGTGCACGAGTAAAAGTATTAAATGAAAAAGACACGGGCAAGCCATATGTGGCACCATACTCTCTTCTGATGCTGAACAGGAGCGGTGAGCCACAGCTTCCAGTCGGCCAGGAGACCAAGAGGGTGAGCAACCTTTTCTCAGTTGTGTAGTGTTTTGTTAGGCTATAGTGTTTGGTAGGTTGGTTGCAATAAATACATTTTGACTTGCAATGTTTTCAATTTATGATGGATTTATTGGGATGAAAATCTATTTTACTTAAGAAGTACTTGTATTTTCCTTTTAGTATTTGTCAGTGTGTCCGATCAGAATCCAAGGTGTAAACCACAAGCTACTTCTTTGATGGCCATATTGCTCATTGATGCTTATGAGAAAAGCGTTGTAAAAATTATGATGAAATCTCACATTTAGAAGAGGAGGACAGAGAGAAGCAATCATCTCAGAAGATCTCACATAAAAAGCTTCTGTAATTTATATTTTCTAGGTATTTCCGTGCTGTAATTTTATTACACAACAGCTGTTTCCTAAACATGTGAATTAAATCAACAGGGTGGCCAAATCCACATGTAAACTCGCAAAACCCATCTTTTCTGCTCACTTAATGGGCTGAATATTGACTTTCAATCTCAGTGGTGTCAGGATATGTGGAAAGCTCTACTTGAAACGAGCTTTTCTTGAAAATGAATGTGCTAATTTACATTTTCAACAACAGTGTGTCAGAATTCTTTCTCCTCATTTTGAAAAATTTCTTTTTATATACATTTTCTTTTTTTATTGGTGCACTGTAAATATACCTTCAGAGTGACAGAAACGTGCATGCACAGACTTCAATGTGTGTTTCTCTCCAGGTCCTTCCCCACTTCCTCCATCCCATAAAAATATTGACATTGATACAGATAACTTTCGGTATGAACAAAGAATTATTTGAATGGTTTCCATCATCAGATCTCCGCTTTTTCTTCCCCACCTCTTTCCTTAAACTCACCCCCCATTCCACTGTGTCTCTCCTCATTTATCTGGATCCACTTTGGTTTCTAGTTTCTCTCTAACTTTTACATATGAATGAAAACCCTTCACTTTCTGTGACTGGCTAATCTCACTTAGCCTAATATTCTTGAGCTCCGTCCATTTTTCTGCAAAAGACTTGACTGTCTTCTTTTTTTATAGCTGAGTAGCTGAGTAAACTTTCATTGTGTAGGTATACCATAATCTTGTAATCAACTCATGTGTTTATGGACACTCTTTAGCCCATTTTAAAATGTTTTATTTTATTTTGGCTATTGAGTTGAGTTCCTTAGAAATCCTGGACATTAAGGATATGTGTGTATGTGTGTGTGTGTGTGTGTGTGTGTGAAATATATATGCATAAATATCAAATATGCATATGCATATATATCAAATATTTTCTTCCATTCTGTAGGTTGTCTCTGCTTTATTTTTGTTTTTGTTATGGTACAGAAACTTTTTAGTTTGATTTAATTCCACTTGTCAATTTTTTTTTTCTTTATGTGTTTGGCATCACATCCCCCAAATCATTGATTAGGCCAATGTCCTGAAGCATTTTCTTTCTTTTTCTTTTCTTTTTTGGTGGTACTGAGGATGGAACCTTTCTACCTCTGGGCTATCCTCCCAGACCTATTTTATATTTTATTTGGAAACAGGGTCTCTTAAGCCAGCGAGGCTGGCTTTGAACCTGCACGATCCTACTGTCTCTGCCTCCCAAGCGTGGGGATTACAAGTGTGTGCCACCACGCCCAGCCAGAACCATTTTCTTTATATTTTCTTCTAATACTTTCATAGTTTCAGGTCTTGCACATAAATCTTTAAAACATTTTAAACTGATATTTGCAAATATCCAGTTTTCCTGGCCCATTTATTAAGGAGACTGCCCTCCATCCAGTGTACAGTCTTGTACTTCCATGCTTATTGTAGCCTGTTTACAATAGCCAGGATGTGTAATCAAATCTATGTGTTTATCAGTAAATGAATGGTATATGGGAGGCTGGGGCAGGAGGACCACAGGTTTGAAGCCAGCCTCAGTTACTTAGCAAGGCTCTCAGCAAGATGCTGTTTCCAAATAAAAAATAAAATAGGGCTGGGAGTATAGCTTGGAGGTAGAATGGCCTGTTTAATCTCCAGTACTACACACACACACACACACACACACACACACACACACACACACACGGATAAAGAAGATATAGTATATATACACAATGGAATATAATTCAGCCATAAAATGGATGCTATCTTGTTGCCTGTAGGACATTATTTTAAATAAAATAAGTCAGACACAGAGAGACACATGCCATACATTTTTGCTCATAACTAGAATCTAAGAAAGTTGGTCTTATAAAAACTGAGAGTAGAGTAGTGGTCAGAGACCAGGAAGAAAGACAGGAGAGGTTGGTCAAGGGTGTAATATTATTGTTTGATAAAAGGAGTAAGTTCTGGTGTGATCTGGCACAACAAGTGAAATACAACCAACTATGATGCAATACTAAAAACATATTCATATATACATGAAAGTGTTGTATGTATAACTATATATTATATATGTTATACATATAACTATATATGTTATATAATATATAACTGTTATATATAAAATATAACATATATAACTAATTATATATATAACTGTTTTATATATATATATATATATATATATATAGCTAAAAGGGAGGCTTTTGAATTTTGAAATAAATAATGTATGATAAGGAAATTATAAAATGTTAGGGTGATAGATCAGTTACCCTGAATTGATCATTACCTAATGCATACATGAATCAAAATAGCACACTGAACATCATAAATACATACAACATTATACCAATCAATATATTACCAAATAATATTTAAAAAATAATATAGTTTTTGGAAAGCTATTTCTATAAAAGAATCAAGAAAGATTTTTTTTTTTTTTTTTTTTTTTTTTGCGGTACCAGAGATGGAACCCAGGGGCATTGTGCCTCCAAGCTACACCACCAGCCCCATTTTTTAAGTCTATTTATTTATTTATTTATTTATTTATTTATTTATTTATTTATGGTGGTACTGGGGTTCCTGGAAGCCCTTCTACCTCTGGGCTACACTCCCAGACCTATTTTTACATTTTTTGGAAACAGGGTCTCCTAAGCCAGCGCGGCTGGCTTCAAACCTGCGCGATCCTCCTGTCTCTGCCTCCCAAGCGCGGGGATTACAAGCGTGAGCCACCACGCCCGGCTAGTCTTTTTATTTTTGAAACAGGGTCTCACTGAGTTGCAAAGGGCCTCACTAAGAAGCTGAGGCTGTCCGTGAACCACGATCCTCCCGTCTCCACCTCCCGAATGCTGGGATTACAAGCGTCCACCACTAAGCCCGGCTTCAAGAAAGAAATTTAATGCAATTTTTTAAAGAAAATGAAATGAAAATTTTACAGTGTACCAATTACAGAAATATAGAGACAGTAAAAATTTAGCTGTGTTTAAAATAAACATGACCTATCATTCAAGTAATATGACAAATTTTAATTTTGTCTTCATCTTTGGAGATTTTTCCCTTTTAACATCATTACTGGGAAAATAGAGAACAATATTTATTAAATAACATGAGTTCTTAGGGTATTAGTTTGTCCAACCAATTTAAGTACTATGTTTTAAGGTAGTACGTTTTTATTTCTGATATAGTAATTATTTGTTACTTATTAACTTGTAATAAATCCTAGATACTGTAAGCCTAGGAGTAGGAAAACAGAAATCTATATTTTGGTGTTACCAAATGAAATTTTCACTGTCTACCCATTTACTATAATGGGCCTCATAACATTTAAAAGGAAATTTAAAGAAGTGAAAAAATAGGAGTATGAATTTATAAAAGTGTTTCATACCTATTCCTGAAATGTATTTGAATTTGCTAAAACCACTTAGCCTTCTATTTCCTGGGCTCAGTTGACATGTGTGATAAATTTGATTTCAATATTTAAACATAAATCTATAATCCATCTGGAGTTTATTTTGGTTTATGTCACACAGTGGGAAGCAATGTTATTCTTTTTCCAAATGGCTAGCCAGTTGTATCAACACCTTTCCTTGAATAATTCATTTTTTCCACTAGTTTAAAATGCCACCTTTATGATATACTAAAGTAGTTTAATTAAATTTATTGCTACTCTTTTAATATAATGCCATTAATCTTTCTAGTATTGCATATGTATTATTATATACCATTTATTATAGCATTATATGTTATATAATGTTGTATAACATACTGTGAAAGATTTTGATGTGTGTGTGTGTGTGTGTGTGTGTGTGTGTGTAATTTGTTTTTTTTTGAGTTCACTATTTGAGGGCATATGGACCTAAATTCACATTTCAATTCTCCTTCATCCTTTATTTATTACTCTGAGGAAATATCTCTCTAACCTTCAATTTATTCAATACTAAAATCAAAACAATGATAATAAGTTGAGAATAATAATATTTCTTTTATAGGATTATTGAGAATTAAGTGAGGTAATCTATGTAATTTATCATATGGAAAACATTAAATATTTAATACATCATTAAATTTATATTATATTACAATATGACATGGAAAAATGCTCCTTTAATAAACGTGTCTTAAAGTTTAGTTTTTCTTATTACACCTCTTTCTTAACATGTGAAATCAAGAATCATTATGTAAAATTTACAAAAGCTTTTTTGGGGTATTTAATTTGGGATAAATTGTGTGAAAATTTGGATTTTCTAAAAACATGGTGCATTTTTATTTTTATGTCCTCTAGTAAAACTTTACAGGTACAGAATAATGTTTTCCTTGCAAATGGAATCAGGTTTTAAAATTGTACTTTTGCTGGGCATGGTGGCACACACTTGTAATCCCAGCATTTGGGAGGATCAGGGGGTTAGCAGCCAGCCTCAGCTACTTAGTGAGGCCCTTTGCATCTCAATGGGACACTGCTTCTAAATAAAGAATAAAAAGTAGGGCTGGGGGTGTTGCTCAGAGGTAGAATGCCCAGGGTTCCATCCCCAGTACTGCAAAATAATATATAGATAAATACTTTAAACTGATTATTGGTAAGTATCTACACAGTATAATACTGGGTTTAATTTTATCCTTCTCAACTCATCATTGATTCACCTAAATCTTGAGAAAAAATAAAATACAGTAATTATATGGTATGAATAAGAAATTGCTCCAAGCAACTATATGGTTTTAAGTGTATCCTTTTGTTTTGTAAAACAGATGGACTCCCAAAAGGGATTAATTGATGTTGGTATTGCCATGTATGCTAGCAGGCTGAAATTGCTTGCTAAGAAGGGAGGCTAGAAGACAAATGGGGCTACTATTCAGATGGATTTTATTTCAAAAACATACACAGAGATATTAGTGTTAGGTCCTTAGGAAAATATAGTCACACGCAGCTTTCAATCATGCTGAACCATGTTTCAAAAACGTGTCAAGGTCAGCTGTGGTAATTCCAGAATTATTTTGGTATTTTATTAATAGGCACATGTTTGCTATGTAATATATTTTGTGAATGCTAAATTAAGTTGTAATTTTATTCGTCAAGTTGATTTAGTGGCTTGGGAGTAAGCTTTCGATAAAAAATTTCCCCTCATTTTTTTCTATTTGTGACACAACCCCTCCCATTCGTTTTTGTCCAGTTTCCTTTTATAATAACCTGTTTGCATATTCATTTGTTTTGCGTGCTGTTGTGATGATTTGTTTTGCATATTCATTCATCTACATTCTCATGGTTGCTTCACTTAGTTGGGGACTCCTGTAAATGAACCACGGTGGCTTGACCCATCTTCTCCATATGACGCCCGTCATCTTGATTTAAAGAGGTATCAATTCTTTTCTCACGTATTCCACAAACCCTTGTTGACTCCATCTAAATATTAAGTACTACGCTTGACACTTGGAAAATAAAAGGCGAATAAGAAAATCCTTCTTGCTTTCAGGAGACTTTCAACCCAGGATGGAGAATATAAGTAGTTAAAAAGTGTAAGTGTGATTATGTTACACACTATGTAAAGTCCATGTTGATCTGTGAGCAAAATAATGGGCGAGGAGGCCGGGGAAGGAGTCCTAGAGGGAGTGGATCTTCTGCTGGGATGGAAAGGTGAGCAGAGATTATTGGGAAACACGGAGAAGAGATTCTTCTAGGCAGGGCAGGGAGCCTGGACAGAGACCCTGAGAGATGGTGAAGCAACGTTTATATAAAGAAATGAGGAAAAGACTACGATGGGTCAGGTGTGCTGGTGCATTCCTATAATGCCAGTACTTGGGAGGTTGAGACAGGCAGATTGCAGGTTCAAGGCCAGCCTCAGCAATTTAGGGAGCACTTGTTTCAAAATAATAAAATGAAATAAAATAAAATAAAATGGGCTAAAGGTATAGCTAGCTGGGAGGTAGAATACCCCTGGGCTCAATTCCCAGTGCAAAAATAAATAAATAAACAGAATGACAGCCAGGCATGGTGGTACATGCTTGTAATCCCAGCATTCGTGAGGTTGAGACAGGAGGATTGTGGTTTGCAGCCAGCCTCAGCTCTGTAGTGAGGTCCTTTGCAACTCGATGAGACCCCGTTACAAAATAAAGAATAAAAAAAAATGGGCTGGGGGGTGTAGCTCCGAGGTAGAATGCCCTGGATTCCATCCATAGTACTGCAAAAAAAAAAAAAAAAAGTACTGATCTTTTATATATAGAAACCAGTAGAAGAAAGTTTAGAAAGAGGCTGGAGAGGAAGAAGACATTGGCTTTCTGTAGGGCCTTATAGGAAAAGAATTGTTCTGTACGTGCAGTACGAGGCCAGTGAACTGCTTGAACAGGTGATGTGATTGCATGTTCTAGGTCATGTAACAAATCGTCCTGGTGAGACTGCTGTTTGCCAGGTACTTCTCAGGCCCCCAGAGATCATCAGGGATTAAAACAGACAAAATCCCCTGTCCTCATGCAACTTAGAATAGACTGTAATTCTTTTAATAGGTTAGAGAAGGCCTCACAGAGCAAATGACTTGTAAGCAAGACTCTGAAGAAACAGAAAATCTCAGGTGGGGAGCGGGTGGCGAAGGATGCTAAGGCCCCTGAATTCCAGCAGGACAGACAAAGCATTGTAGGTGGGCTCAGCTAGTGCTCTGTCTCCAGAGAAAAGTTATGGGCTCTCTCTCCCCACGTTCGCTCTCTCCTTCCTTCTATGCATATTTATGTGTGTATAATATACATTGTGTGTGTGTTTAATGTGCAGTCATTTGATCAATGAACACAAATATGCTATCGAGCTAACTAGAAAGAGGAGAAACTAAGTTTTGATGAGAGGCAAGATTTTATGGGTGGATGAGGGATGCTTAAGTGTCTTAGAGGATGAAAGAATGCACACAGATATGTTGTTTGACGGAATTCTAGGAATAATTTTGCAAAGAGAAGGTAGTGGTTTGATGATTAAGTTCTGCTGATAAGTGAAGATAAGAACTTCAACAATTTAAGTTTAATGACTTGAGGGTTACTAAACCATATTTTGGAGGAATCACAGAAGCCACATCCATTAGAATGGAATGAACTAGCTGGGTGTGGTGGCGCACGCTTGTAATCCCAGCATTCGGGAGGCTAAGACCAGAGGATCACAGTTCGAGGACAGCCTCAGCTACTTAGTGAGGCCCTCTGCAACTCAGTGAGACCCGGTTTCAAAATAAAGAATAAAAAATAGGGCAGGGGGTGTAGCTCGGAGATCAAATGCCCCTGGGTTCCATCCCCAGATCCGCAAAAAAAAAAAAAAAAAAAAAAGAATGGAATGAACTAGAAATAGGAGTGGGGTAATAGGTAATTTTGCCTAAAAGAAAAAAATAATGGTGGGATAGGTACACAATGGAATTTTACTCAGCCTTAAAAAATAACACAATTACATCATTTACCGGGAAATGGATGGAACTGGAGTACATTATGCTAAGTGAGATTAGTCACAAAAAAGAAGAAATCAGATGCTCTCCCTAATATGTAAAAGCTAAGGAGAAATGGGTAACAAGAGGATCTCTAGATGAAGAAGGAGATCTTATAGAGGAACAGATAAGGAGACCAAACTGAGGGAATGGGTGGGGGGAAGAGGGAAACTCTCTAAAGCACATGATGTACTTAAACCAATATATCAGAGTCAATCACTAAGCCAAGCATGGGAAGGAAGGAGGGGGAGGGAATGGTGTGGGGATTGGGGAAGGGCTAATTGGGTGGTGTGTGTATATATGTCTATACAAGTGTTTTATATCACTAAGATGTATAACTACAATGTACCAGTAAAAAAAAAATTAAAAAAAATTTAAAAATGTGGAAAGGGCTAGGCATGATGGCACATGTCTGTAATCTCCGTACTTGGGAGTCCAGCCTCAGGAACTTAGCAAGATTCTCAGTAATGTAATAAGATCCCGTTTAAAATAAAAAATAGAAAAGGGCTGGAGTGCAGCTCAGGGGGTAGAATGTCCTTGGGTTTAATTCCAAGTAACAAAACAAAACATAAACAAATCTGAAAAAAAAGCAGAGACTAAATAGTGCCTGAAAGAACTTGGTGGTTTGTTTTAATGAGAGAGACTGTGATATGCTTAGAAGCAAAGTGATAAGAGGTCTAATTAAGATGGAAATGTTGACAATAAAACTGAAAGAAGAAAATTTTAATAATAGTGTAATGGACAATTTAGCCTCGGAAAATATTGTCAGTTTCTGTAGTAACACAAGTACAAGATCCCGTGTCTCCAGTAATAACCAGAGCAATCAATTTCCTTACTGTTACCACTTTAAATATAGTTCTTTAGTAACAACGAGTCTCTTTTTCTTAAGGCTACTGCTTCTCATGGGAAAGAGAAACCGCCCCCCCTTATCTTAGTTAATATGTGAGCTCAATGATACTCCACCTTAATCGCACTTGACCAAAGATAAATGAAACCTACACATAGCACACTTTTACAAGGCTAGCCAATTTCTAAGTAGCCAGTGGTTCAAGGTTAATTTTAAGTACCTGAGTGGAACCTAATCAAACATTAATCTCATTCTCTCAACTCAGTTCTTTATCAAGTTTATGTCAAGAGACAAGAAAAAAGGATCCAAACATTATTTAGAATGATCATCATTAATTAGTAACACTTATCCAGAGGGGCTTTCCATTCTCCCTGGCAAAGGCCAAGTAGTATTCTGATGTCAGAGAATAAAAAAAATTCTGTAGTGATCCTGACTCTTGTAGCTGAATACTTATCATATGTAGTTAGTTTTGTACTAGAAGCAGGGGTTGAAGAGCTGGGTGTTGTAGGCAATAGAGTGATTAGTAGCAGGGCAGAAGAGGGAAACAGTTTCTGGGCAAATCATTCCCCAATTTTCCTACATATTAAATTATTTGACATAATTAATGACCATCCCTTTTTATCTCCACCTCTCTTATTACAATTCTTTCTGGTATGCATCTACTATATTTCAAGGTAGCCTTGTCTCCTATTATATTCCATAATTTTATGAATAGTATCTGTTCTCTAGAATAGGCTCTGAAGCACACTGATTGTCATGTAGGAGGTCAATTAGTCCCATCCTCATGGTGATATTTCAAATCAAATCAATCCGAGGGCTCTTTCCTTACACAAACAGATATGGAGATTTGGGGGGGGTGATCTTTTTATATCTAATGTAATTTTCAAGATGATTTTCCTTTTTAGAGTTCTTTTTCATGGCTTATCCTGGGTGGTTTATTAAATAAACCACCCAGGAGTCACTGAACAACTGAATAGTGCCTTGTGAATCATGAAGGAAAATGGGGCAGTCTTAAGCAGAATTTTAGTTAGAGATACCATACCTACTACTTGCTAAAAACAAACTGGAAAATACAAATAAAGCCCTGTGAACCAATGAGTTAAAACAATAGCTGAGATGCAGGTATGATTTGCTAACCACTTGCTGTTCAATGAGGAAAATCTCCAAATAGAGTAAAACTTTAATAAGCAAAACACTTGTTTCCTTCAGTAGAAAACGATTGACCCTCACTGTCAAGTTCATTGCAGACTAGGCGCATTTAACTTTGTGATATGTTGTCTAAGACATTTTCTTTGGTACTACAAAAACTGTGTTTCAAAAATGTGATTTGAGAAGGTTGAGACCTTTGGTACCTTTGATAATCTGTGTTTTTGTCAGTATGAGATGAGTATTGATTTCTCTATTTTTTTAAAGAACCTTTTTGTTAATTCCTTAAAAAAATAAACTTTGGAATAGTTTACTAGCCTGTTTTCTTTTCTTATCATGGTACCAATCTGGGTGGTTCGTACCTCTCTGTGAACAAGCTGGCACGTCTTCAGAAACTGATTAAAAGCACTGCCAATGGAGTTTCATTAAATTTTAATCACTATGACTACAGGAATATGTCTATTCATCTCACTGTGGATATTTTACTATAGTTAGAGCTGTGATGATAGTCCTGCTTGAGCTCAGCCACCTGAATCTTTTCTAAGGTTTTGCACATGTTGGAAATTAATTTGATTTCCTAGGAGTTCATATTATATCTTGTAGATAAGCACATTTTATGACTTAGTATGGATAGTTTACTATTTATGAATATTTTGTAGTCAAAATTCTATGAAAACATTCATCTTTACTTTTCTGAGTTTAAAATTCCACATATGCCTACTTACTATCTAAAACTTAAAATATAAATAATAAAAATACATTATTTCTACTAATAGAGGGTCTAATATGTTGATATATTTTGTTTATTTTATATTAAGATGCTATACAGATACATTTATATATAATTAAGAACATGGGCACACCACTTTTTTTTTTAACACATCTATAATGAAGAAAATAGCCCCATAATATTCTATCACTCAACTGGATTAAAACTTATTTCTCATTTCTTTGTTATTTAAAGTTTTGATTTTTATTTTCACATTTTTGCGGTATGATATTTAACACATGAAACATATAATATACATAAAAGCATAAAGAATGGTGCTAGAACAAATATCAGTGTGTGCTTAAAAAGTAAAACAATACTGACAGGGCATGGTGTCACACTTCCATAATCCCAGAACTTTAGATGCTGAGGCGGGAGGATCACAGGTTCAAGACCAGGCTCAGCAACTTGATGAGACCTTGTTTCAAAAAACAAAACAATAGGCCGCAGGCTTAGCTCAGAAGTAGACTGCAAATGCTGGGATTACAAGAGCCATCAAGCTTGGCCTGCTACATTTTAAATGACTACTGTCATTTAAATGACCACTTGTGATTCTGTCCTAAGAATAATAGATTGTAGGGGTCCAGAGTAGAAGCAGAGGGACCATTTAGAAGGCAGTCACAAAAAGTTTCATGAAGCAAACAAATAAATTAACAAAATGATGTGCATTCATAAACATATCAGAATCAATCATAGCCGGGCGTGGTGGCGCACGCTTGTAATCCCCGTGCATGGGAGGCTGAGACAGGAGGATTGCACAGGTTCGAAGCCACCCTCAGCTATTTAGTGAGTTCTCAGCAACTTAGTGAGACCCTGTTTCCAAATAAAATATAAAAAAATAGGTCTGAGAGTATAGCCTTGAGGTAGAAAGCCTCTGGGTTCCACCCCCAGTACCACCAAAAAAGAAAAAAAAATCAATTACTAAGCCAAACATGAGAAGGAGGGAGGGGGAGAGGGATGGAGTTGGGTAAGGGCTAAATGAGTGATGTGAATGTGTGCCTCTACCATCTTGTACCACATTAAGATGTGTGACTACAGTGCACCAATTAAAAAATATGCCATGCTCAGACTGACTCAAGGAGAATAAAAAATCTTAACAGTCTTACTGTTTTGTCTTGAATTAGTAAGTTAAACTCCTCCCCCTTGATCAAGAAAGGGAACTAAAGACAAATATAGGCCCAGAGAGCTGAGACAATTTTACAAAACACTTTTAGCAAACATATGAAGACTATTTAATTTTACTCTTGCAGAAACTCTTCCAGAGACAAGAAAATGGAACATGCCTCCTTACTAATTTTATTATAGTACTATAATATGCATATTACAATTGAATAAGAATAGTATAAAAATCTCCCCTCAAGGATATAAATCCACAAATCATTAAAAACAGTAATGAGGGTGAGTTTGGTGGTGCACACCTGACACCCCAGTACTTGGGAGGCTGAGACAGGAGGGTCACAGACTTGGGGCCATTCTTCAGCAGCTTAACAAGACTTTTTCAAAATAAAAAAATAAGCTGGGTGTGGTGGTTCATGCTTGTAATCCCAGCATTTGGGAGGCTGAGACAAGAGGATCGCAGTTCACAGACAGCCTCAGTTACTTAGTGCGGCCTTCTGTGACTTAGTGAGACCTTGTTTTAAAATAAATAATAAAAAAAATAGGTCTGGGAATGTAGCTCAGAGGTAGAATGGCCCTGGATTCCATCCCCAGTACCACAAAAATAAATAAATAAATAAATAAATAAATAAATAAATAAATAAATAAACATGATGTACTTAAACAAACATATCAATCACTAAGCCAAGCATGGGAAGGAGGGATGGGGAGGGAAATGGGGTGGGGATTGGATATGGGCTAATTGATTGATGTGTGCATGTATGTCTCCACAAGTCTTATCCCACTAAGATGTATGACTACAATGCACAAATAAAAAAAAATAAAATAATAAAAATAAATAAATAAATAAAATAAAAGGAGAATGCACATGTAGCTCAGAAGTAAAATGCCTCTGGGTTCAATCCATAGTACCACCAAAAAAGGAAAGAAAAAGAAAATGATAACTAGTAATTATTATATATTATTAGATATTAGATATCTAAAAATCTAAAATTCACCAAAAGTTCTAAACTCCACTCTACCACCTCCCTTAATATTTTCTCCTATGGAATGGTAGCTCTTATCAAGTTAAGGCTTCTTCTTGCTGGTCTCTTAACATTTTGTTATTATTATTTTAATTTAGAAGCTTATAATCTTTGAAACCTCATCTATGGGATGTCTTTGGAGCCTTGGTATGCTGGGTTAGACTTAGTTTGCAGAGAGGACTTTTTAAATTTTATTTCTGCTGGGTATTTTGGACTATTATCAACCTAAAATCACTTGGCATTAAATTCTCAGCTTGCAGATTTGAGAATTTGTTTCAGACCTGCTTCAGAGCTAGATTCTGGTTATAAAATCCACAGGAAGCATTTTCTCCCTTCCCTCTGAGCTGAGACCAGAGGGAAGTGGATTCTTACTGGCTTTCTTGACAGAATGTGTTCAGTTTTTATTATTTATATCGGGCCTTACTATGCTGCTCAAGCCGATCTTGAACTCTTAGCCAAAGCAATCCCCGTGCAAGCACCTCCAAGTTTGTACCTAAAGGTTTGTGCCATTACACCTGGCTTGTTTATTTTTTTATATTTTATTTTTATTTTTTTGTAGTACTGTGCATGGAACCCAGGGCCATTCTACCTTTGCGTGACACCCCCTGCCCTATTTTTTATTTTTCATTTTGAAACAATCTCACTTAGTTGCGAAGGGCCTCACTAAGTAGCTGAGGCTGTCCTCGAACCTCAATGCTCCTGTCTCAGCCTCCCGATTGCTGGGATTACAAGTGTGCACCATCATGCCCAGCTCGTTTTTTAATTCTAGCTAGTTCGCTTTTACTAAGTGTATGGCACATGTTTTCACTAAGTGTATGGCGCTCAGGTGAGATTCTCTAAACCAATATTTTTCTTTGTATGAACCCTGCCTTTGTCTTCACCCAACTCCCTCACTTCCAGTGTGACTCAAGACTTCATCTGAAAGTGTGCCTGGCGGGGATCCTCTTTCAAGGTCATTCACATGACTTTGTATAATTCAATTTTCCCCAGGTTGCTGCTTGAGGAAACTCAGGTTCTACCTGGATGTTGGCCAGAGGGAATTCTCAATTTCTAGCTACATGGACCTTCTTCCCATTGGGCAGCTCACAGCACGGTGGCTGGCTTTATCCGAATGAGCCACCAGAAAGGGCAGAGAAAGAGGTTACAAGCAAGAAGACCCAAGTGACAGTGGCTCAGATCTGAATCTCAGAAGTGACATCTTATTGCATTCACGGTGTCCTATTCACTGGCAGCAACTCCCCAGGATCAGCCCACAAGACAGGGGAGAGAGTTAATTACCAGCATGACCAGCAAGAGGCAGAGATTACTATGGGCCACTTTAGGGGCAGCCATTATATCCTACTTAAAACAGATCCTATTCAGAGTTCTCTGATCTGTGCAGCAGAAATGACCCATCCTTCCGTATACTCCCAATTCAAGTTTTTCTCTAGCTCTCTTTATCTTATACAGACTATTAGATATTTGTGTCTATCTAAATTCTTCATAGGCTTCTAGACTCCAGGGGTATATGTGACATAGAATTCATTTTGTCACCTTCAGCAACCACCAAAACTTAGCAGCCATAAGCAGCAAGTGCAAGCATGATTCTATGAAACACATACTTCTTAGCATTCTTTGTTTAGTACAACTTAAGCTTGTATTGTGTAATGTTCATTCCCAACGAATATCAAGTGCCTTCTATTAGCCAGACATAGCCCTTATCTACTTTGAATGAAGAATATATTCTAAGTTGGTAGAACTTCTTCAGCAAAGAATCCAAGTGACCATAAGGGTGTCATATGAGTATCATATCAGTCCCTTGGAATGAGTTTCGTCTATATTACTTTGCAAAATTCTAGTTAGCTCTGAAAATAGATAATGATAATATTCCTCAGTTCTGCTGTTTTTAAAAAAGTCAGTGACTTACTAGGACATTACTTAATATGCAAGATTATCTTCAATAGTTCTATGAAATTTTGAATAACATGTTTCAATTAAAACAAAATCACAAACTGCTACTCTATAATATGATTCATATTTCCAAAAGAAGCATGATAACATTCCTTTGTGGTTTTATTCAAAATAACAGAGTATTAATCAATAATTTATCAAACACAAATCTTTGAAATAAATCATAACTAGTAATAGTTCTGCAATGCTAAAACTGAATTTAAGAGAAGTTTTTAAAATGATGCAACAGTGGTAAAAGTTTCAAAATGATGGCAATGGATCTTTTGTCTCAGTGTCCAGACTTTCTCTAGCTCAGTTTCCTTACCAGTAGGGAAGGATGAGTAAAAGTAAAATATTATTTATATTACCCAGTAGTGAAAATAAATTTTTAATTTTCAATAAATGTTTTATTATAAAATTAATCTGCTTCATTCTAATATTGAATTAGTTTTTTTAATATTTATTTTTTATTGGTGCATTATAGTCATACATCTTAAAGGAGTACAAGATGGTAGAGGCATAGATGCACACATCACTCATTTATATTTCTTTATTTTATTTTATTACAATTTTATATCATATTGGGGTACAGAGTGTCAGACAGATGCATGTACATGTAGCATGCACTCTTGGTGCCCTCCCCACCGGGTTCCTCCTCACTCCTTCCCCCTCCCTGTCTTTAGATTAGAATTGGTGGTTATGTATTCATTCAAAGCATTATTTCAACATTAGACTCACTATTAAAATAAAAATAATTAAAAGCTGTTTAAACTCTTTCTGCCTGCCTTCCTTCCTTCCTTCCTTCCTTCTTTCCTTCCTTCCTTCTGTCCATCCTTGAAAGAATCAAGCATTAAATGTGATTTTGTAGTTTCCATTCACAACACAGAGCAAAACATTTTTCCTTCTCCCTTGTGCTCGTTGCTTTTCCAAGTGTGTGTTTCTTCTACCTCAATTTTCCTTTGACTCTGTGTCTCAAACTTTCTGGGTCTCCCTCTGTCTGCTGTTTCTCACTAACACACACACACACACACACACACACACACACACACACACATACACACCTCGAAAAATCCTTCCTTCCTTCCTTCCTTCCTTCCTTCCTTCCTTCCTTTCTTCCTTCCCTCCCTCCCTCTCCTCTCCCTTGCTCGCTTTCTTTCTTTCTTTCTTTCTTTCTTTCTTTCTTTCTTTCTTTCTTTCTTTCATATCTCTCTCTCTCTCTCTCTCTCTCTCTCTGTCTCCCTCTGTCTGCTGTTTCTCACTAACACACACACACACACACACACACACACACACACATACACACCTTGAAAAATCCTTCCTTCCTTCCTTTCTTCCTTCCCTCCCTCTCCTCTCCCTTGCTCTTCTTTCTTTCTTTCTTCCTTTCTTTCTTTCTTTCTTTCTTTCTTTCTTTCTTTCTTTCTTTCTTTCTTTCTTTCTTTCTTTCTTATCTCTCTCTCTCTCTCTCCCTCTCTCCCCCCAAAAGTGATTCAGTTATTACTAGGATATTCCTGTCTTTCTCATCCATTCTTCCTGCTTCCTCTTCTTTCTTCTAATATTTTTAACTTTATTATACTAGAAAGGAGAGGTGAGCACTCATATTTTTTATCCTGTTATATCCTTATGGTTTCTAGATCTTTGTGGCTCTCACAGATGAAGGACACAATATTTATTTAATTCCAATTCACCCAACTCACGGTAAATACCCACTTATTCCTCTCTCTTCTGTGACAATGGGAATGAACAACTATCAGCGTGACAAACAGCTTAGTATCAGGACCTAAAGTAGATGAGAACTTTGCCAATCATGGTCTCTGGGGTATCACCTGCCGTTGGTGTCTGAGTCTGATGCTATTCGGACTCCATACCTCAAACTCTAGCTCATCATGCCCAGTGTCTGAAGTTCAACCAAGTCCGGTGGTGTTCTCCAATCTGTTCACTGGTGCTGGGTCTTCAAAAGGAAAGGAGAGTGGCTTCCCACTCATAACAGTGATCTCCTCTTCATCATGTATTTAGCTGGAAAAAATGAGATTTCTTAAACATCCAAAAGTGAGCCAGGCCTGTTTGGTATTGGGGGAAATTATGTAGCGATTGCTTGTTGGAGATCTAGTTTTGAGAGGCTGAGGGATCTTTTCCTCCCAGATCTGCACATAGTCCTGCATTGAACATTAACAAGCTCCTTCTATGCGCCAAGTTCTCCTTCAGCCTCTGGGGAGACGAACAAGATGAATAAGACTGTTTCATGTAGCATCTTTCAGTTCTGAGATAAAAGGAGAGTTCACATACAAAAAAGTGAGTCAACTCAAAATGTAATAATAGGTTGGTATAAGGACCACGAAAGAAATGAAATAGAGTCTATAAGATAGGGTTGGCAGCCAGGAAGCCATTGGAATAGAAGTGTCATTTTAACTGAGACTGAATCCTTGAAGGAGCCAGTCCTTTAAAGAGTTGGTAGAAAACATTCCAAGTTGAGGGAACAGCCTGAGAAAAGGACTTTAGAAGCCAAGCACAGGATGACCAAGGAGGAGAGAAATGCAGCAGAGTGTCAGAAAAGTAGCTGGGTAAGAAATCACTTAAAGACTGGATCTTATTCCATGGAAAAGAAACCCATCTGATGGTTTTATTTTTTTTGGGCGGGGGGTACCGGGATAGAACTCAGGAGCATTCTACCTCTAGGCTATATGCCTTGCCTTATTTCTATTCTTTTTTTTAAACAGGGTCTCACTGAGTTGCTAAGGAACATGTTATGTAGTAGCTGAAGCTGTCCTCCAACCACGATCCTTCTGTCTTAGCCTCCCAAATGCTGGGATCATTTGATGGTTTTAAGCAAGAATCTAAAAATGATTTGTAATACATTTTTTTTTCTACAGTCACTCAATGAAGAATGCATTGAAATAGGCCAAAGATGTATACTTTTGGACAGCTCCTACAATCTCTGAGATCTAGTTTTCTTATATACAAAATGGAGATACAGCATGTAAATTATTAGATTAAAAGTACATTAGTTACTGGTAGCTACCATAACAAAATACTACAAACCGGGTGGCTTAGACCACAGAAAATTTCAGCTCACCATTCTAGAGTAGAGAAGTCCAAGGTCAAAGTGTTGTCAAGGCCGTGGCCCCCATGTAGATACTAAAGGAAGAATGGCTCCCAGCCTCGCTCCTTGCTTCAGATAGTGCTTTGGGTTGTAGCAGCATAACCTGATATTCTCTTGTCTTTGTATCCAGATTCCTTTTTCTTTTATAAGGACACAACCATGTTAGATTAGAGTAACCCCCCAAAGCATCATCTTAACTAATTACATCTGTCATTTCCAATCAGGCCATATTTTCAAGTGCTTGGAGTACTGGAGGAGTTCAGCATATAAGAATTGGTGGGACACAATTTAACCCATGTAAAGAATTGAATAAAATAGCCTCCAAACAACAACAACAAAAAACATTTTATCTATGTTATTTCATCGTGGTTTTAATCGCAGTCTTGTATTATTGCAGAAGCTGTGCGTTCTTTAGAATAGAAAAGTATAGAAACTCATCCTGGTGTCTCCCACACCTTTACAGCTGCTGTTAGCAAAAGCTTTTGTAGGTAGAATGTAGGTACTAAATATTTGACAAAGGCTTTTTAGTCCTACACAAACCTATTTAGATCCTGTAGGCCTAATAAAGTTAGCGTTCCTATGGATTTCTGTGGATAACCAAAGTGAAGACTGTCTATTCCAAGGAATCTCTGGATTGGGGGAAAGTTAGTGGGAGTGAAATTGTCAACCTGGATTTGCTGACTTCAGCTGTGCGTCGTGTTTGGTTGGTCAAGAGAAACATCTAATGCGAGTTCCCTGGAGCACCGCTGGTAATTAAGCCCACCAAGTGGAACCATCACAGGAAGAAGTGTGTCAACTAGAGAGAGATGGAAAAGGGAGAGTGAGTTAATTTAGCATTTGCTCAAGCAAAGAAGCATATGCGGAGCCCCTCTCCCCCTTTAAGTAATGTCTTAAAGGACATTTAGTTGTCAGATTTATCTACAGTCTCTTATTTTGTCTAAAACTGCTTCAAAACAAAGCAATTTATAGAACCCAGTGGTCTCATTATTCTGGAGGTTTGTAAGGTTAAAAATAACTGAAGTTTTGTGAGTATGAGGGCATCGGAGAGAGGTATTAATAGTGATGTGTGTTTACTGCACTTAGAATTCATAGAAACTGAAACTGGAGGGCTGATAACTCCGAATTAAGAAGAAACATAAAACATTTTACAAGATTTTTCTGCATGTCAAGAAGACTTTGCTTTTTTTTTTGGTGGTACTGGGTTTCCTGGAAGCCCTTCTACATTCGGGCTACACTCCCAGACCTATTTGTACCTTTTTATTTGGAAACAGGGTCTCCTAAGCCAGTGCACGCCGCTGGCTTTGAACCTGCGCCATTCTCCCGTCTCTGCCTCCGAAGCGCGGGGATTACAAGCGTGTGCCACCACGCCCAGCCTACAAACTACCTTCTTAGAATGAGATCAATAGTTCTCATCACTGATTATATGTTAAAATCACTTGCAGATACTGAGAAACTATCAATACTCGGCTCTTCTTCAGATTAAATGATCACAGGGGCTGGCTTTTCAGCAGCCAAGTCTGGGAACCAGAGATCAGTCAGTTATGATAGTGAGTAATAGAATAATAGAATATGCAATTTATAGGAAAGCAATTGGAAAACGCTATAACTTATCCTGGTGGTTTTTAGAATGGCGGACTCTATGTAAACGATAGACATTTTGTATACACACACTCACCCCTACCTACCTATCTCTAGGTTCACCATTCCCAAAGAAAGCAGAAAACTTGATAATGCACACTGCTGAACTATTATCTGCCAAATATTTATTACAGCTATGCATCTGAGTTAATCAAGCAGAACAGCCTGTTGATGGGCAGGTGATGTGCAGGGATGGCGTAGAGTTGAGCCTCTTTACCATGGAAGATTAGGCTCAGTGAATTCAATTGAATACAGATTTACCATTTCTTGATAAATCTTTTACTCGAAAAATTCCTAGTTTTGCCTTTAATAGATTATAAATGTGATACCTGTTGTATAGGAAGTGCTCATTAGGGTTTTTTTGACTGCTTTTTAAAAATGAATTAACCAATTGACATAATGAATAGACTTTCAAAAATGACATACTTGATTCAGCCGGACATGGTGGCGCACGCTTGTAATCCCCGAGCTTGGGAGGCGGAGACAGGAAGATCGTTCAGGTTCAAAGTCAGCCGCACTGGCATAAGAGACCCTGTTTCCAAATTTAAAAAAGTATAAAAATAGGTCTGAGAGTGTAGCTCAGAGGTAGAAGGGTTTCCAGGAACCCCAGTACCACCAAAAAAAAAAAAAATTACAAACTTGATTTTATAATCCCCACTTTATGTTGGCAGATAAATATTGAACTTGTGTGTCCAAAGCAAGCATTTGCCTCTATCATTGTGAAATGCTATTATTTTTCTTCATTAATAAAATGTCTTAGACTCTAATGATAACAATTCTCCAAAACCAGAGCTGCTAAAAACGAGCTATTGCTAGTCATGGTGGCACACACCTGTTATCCCTGCAACTCAGGCAGCAGAGGCAGGAAAATCCCAAGTACTAGGCCAACCTGGAAAACTTGAGAGACTGACTCTTAAATACAAAATAAAAATGGCTTGGGGTATTTTTACCCCCAAAATGCTCAGTGGTAGAGCATTTTCCTTGTATGCGTGAGACCCTGGGTTCAATCTGCACTTCCATTAAAAAAAAAAAGAGAGAAAAAAGAAGCCATATGAGTGATCAAAATAAATTCAAATATTGTTTGAATACATATTTATAATCAAAGGAATGCACATTATTTTGCTACTCAAAATGCCAATGTTATAAACTATCTACATAAAATGATCAAAACATGAGTCCTGAAATACATTTCTTTGATATTGTAATTTTTAACGTGGCAGAAATTCATTTGAACAATTGCAGCCAGTGGAAAAGAACTCCAAGTCCCAAAGGCAAGATACATGACAATTCAAAGGGTAGAAAATGATTAAGGCTTTGAATAAGAACAGGGTGTCACACCCCTAAATGTGAAGCAGAAATGAAAACCCAGACATCCTGTCTCCTGGTGAAATAATATTTCCTTCCACCAGCCCTGGCTGCTGTCTCTAAAAAGATATTTTCTCTTGCTTACTCAGTGGTCCTATTTTTTTTTCTTTACTTTTCTTCTGGCATTTCCTTATATTAGGAAAAACACAACAACATAGAGGTTAGAAAGATTCATTTCTACCATTTCTACCTTAAAATATCAAGAATTTTTATCTTCCTTAAAATCTGTCTATACAAATAATTTTATTAGTTTTTATTTTTTAATATTAGACATTTAACAATTTTAATGTAGTTATGTCATATTGTTATATAATTCATAATTTTATTTATTTTATTTATTTTTTGTGGTACTGGAGATGGAACCCAGGGGAATTCTATCTCTGAGCTATACCCCAGCCCTATTTTTATTCTTTATTTTGAAACAGGGTCTCACTGAGTTGCAGAGGGCCTCTTTAAGTAGTAGCTGAGTCTGTTCTCGAACTGAAATCCTCCTGTCTCAGCCTCCCAAATGCTGGGATTACAAGCATGTACCAACATGAATGGTTTATTTTGTATTTTTATACAGGTATTTTATTTATCGATAATCCTACATTTTTTCGGAAATATTTGTTATCTTGCAGCTAGCTATTAGGTCACACTAAAATTTTCTCTGTGGCATCAGTTATGAAGTTTAGCCTAGTAAAATACAAAATAAATATGTTAGGAAGGAAAAAGAAGAAAATCATAAAGTAGAACTGGCAATTTATCATAACACATAATCTAATAATTTCATATGGTTTGGTTTCCAATATAGCTTCAAGGATTTTAATAGTCACACCAAAATGAAACTCTAACTTACAAATTTATTACAGCCACAAGAAAAGCAAGAGAAATCATCCAATTACTTCTCTTTTTGAAAAATATAGACTGAGAAAAAATTAAACAGATGTGTGGATGAGCTTAGGGGTGGATATGTTATAGTTATGTTTTGAATGGCCAAACTTATCTCTGCATTATATTTTAGAATTTCACTAACTATATTTTAATTTTAAATAATCATTGAATAAATCTTCTAAGAGATGATTTATAAATCTTTTAATAGATGATTTATAACTTTTATAAAATATTATGTCATGAGCAGAATGAACAGTTTATGTATAGCTTTTCTGCTTGTAGACTATAAGAAAACGTTCTTGAGGTTACAGGAATCTTGGAGTCTATCAAATTGTTGTCCTCAAGAACTGTGATAATAATTATACTACTATATTTTATGAGCACAGCAGTGTTTACAGCCTCACCAACTCATTGTTTAGTTTTTGATAAAATACTCAAGAAGTAGAATTAATGAGAGATAGAGTACTTATTTTTTAAATGGTAAATATTTCTGAAAGCATACCAAGTTCACTGTATTATTTTATATTCCTGGGTTTAAGAGTGCTTTGTGAGCTAAGCTACTAAAATCCTTTTTTATTTTGTTGTACTTGGTCTAATCATTTTCAATGTGTTTTTCAACATATTTTTTAAAAAGTTGCCCATAGAGACCCAGTAAGACGCTGGGTTCTGGGCGGGGGTCGCGGGCTGGGCACGCCAGATGGGGCCCGGGTCGCGGGACTCTGGGCCCCAGGCAGAACTGCGAGTAGCACGCCAGATCCCTGGAGAAACCAGGCCCAGTAAGACGCTGGGTTCTGGGCAGGGGTCGCGCGCGGCGCACAAAAGCTGGGGCCTGGGTCGCGGGACCCTGGGCCCCGGGCCGAACTGCGCGTAGCACGCCAGACCCCTGGAAAAACCAGGCCCAGTAAGACGCTGGGTTCTGGGCGGGGGTCGCGGGCGGGGCACACCTAATGGGGCCCGGGTCGCGGGACTCTGGGCCCCAGCCGAACTGCGCGTAGCACGCCAGACCCCTGGAGAAACCAGGCCCAGTAAGACGCTGGGTTCTGGGCAGGGGTCGCGGGCGGGGCACGCCAGATGGGGCCCAGGTCGTGGGACTCTGGGCCCCAGGCCGAACTGCGAGTAGCATGCCAGACCCCTGGAGAAACAAGGCCCAGTAAGATGCTGGGTTCTGGGCGGGGTCGAGCACAGGGCACGCCAGCTGGGGCCTGGATCGCGGGACTCTGGGTCCCAGCCGAACTGCGAGTAGCACGCCAGACCCCTGGAGAAACCGGGCCCAGAACAGAAAAAGATAAAGAAAAATATCGGAGAGGTGGTAAGAAAGCCGTTATGGATGCCAGGACACTGGAGATGCAGACAAAACTTATCTAAATGCACTGGAACTTATGGAAAAATTCGCCGTGAAAGAGGACTGCTATTTCTCTATATTGTTAAGAATCTCAGACATCACATATAAGGAGAGAGTTTAGCGGAGACCAAGGAGAAATGCGGTGTTGAAAGAGTTCTTCGCGATGGAGGTAGAGACTTGTATTCAGGAGAAGCAGAAACCGGATCTTACCAACTTTATTTTTTTGGAGAAATTACACCAAATGTCGAATGCTACCATCACGCATGCTTAGGAACACTGGACAACATTCAGAGTGGAAAAAGAGCCTGGGAAGGATTTGAAACGGTGGAGGCAGTGGCAATGCCAGTGGCCAATATTCGGGGGAGGCAGAGATCTGATACATTACAACTGGATCCTTTGAAATACTAACCACAGAGACAGTGATCGGAACCTGCTGAGGGGTTAGGCGGGCGCCGGGGCCAGTGGCCGACATCGGAGCTTGCTGTGAGGCAAGGCCACTACTGAGGCCTCCGTGGCCGGGATTGGAACCTGCAGAGGGGTTAGACTGATGCTGGGGCCAGCGAGGCCGGCATTGGAGCCTGCCATGATGCAAGGCTTGTGCTAGGGCCTCCGAGGTCGGGTCCGGAACTTGCTGAGGGGTTAGGCCGGTGCTGGGGTCAGTGAGGCCGGCATCGGCGCCTGCCGTGAAGCAAAGCCGGTACTGGGGCCTCCGAGGCCAGGATAAGAGCCTGCCGAGGGGTTAGGCCGGTGCTGGGGCCTCCGAGGCCAGGATAAGAGCCTGCTGAGGGGTTAGGCTGGTGCTGGGGCCAGGGAGGCCGGCATCGGAGCCTGCCTTGAGGCATGACCAGTGCTGGGGCCTCCGAGGCCAGGATCGGAGCATGCCGAGGGGTTAGGCCGGTGCTGGGGCCAGCGAGGCCGGCATCGGAGCCTGCCTTGAGGCAAGGCCGGTACTGGGGCCTCCGAGGCCAGGACAAGAGCCTGCTGAGGGGTTAGGCCGGTGCTGGGGCCAGCAAGGCCGGCATCGGAGCCTGCCTTGAGGCATGACCAGTGCTGGGGCCTCTGAGGCCGGGATCGGAGCCTGCCGAGGGGTTAGGCCGCTGCTGGGGCCAGCGAGGCCGGCATCGGAGCCTGCCTTGAGGCAAGGCCGGTACTGGGGCCTCTGAGGCCGGGATCGGAGCCTGCCGAGGGGTTAGGCCGCTGCTGGGGCCAGTGAGGCCGGCATCGGAGCCTGCCGTGAGGCAAGGCCGGTGCTGGGGCCTCCGAGGCCAGGATAAGAGCCTGCTGAGGGGTTAGGCCGGTGCTGGGGCCAGCGAGGCCGGCATTGGAGCCTGCCTTGAGGCATGACCAGTGCTGGGGCCTCCCAGGCCAGGATCGGAGCATGCCGAGGGGTTAGGCCGGTGCTGGGGCCAGCGAGGCCGGCATCAGAGCCTGCCTTGAGGCAAGGCCGGTACTGGGGCCTCCGAGGCCAGGACAAGAGCCTGCTGAGGGGTTAGGCCGGTGCTGGGGCCAGCAAGGCCGGCATCGGAGCCTGCCTTGAGGCATGACCAGTGCTGGGGCCTCCGAGGCCGGGATCGGAGCCTGCCGAGGGGTTAGGCCACTGCTGGGGCCAGCGAGGCCGGCATCGGAGCCTGCCTTGAGGCAAGGCCGGTACTGGGGCCCCCGAGGCTGGGATCGGAGCCTGCCGAGGGGTTAGGCCGCTGCTGGGGCCAGTGAGGCCGGCATCGGAGCCTGCCGTGAAGCAAGGCCGGTGCTGGGGCCTCCGAGGCCAGGATAAGAGCCTGCTGAGGGGTTAGGCCGGTGCTGGGCCCAGCGAGGCCGGCATCGGAGCCTGCTGTGAGGCAAGGCCGGTACTGGGGCCTCCGAGGCCAGGATAAGAGCTTGCCGAGGGGTTAGCCCGGTGCTGGGGCCAACGAGGCCGGCAGCAGAGCCTGCCGTGAGGCATGACCAGTGCTGGGGCCTCCGAGGCCGGGATCGGAGCATGCCGAGGAGTTAGGCCGGTGCTGGGGCCAGCGAGGCCGGCATCGTAGCCTGCCTTGAGGCAAGGCCGGTACTGGGGCCTCCGAGGCCAGGATAAGAGCCTGCCAAGGGGCTAGGCCGGTGCTGGGGCCAGCGAGGCCGGCATCGGAGCCTGCCTTGAGGCAAGGCCGGTACTGGGGCCTCCGAGGCTGGGATCGGAGCCTGCCGAGGGGTTAGGCCGCCGCTGGGGCCAGTGAGGCCGGCATCGGAGCCTGCCGTGAGGCAAGGCCGGTGCTGGGGCCTCCGAGGCCAGGATAAGAGCCTGCTGAGGGGTTAGGCCGGTGCTGGGGCCAGCGAGGCCGGCATCGGAGCCTGCCTTGAGGCATGACCAGTGCTGGGGCCTCCGAGGCCAGGATCGGAGCATGCCGAGGGGTTAGGCCGCTGCTGGGGCCAGCGAGGCCGGCATCGGAGCCTGCCTTGAGGCAAGGCCGGTACTGGGGCCTCCGAGGCCAGGACAAGAGCCTGCCGAGGGGTTAGGCCGGTGCTGGGGCCAGCGAGGCCGGCATCGGAGCCTGCCTTGAGGCAAGGCCGGTACTGGGGCCTCTGAGGCCGGCATCGGAGCCTGCCGAGGGGTTAGGCCGCTGCTGGGGCCAGTGAGGCCGGCATCGGAGCCTGCCGTGAGGCAAGGCCGGTACTGGGGCCTCCGAGGCCAGGATAAGAGCCTGCTGAGGGGTTAGGCCGGTGCTGGGGCCAGCGAGGCCGGCATCGGAGCCTGCTGTGAGGCAAGGCCGTTACTGGGGCCTCCGAGGCCAGGATAAGAGCTTGCCGAGGGGTTAGGCCGGTGCTGGGGCCAACGAGGCCGGCAGCGGAGCCTGCCGTGAGGCATGACCAGTGCTGGGGCCTCCGAGGCCGGGATCGGAGCATGCCGAGGGGTTAGGCCGGTGCTGGGGCCAGCGAGGCCGGCATCGGAGCCTGCCTTGAGGCAAGGCCAGTACTGGGGCCTCCGAGGCCAGGATAAGAGCCTGCCAAGGGGCTAGGCCGGTGCTGGGGCCAGCGAGGCCGGCATCGGAGCCTGCCTTGAGGCATGACCAGGGCTGGGGCCTCCGAGGTCGGGATCGGAGCCTGCCGAGGGGTTAGGCCGGTGCTGGGGCCAGCGAGACCGGCATCGGAGCCCGCCGTGAGGCAAGGCCGGTACTGGGGCCTCCGAGGCCAGGATAAGAGCCTGCCGAGGGGTTAGGCCAGTGCTGGGGCCAGTGAGGCCGGCATCGGAGCCTGCCTTGAGGCAAGGCCGGTACTGGGGCCTCCGAGGCCAGGATAAGCGCCTGCCAAGGGGTTAGGCCGGTGCTGGGGCCAGCGAGGCCGGCATCGGAGCCTGCCTTGAGGCATGACCAGTGCTGGGGCCTCCGAGGCCGGGATCGGAGCCTGCCGAGGGGTTAGGCCGCTGCTGGGGCCAGCGAGGCCGGCATCGGAGCCTGCCGTGAGGCAAGGCCGGTACTGGGGCCTCCGAGGCCAGGACAAGAGCCTGCCGAGGGGTTAGGCCGGTGCTGGGGCCAGCGAGGCCGGCATCGGAGCCTGCCTTGAGGCATGACCAGTGCTGGGGCCTCCGAGGCCGGGATCGGAGCCTGCCGAGGGGTTAGGCCGCTGCTGGGGCCAGCGAGGCCGGCATCGGAGCCTGCCGTGAGGCAAGGCCGGTACTGGGGCCTCCAAGGCCAGGACAAGAGCCTGCCGAGGGGTTAGGCCGGTGCTGGGGCCAGCGAGGCCGGCATCGGAGCCTGCCGTGAGGCAAGGCCGGTACTGGGGCCTCTGAGGCCGGGATCGGAGCCTGCCGAGGGGTTAGGCCGCTGCTGGGGCCAGTGAGGCCGGCATCGGAGCCTGCCGTGAGGCAAGGCCGGTACTGGGGCCTCGAGGCCAGGATAAGAGCCTGCCGAGGGGTTAGGCCAGTGCTGGGGCCAACGAGGCCGGCAGCGGAGCCTGCCGTGAGGCATGACCAGTGCTGGGGCCTCTGAGGCCGGGATCGGAGCGTGCCGAGGGGTTAGGCCGGTGCTGGGGCCAGCGAGGCCGGCATCAGAGCCTGCCGTGAGGCAAGGCCGGTACTGGGGCCTCTGAGGCCAGGATAAGAGCCTGTCAAGGGGTTAGGCCGGTGCTGGGGCCAGTGAGGCCGGCATCGGAGCCTGCCGTGAGGCATTACCAGTGTTGGGGCCTCCGAGGCCAGGATTGGAATCCTGCCAAGGGGTTAGACCGGTGCAGGGGCCAATGGCCAGCTTCGGAGCCTGGCGTGAGGCAAGTTCACTCCTGTGGCCTCCAAGGTCGGGACCAAAGCCAGCTTAGGGGTTTGACCGGTTCAGGGGCCAGCGAGACCAGAACTGGGTCCTCCCATGAGGCAAGGCCGCTGCGTGAGCCAGCGAGGTCTGGATCAGTCCACTGAGTAGCCAGGCCACTACTGGGACCATCAAGAGTGGGATTGGTACTTGCAACGCAGCATGCACAGAGAAACATCGCAGAAAATATAAATCAGATGCTTCTCTTAATCAGCAATAACTAGGAGGAAAAGGGCAACAGGAAGAGGTTGAGCTATAGAAAGGGCCCTATAGTGAAGCAACTAAAGTGACCAATCAGAGGGTATGTAATACTGGAGGACGGAGCCTCTTTAAAATGCAGGAGGTACATAAACAAATGTATCAAAGTAAATCACCAAAGAAGTGTGGGATGGAGGGAGGGGGAGGGAATGGGATGGGGGCTGGAGGAGGGCTAATTGGATGATGTGTGCTTGTATATCCTCTCAAGTCTTGTACTCCAATGTGATTGATATATGACTACAATGCACCAATTTAAAAAATAAATTAAAAAAAAATGAAAAAAAAAAAAAAAAGATGTATGACTACAATGCATCAATAAAATTTTTTAAAAATAAAAAAAAAAAAAAAAAAAAAAAAAAAAAAAAAAAGTTGCCCATATAGACGCCGGGCGTGGTGGCGCACGCTTGTAATCCCCGCGCTTGTGAGATGGAGACAGGAAGATCGCGGAGTTTCGAAGCCAGCCTCACTGGCTTAAGAGACCCTGTTTCCAAATAAAAAAAAGTATAAAATAGGTCTGGGGGAGTGTAGCACGGAGGTAGAAGGGCTTCCAGGAACCCCAGTACCACCAAAAAAAAAAAAAAGCTGCCCATATAAACGAGACTTTCAAATTGATTTAAAATATTTCTCATAATATTTTCTTGTAATACTTACATTTCTTCTTAAAATTTCAAATATTACATTGTAATCATACATCTTAATGGGTACAAAATGGTAGAAGCATACATGCACACATCATTCATTTAGCCCTTCCCCAGTTCCCACCCCATTCCCTCCCCTTTCCTTCTTTCTCATGTTTGGCCTAGTGATTGACTTTGATATGTTTGTGAATGTACATCATGTACATTAGGAAATTTCCCTCTTTCCCCCTCCCATATCTCTTAATTAGATCACCTTATTTGCTCATCTATGGCTTCTCCTTCCTTGTCTAGAGTTTCTTCTATGACCTCCTTTCCCCTGTAGCTTCCACATAATAGAGAGAATCCTATTTTTTACTTTTTGTGTCTAACTAATCTCACTTAGCATAATTTCCTTCAGTTCCATCCATTTCCCTGCAAATGACATAATTTTGTTCTTCTTCATGGCTGTGTAAAATTCCATTGTGTACATATCCCATAGTTTTGTAATCCATTCATCTGTTGATGGACATCTTGGCTGGTTCCATAGTTTGGCAATGATGAATTGTGCAGCTATGAACATAGATATGCATGCATTAGTTTTGTAGTTTGGTTTCCATTCTTTTGGGTCGATACCCAGAAGTGGTATTGCTGGATCATATGGTAGGTTTGTTCCCATCCTTCTGAGGATCCTCAATACCATTTTCTAAAGTAGTTGTACTAATTTCCAATTCTACCAGTAATGTATTTGAGTTCCCACTTCTCCACATCCTGACCAGCATTTGTTGTTATTTTTGTTTTGAATAATTGCCATTCTAATTGGAATTAAGTGAAATCTCAGGGTAGTTTTGATTTGCACCTCTCTGATTGCTAATAATGTTGAATATTTTTTCATATATTTATTAGCCATCTGAATTTTTCTTTTGTGAAGTTCCCAACACCCATTTATACTGAAAGTGCTGCAGGGAATTGGAATAGAAGGAACATATCTCAACATCATAAAGTCAATACAATAGGCCCACAGTCAGCATCATATTAAATGGGACAAACTGAAAGAATTCCCCCTAAAAACAGGAACAAGACAAGGGTGTACATCATTACTACTTCTTTTTAATATAGTACTTGAGACTAGCCAAAACACTAAGGCAAGAGAAGGAAATCAAAGAAGTACAATTAAGAAAAGAAAAACTAAAACTATCTCTATTCACAGATGACAAGATACTATATTTAGAAGACCCAACAAATTCAAAAGGCTTATTGAACTTATCAACAAATTTAGCAAAATGTCTGGATACAAAATCAATCTTAAAAAATCAGAAGCTTTCCTGTATGCCAAATACACTGAAAAAGAAATTCATATACTCCCACTCAGGATATCCCACAAAAAATAAAATACTTAGGAATAAACCTAACCAAGGAGGTAAAAGACTTCTACAAAGAAAATTATAAAACATTGAAAAATGAAATTTAAGAAGATCTTATGAGATGGAAAGATCTTTTATGTTCTTTGATAAGCAGAATAAATATCATCAAAATGACCATTCTTCCAAAAGTGATCTACAAATTCAAATTACCCATGAAATTACTGAGGGCATTCCTCACAGACATAGAAAAATCAGTCCTTAAATTTATTTTGAACAACAAAAAACCCAGAATAGCCAAAGTAGTTCTCAGTAACAAGAACCATGCAGGAGGCATCACAATACTTGACTTTAAACTATACAACAAAGCCATCGTAATAAAGCAGCATGGCATTAGCACAAAATAGACCAATGGAGCAGAATAGAAGACTCAGAAACAAATCCGCACACTTACAGCCAATTTATTTTTGACAAAGTGACTAATAAACATACACAGGAAAAAAGTTAGCCTCTTCAACAAATGGTGTTGGCAAAACTGATTAACCATATGCAGAAAAATGGAAATAAACCCTACTTTCTCACCCTGCAATTCAAGATGGATGAAAGGCTTGGAAATCAGACCAAAGACTTTGAAGAGGGCATAGGTCTAGCACTGCAACACAGAGATAAAAACTTTCTCAACAAGAGCCCCAAAGCTCAAGAGATTAAAAGAAGGGTCCATACATGGGATTGCATTAAACTGAAGAGCTTCTGTACAGCAAAGGAAACTATCAAGAACCTCAATAGAGAGCTGACAGAATGGGAGAAAGTTTTTGCCACCTACTCCTCTGATAGAAGACTAATATCTAGAATATACAGAGAATTCAAGAAACACCTCTAAGAAAACAAATAACCCAATAAAAAATGGGCAAGTAAATGAAATAGACACTTCACAAAAGAAGAAATTCACGTTTTTTTTTTGTTCCTGATATTTCTCCTATTCTCTACCTTCCTTTCCTTCCGATTATTCTTATCTATTCAAAAGAACCAATGCTTTCTACTTTGAGTCAACTTATTTTTGTCTTCATTATAATCTTTCTTTTTTATTATCTTTATGTGTTAAAAGTTATCTGTCATTTTCAGTCCTTTTGTGTTTACCTAATTGCATTCAGAACTATAGCTTTTATTTTGAGTACTACTTTGGGTAGAGTTTGGGAAATAGTGATATCATTTTCTTTCTTTTTTAATTTTAAAAATGTTTTATTTATTTCTGATTGGTGCGGTGTAATCATAGGTCACGATGCAGTTCAGAGCGAGAGGGGCATGCGTGCACACAGCACTCTGTGCGCCTCCCCAGCCCACCCACCTCCCTGACCCTCCCTGTTCAGGACCCTGTGATTGGCCCTGAGAAATCTGTGCGTGTACATTATGTCCACTGAAGTGTGTACTTCATTGACTCTACCCCGTCCCCCCACCTCCCTCAGTTAAGTCCCCATCCTTACTAAGATTTCTCTTCTTTTGTCTGGAATTCCTCCCGTGTTCCAATTTCTCCCTAGTTTCCACAGAAGGAAAACATTCACCCTTTCACTTTTTGTGATTGACTAATTGCACTTAGCACACTAGTCTCCACTTCATTTTCATTCAGTTCTAAGATGTCTCTAATTCTTTTTAATCTAAAGGATAAAATGTTCAGACACTTTGATTTTTATTTGACTCAGTTTTCATTCTAATTTTATTGTATTGTGGTCCATGATAAGATAATGACTTTTATGATATAATTTAAACAACCTTCCCACACCGAATGCCTTCATGGTTTACTAACTAGTCAAGATTTAGTTTTTAATTTCTTACTGGTGTATTGTAATTATACATCATAATGAGGAATAGAGTAATACAAACATACACAGTCTTTGGTTTATTTCCTTTTGGATCCCACTCACTCCTTTCCTCCTCCCTGTATAGAATATTGAAATTGATACTGATAATTTCACATATGAGCATAGCATTATTTGAATTGTTTCTTTCATTAAATCCTCCATTCCGCTCCATATCTCACTCCCCCAACACCCTTCCACTATTCCAGTGTCGCCCCTCATGTTTCTGAAGTCTCCTTGTTTCCCAGGCTCTCCTTAGCTTCCACACATGAGTGAAAAGATGACCTTTCACTTTCTGAGATTGGCTAATCTTGCTTACTATAATATTCTCTAGATCTATCCATTTTCCTGCAAGTGGCATTTTGTTCTACTTTATGGGCAAGTTTTTAAAATACGGATTTAGTATTTGATCAGCAGGCTTACTCTCTGTTTTAGGGGCATGAAATAATTAGGTGAAGTTTATTAACTATTTCATGTATCATCTGGATGTGTTTCTCAGTTTTATATATTTAGGTCTGATAGTTTCTTAGAGAGTTATACCAAAGTGTCTACTAGATTTAAAATTTATTGACTTTTTTGAAATTGTATCAGTTTTTCTTCTATATTCTCATCATATATATTTATATTTATTATTAGATATTCTATGATATTAAATATTATACTTATAAATATATATATTTATGTACAACAATATACTAAGCTAGGGATGGTGATACACATGTTTAATCCCAGTATTTGTGAGGCTGAGACATAAGAATCATCCTTAGCAACCTACTGAGGTCCTGTTTCAAAACAAGAAAAAATATGGGGCTATGGGTATAGCTTGGAGGTAGAATGTCCCAATGTTCCATTCCTAGTACCAAAAAAAATATGTATTATTACAAATAGTAATAGTATATAATTCTATTATAAATAATAATTATAAATAACATAAATACTAATATAAACATCGATGTTTATATTTATTTCAGTATTTATATTTATATAGTACTGATATTTATATTAACACTAATTATACATATTCCAGGGCCATTCTATAAGACATGTGACCATTATATTATTTGTTATTATTCTTTGCCCATTTGTCAAATTCATGATACAACCATCCACTATTATATGAAGTCTTAGTTCTGATTTGTTATTAAAAGTACTTTTTTATAACTGGTACTTATTTAAAAACATAGTAGTTTTGACTAATTTATTTGCTTTTACTTTTTGACATTTTTCCTCTGAAATTTTTCTCATCTTGGTGGAGCATAATTTTATTTAAAAAGCTTCAGTACGTGATCTACTTTCCCAGTCCTCAAATGTCAAAAGATGCCTGTATTAGGCCCATCTCTCTCCAATCAAAGTTGGACTATTAGGGATTTCTGAACTTAAATTTGTTTCTACAGTATTTTCAAGATATTGTTTCAATCATTCTTGCATTAATTCTACAAATCACAGATGGAAGTACTTCATTTTCGTCATTTTGGTAGAATATATGGTTTCTATTTGAATTCTTTCAGAGATTTTCTTATCCTCACGATCACGGTGTTTAATTTTGAACGTATTATTATGCCTGTTGTTTGTTTTATTCTTTCCATGATACCGTGAGCTTTTTCAACTGAAGATCTCACCGCACACCTCTTCCCTCATGGCTTTGGGAAAATCTTAGGCATTATTCCTTCAGAGATAAATAAACACACATTCTCGCAGCATTATCTTTTATTCTCCCCTCTGGAATTCCTATAAGTGAGATTTGAAACTTCTGAATTTATGTATCTCATTACTCTTTTCAGCCGTTTATTGAATTTGCCTTAGGAAACCTGATTCCCTTTTTGTGAAAGCTGGACTTTTGTTGAATTTCCTTCTGTACTTAGATCAGGTAAATGACATTTTCATCCTTTATCTGAGGATAACTTACTTGTTCTCATCATTTAGTATTATTATTCTTCATCTTATTATGTCTCAACTCTTTTCATGCTTTTGATTGTTGCATTGTAATGATACATCCTAGCGAAATTCAAAGCGTTACCTCCACACATGCACACGGCACTCCCAATCCGCTCCCCCTTCCTCCCTCTCCAAACTATTAGTGGGATTGGTAATGATACCTTCATATAGACATGGCATTATTTGAAGTATTTCCCAAGCTTTATTTTCCCTCCACCCCTCCCTCCCCCAGTTCCCTTCCACTACTCTACTGATCCCTCTTTTCATTTATCTGAAATCCCTGATTTCTGTTTAGCTTCAGCATATTAGGGAAAACATATGACTTTTGACTTTCTGTGACTGGCTGGTCTCACTAGCATAATACTCTCTAGTTCCATCCTTTGTCCTGCACATGTATAAACATATGTGGAGTCTTTTAGATGATGCTGGTTTCCTCAGGTGCCTTCCACCCATCCCCATTATATTGGCCTTGAGGCCTGACTCCATAGGCTGAGGATGCTTCTGTATTGAGGTGGGTGCTGGCCTGAGGCAGAGCTATGGCGAGGGAGGTTGTCACAATCCTGGGAAACAGCTTCTCAGGCTTCTTGGAATGTCTGAAGCTCACTGCTGGTCCATTAGCCTTGTGACATCTGGTGGCTTTGGTTTTTTTTAGTATAATACATGGACATACATACAACACATATATACATATGTATACATATATATATATATATATATATATATATATGGTAATTTTTAAAATGTTTTCTTTTTATGTGTTTGATGCAGGGGAGAAAAATTCAGCCTGTGTTCAGATTTCTTATAAGTCATATATATATTTGTTATATGAATATAACGCATTATATTCATATAATTGATATTTATATTACCTTCATAATAACACTGGTTTAAATCATATTTAGCCACATAGCACACTCTTTTTTATTATATTGCTTAACTTACAGAGGCTAACTGTCTCCTTTAGTATTTTTGTTTTGCATGTATATGTATGCAGATTTAAGAAATATTTGAATCCATTTCAGTTTTATTAATCCTGTTCTCTTTGAAATTAATTTGGGAACTTTTCTCCTTTTAGACCTTTATTTTTTGATGGTTCATTTGTTTATTTGTTTCTTTTTGTGGTACTAGGGATTGAGGCATTCTAGCTCAAAACTATACCACTAGCCTTTCCTTTTTTGTTTTGGAACAAGGTCTTGCCAGGTTGCTGAGAATCTTGCTACCTTGCAACTGTGATCCTCTAGTCTCAGTCTCCCAAGTACTGGGATTACAGCATGTGCCACCACACCAGGCTATGATGGTTTATGTAAACTGAAAATTACTGATTTCTTAAAAAATCACATAGAATAGTTCTTACATTCCATTGGGTCTGTGTCCTTTTCTTGGTAAAAAATTAGTTATTATTTTTACATTTTTTCTTTAATCTTCCTTAAAATTAGCAATTCATCATTGTGTCAGTTTCAAAATATGTCCAGTTTGTTTCTAGGTTGACTTTTAGTTCACTGAAGTTTTATTTATTAGCATTCAACTATGTCATGCTGTGTGGTTGACTGCTAAAAGAATTATGTTGGGCATGTTCGTAAGGCAATGTAGAAGGGATGTCATTTAAGCTAATTCTTGAATTTTTTAATATCATTGTGAACTCTAAAGCATTTGACAATAAAAAAAGTTTTGTTTTATCGATAGGACATGAAAAAATTTGCCTTTACTATTACTTTTGTATCCAGACTACAAAACTACATCTGTTTATACCCTGTATAAAACAACAATTTAAAGTACTAAAAGAGATCATTGTTTCTATGTGAATTTCCTTTTGGCCTGAGGCTAAAATTTGGCATCTGCAGGGATGTGCAGGATTTGACTAGGAAAAGTGCCAAGAAAGAAAGGCTTCCAGGGCATAGTATATTTTATTGCACAGAAGCATTCTCAAATGTTCTCAATTTCATGGCTTACACTGTATTTTCCCCTCTATTTATCATCTCATAAAATAAAGGCAAACTGTCCTGAATTTGGATTTGGTAAATAAAATCATATGTTCTGTCTTTGAAATGGAATTGTGACTTAGAACTATGGAAAGGATGCTTTTTTATGCTATGTTGAGCAGAGAACAAATTCAACTAGATTTTTCTGGGGAAATACATTTCAGAAATAAATAACTCAGGAAAAAACAAGAGGCTTATACTAAATATTTAATTGGATATAGTGACTAGCACATTGGTGATATATATGTTCAAGTATTAAGCAAGTAATAATTGTTCATGGCAATATATTACTTGATCATTGTTTCGATATATTAAATGTCAGCAACAGGGTACATCATTAAAGTCTTTTTAATTCTTCTATGCCCAAATAAAAACAAAAACCAGAAGAAAAAAACTATATTGGAGAATAATGAATTAGCCCAATTCAAAAAGAACAAAAATACATGTACACATTGAGATGTTCCTGGTTGATGGTCACAGGCTCAACTGAGTCCTCTTTTTCTTAATTCCCTTTTACATTATATTTTCCTCCTTTTCTTATTTTAGCCAACACTGTTAAGATACTTCATCATTCTATTTCTCTAGATTCCAATTGAATCTCTCGATTCAATTTTTAAAAACAGAATTTCTTAAACAGATAATGCTATTGTTTATTAAATATATTTTTAAAACCACATTTGAGTTTATCATGTTTTCTGAGATTTATGATCAATTATGCAATTATTTAATCAACCTGGGATGACTCTAGGATGGGAAATAAATTCTCAAAACATAATTAAAAAGTACCACATCATTTATTAGTATAATGTATGTGATGTTAGTTTTATTAATTCAGAAACCTTGAAGTGGAAAATTAAAGGAGAACACTTCTCTAAATTTATTTATCAGTTTACCCAGGGAGATCAAAATGGTCCTTGTTATGGTTTGGCTCTGGAATGTTGCCCCCAGAGCTCAAATGTTAGCAGCCTGATGCCCAATGAAGCAAGCTTCAGAGGTGGGGCAGGCTCAGGAGGTGGGTCACTGGGGGCATGGCCTTGGGGACTATATCAACTATCTTTCTCTCCCTCTTCTCCTTCACAAATGCTATGAGCTGAGCAACTTTCTCCCACCATTCCTTACTGCTGCCTTGCAGCCTGCTGACAATAGACCAAACCTCTGACACTGTGCCAAAGTAAAACTTTCCTCTTATACATGGCTCTTCTCAGATATTTTTGTCACAGGGATGGAAAACTGGCTCACCACGTACCAGGATGGTTTGGTCTATACATACAATTTTAGGGTATATCCTCTGTATTTTGCACACACATAAAGATATCTTCTATTTTGATTTTGTGAGGAAAAATTCTAAAATTTGATAGCAAATATTCATAAAATATCATAGCTCACTTGAAAAGATACTCTAAAAATTGTTGCCTTCTGTCTTCTTTGGTCATTTCTACCCCTTTGGTTTTATGTAATGGCTTTCACTACGAAGATGACTATCCCCAAATGTGTTTCAGATCTGTGCTATCTCTGGAGCTCCAAACTTAGTACTAAATATCATCACCTGAATTTCATACTTCTTCTAACTTAGCATAATACAGGTTAAACTGATTGTGTTCCTTGGCTCTGCTCCTAACTAACTAAGGAATCTTGGGCAGATGTCTTCAATTGCCCCACCTAATATAAAGCAAAATGAGGTAAAACATATAATGTGCTTAGAACTATGTGTAATAAGTGAGATTAGGCAGTCACAAAAAGGAAGAAATCAGATGCTTTCCCTAATATGGGGAAGTTAGGGAGAAAATGGATCTAGATAAAGAAGGAGACTCTATAGATAACCAAATAAAGTGACCTGACTGAGGGGGATGGCAAGGGGGAAGAGAGAAATTCCCTGATGTACATGATGTACATTTATAAACATATCAAAATCAATCACTAAGTCAAACGTGAGAAGGAAGGAGGGGGAGGGAATTGGAGAAGGGCTAAATGAGTGATGTGTGCATGTATACCTCTACCATCTTGTACCCCATCAAGATGTATGACTACAATTCATCAAGAAAAAAATTTAAAAAAGAACTGTTTGGTTAACTCTTTAAGTTTTCTGTATCATTCCCTCTTTATGTGTCCTATGGGTAACTCCTTCCTTCCTTCCTTCCTTCCTTCCTTCCTTCCTTCCTTCCTTCTTTCTTCTATTTTTTTGTTCTTTCTTTAAATATTATTTTATTGGTGCATTTTACCTATACATCATATTGAGGTACATATAGGTCCATTCTATTTTTTGTTGTCTATTTTGGTCACTGTAATCTACATTTAGTCACCAAATCAGGATTTTTTTCCCCTGATTCTTCTTTTTCTTGCTTCTCACATTAAATCCATGAACTCCACTTTTTAAAAATTGATTCTCTTTGTACCTGAGGTGAGGATCCATTGTCTGAGTCAATTCATGACTGACGATTAATGCTCTTCACGACTCCTGGTTCTTTCTTCCTCACTAGGTTTTATGCATTGCCATAAAAAGCTTTGTGAAGTATAGTCCTACTGTGCCTTATTCCTACTAAAAAATTTTAAAAGATTCTCTAATACCTTAAACATAAGGTCCAGTTTTAAATTAAGGACTCATCCTTCTCCTCCTTTACCATTATTCTTTATGCAAACCTTTCTCTCTTGCCACAAAGAGGTACTTTGATTACACATGTCTACCATATTTTTTCTCTGTCTATGCTCCTCTGTGTCTCAGAGACCTCAGAAAGTCTTTTTCCTTGTGTCCATATGACAAAACTCAAACTCAACTTTGCTCAGAGTCTTTTCTTCTGCCAGTGAATCAAAGTATCCAGTCTTTTCCTCCCCTAAATTTCTCCACTTGCCCATATGTCTTATGACGCCGTCTTAGCTACGTGTCTTCTTGACTCATTGGGCTTTATGTTCTTTGGTGGTAGAATCTGCATCTTCATCTTGATATCGATCCAGAGATTGTAAATGCAACTTTTCATTTAGTATTTCAAAATTACCTGCTGAATAAATAAATAGCTGTGTGCCCATCAGTCCATTCCCTTGTGTTTGGTTCCCAAGAGGATCCAAGATAATTTAGAAGGATAAAACTAAAGAATGCAGCATAATAAATAGACAGTTCTTTAAAAATTTTTATATTGGTGCACTGTATTCATACATCATAATGGGATAAAAAAAAAACTTTTGTAGACATACATGCACACATCGCCCAGTCAGCCCTTACCCGATCCCCACCCCATTCCCTCCCCATCCCTCCTTCCCATGCTTGGCTTAGTGGTTGACATCTCGTATTATAGCAATTTATCCAAAATTAACAATGATAATCTCACATAACAGTTTCATTTGCCTGATACCAAGCTTTTGATGACTTAAAGATAACATTTCAATATTTCTTTTTGCTTTCTTTCTTAGCAGAGAATATTTTTTCTTTCTTTTTTAGGTGAAACTATCATACATTTATTTATTTATTTTTCAGAAAAAATTTATCCTAAAATGGAATATGGACTCTAGATACCCAAAACGATCTCGAAAAAGAACAAAGGTAGAAGATGTATATTTTCTGATTTCAAACCTTATAAAGCTACAATAATTGAAACAGTATAGTACTGTTATGAAGGCAGATATATAAACCATTGGAGTTAAATAAAAGCCTAGAGATAAATTCTTCCATATATTGTCAAGTTATTTTTGACAAGGTTTCCATGAACATTTGGAGGAGAAAATAATAATCTTTTAACTAAATATTGTTGAAAAATAATAATTACATGAAAAAGAATAAAATTGGACCCTTACTCAACACCATATACAAATATTAACTCAAAATAGATAAAAGACCTAAATTTAAATCTTAAGACTATAAACTTTTAGAAGAAAATCTGGGTCATAAAACCTCACAACATTGAAATTGGCAGTGATTTCTTGGATATGATTTCAATGGCACAGGCAACAGAAAGGTAAACAAACTCCCTAAGAAATAAAAAAAAAATGTATATCCAAAGACAATGTAAACAGAGTTAAAAGTTACTGATAGAATGGGATAAAATATTTCCAAATGCTATATCTGAAGGTATATTAATATTCCAACTAGAAATACTAAAAATTAGCAACAATAAAAGCAAACAATACAATTTAGAAATAGGTACAAGACTAACATAAATAATGAATCTCCAAAGATAACCAATCTTAGTTGTCTGTTGGATGGAAAATCTTGTTTCTCTGGTTCTGGTGTGTGTTACCTATTTCTTCTTTGTAGCTAATCTCTTTGAGTATTTTCTCTATAGAGCGCTAGTTTTGAAGACATAAATTCTTTCAGTTTCTGTTTGTCATGGAAGCTTCTTATTTCCCGATCTAATTTGATAGAAAATTTTGCTGGGTAGGAAATTTTTGGCTGGAAGTTGTTTTCTTTCAGAGTTTGGAATATGTTACTCCAAGCCCTTCTGGCTCTCATGACTTGGTTTGGGAAGTCTGGAGTGATTCTAATTGGTTTGCCTCTGAATGTCACTTGGCCCTTTGTTTTTGTTGCCTTTAAGATTCTCTGATTGGCTTCCACATTGGTCATTTTGACAATTATGTGGCATGGGGATCCTCTTCTCCGATCCTGTTTAAAGGAAGTTCTATAAGTTTCCTGGTCCTGTGTATTGACCTCCTGCTCTATGTTTGGAAAATTTTCTGCTATTACTTCCTTGAAGAGATTGTTGATCCCTTTGGTTTCACCTTCTTTTCCCTCCTCTATTCCAATTATTCTTAGGTTAGTTCTCTTAAAATGGGCCCATATTTCTTCAATGTCAGATTCCTGCTGTCGGATTTTTTTTTTCTAAATTAGAAACTACGCGTTCATTTTTGGAGTGATCATCTTCTAGGAGTGAGATTCTATTCTCCATGTGGTCTAATCGGTTGTTTTTACTTTGAATTGAGGCCTTTACTTCAATGATTGCAACCTTTATCTCTTTTTGGCTCTCTCTGAATTTTTTTGAAACACCTCTATTATTTCTACCGTTATTTTTCTGATTTGATCTTCTAGAAATCTCTGATTTTCTGTTTTATCGGGTTCTGATGTTGTGGGGTTGTGGGCATTCATTATTCCATTGTTATTCCTCTTTCTCATGATATCGGAAGTTTGTGCCTTCTCTGGGTTCTTCTCTGGGTCACTACTACTTCACTTAAGGTGCTCTGGATCTCGAGTCTGTGGTATCTCAGTCCCCACTACTCCTTTACTGGGTTGTATCGCAAAGTCTCAGACCCAGGGAGTCAATCGAGGTTGCTTTAGACCATGGGGGGTGCCAGGCTGGTTGTTCTCCTGCGGCGAGTTGTGACTATGGTGTGATATCTCTGCCACCGTCACGCCCCCACTGGGTCATGGCCCTGGGAGTACAGTATTGGGATTTCTCTTCTAGGTGCCGCAGTTTGACTCATGGTTGTTGAGTGCGCTGATGGAGCTGTAGTGGACTTGGTGAATTCGCTGCTGCCTTTGCCGGTGGCAATATGTCACCACTGTTATGCCCTCGGCCGTGAGGCTGGCGTATTTCTTTTCTGTTTTTTTAGCTCCATTCTGATTCCCTGCAGGGTGTGCTTGGCTTGCTCTCCGCTGCTCCTCTCTGGAGCTTGGTGGGCTGTTGAGTGCATTGGTCTGGTGCTGTCCTGTGAATTCGCCACTGCCGCCGGCAGTAACGCGCTGCTGCTGCTGCGTCCTCAGGTGTGAGGCCGACGTATCTCCTCTGTGGCTTTGAGCTCCGTTCTGAGCCTCCCTCCTCTCTGGAGCCTGGTGCTGCAAGGGAAAATGGCGCCCATGCCGTTCCATGCCGCGGCTCCGGCTGCAGCACTGTGGTCTGGTTTCTTTCTGGTGTCTCTTTTTCTCTGTCCCTTGTAATTACATTTTTTGTTTCTCTGCTGATGGTGTTTTCTGGCTATGAAAGGCACTGATTTTGTGGTAATAGAGATTGGTTGTTAGCGGGGCTCATAAGCCCCACTTTTCTCCATCGCCATCTTCCCAGAAGTCCTAGACAGCTCTTGATATGGTAATTTGTTTTAAATGAAAATGGTATTAACATTTGCCACTCACTGTTTATAAAAGGATTTGAAATTTTGAATGAATTTATTTTTGTTATGGTCTGGAATTTATGTTCAAAATTGCTGGAATAGTGACATCTTATAAACTTGAGATTCAAATGAAAAAGAGTGTGTATATGTGTGTGTGTGTGTGTGTGTGTGTGTGTGTGTGTGTGCCTGTGTGTTTGTGTGTGTTGCTGAGGAGTGAAACCAGGGCCTCACACATGTTAAGAATAAAATCTAACACTAAGCTACATCCCCATTCTTCAAAGATTTTAAAAGCATTGTTTTTGTTACTTTTGCAAATAACTTTCATAAATGACATATTTATTAAGCAACATAAAAACAATGGTATTTCTCATTCAGTAGAAGTCATCCTATGAAAATACAAAAAAAACTTAGTATTTTAGGAAAAAAGGAAAAAGAAAACATCCTAGGAGAGGAAAGATTTTAGTTATTGGTCTTTGATTCATGGTCAATATTTATTTCTGAATAAATACATTGGAGAATTATTATCCTCTTGATTTTAGTACTATTTGTCTTTCAGGGTGATTTTAAGAGTGGTTTAAATTCTTAATTTTGCTAAGCAAAGATTTTTTAGATTTTTAATTAAAGTGGATTATATGGCTTTTAAAAATCACATAAAGAAACCCAAAACTATTCATAATGAAATATTCTCTAGGCAGTGTTATGAGATACAGAAAAGTTTATAGTAGCCAATATGCTTAGCATTTGTTTTCTAACAGATGAACTTATGAATATTTGAGAACATTTTTTAAAATATGCTTTTCAGTGACTCATTAAGTCAAAACATATTCTGCCCTTTAAAAAGGAACATCTCTGTCAATCCTCCAAATATATTCTATAATTTAAGCTTCTAATTAGGAGCTTTACCACAAACTTTGCATTAAGTTTTTTCATAACATAAATATTGTACATTCATGGTCTTTTGATTCCAAAGACCTACAGTTAGCCGTGTGTGTGTGTGTGTGTGTGTGTGTGTGTGTGTGTGTGATTATTCTTAAAAGTAACTGGTAATTCCTGTTTAACTTACTTTGAAATAATTATTGAATGTCCCAACTTTAGTTGCCATTTGGTTTTGTAATATTATTAGTAATAGTGTAGCCTTTTTCTATCATGATCAAAGTTCTCATAGCAAACATCTCCTATTTAAAAAGCTGAAGTAGCCAGGCACAGTGACTAATGTCTGTAATTCCAACTATTTGGGATTCCCATGCTAGAGAATTGCCAAGCTTGAGGCCAGCTGGGCAGCTTATTTATCTCAAAATAAAGAGAACTGAGATTTTGCTGAGTCCCATTCTAACTTTGCTGAAATTTCCCTTCCATTATCTGGAGTATCCCCAATGCTCAGTAGTTTGGGCATATTAGAGAAAACATATGTCCCTTTTCTTTCTGTGCCTGAATATGTATAAAAGTATGAATATAGCATGGTTACCCTGGTTACCCTGGATACTCATTGTTGAGAGGGGAGGAAGAGAAAATGGAGGTGGGGGAGAGAGGGTACCAAGCACAGTTTAAATGTATATCACTTATTTTCAATTAAAAAAAAACAGAAAAAAATAAAGAGCACTGAGGCTGTAGCTCAGCTGTAGAGTACCTGTCCAGCATGTGTAGAGCCCCTGAGTTAAATACACATTATAAAAAACAAAACATTAAAAAAGATGAAGGGAAAGCTTGAAAGCTAATAACATTGAATTTTCCTCTCAAAGTCTTCTTTTTAATTCACAATTCATATATTCATATGTTCAGACAACATTTATTGGTGTCATTTTAGGCCCTAGGAAGGGAAATGAGTTACAGAAATACCTTGGATGTTGGAGTTGTACAGACTTTTAAGTTACACCCAAGAAGGAGAAGATCCAACACAAGAAAGAAAGCTCACTGAGGTCTTTATCTAGATGAGGTATTGTTGTGGTATGGATGTGGACTGGAAAAGTATTTCCAAGGCCAAAATAGGGATGCCAACAGGTTTATTTATGAGGGACACATTTAAAGAATGTGGGCTACTCCAAGAGAGGAAGAGAAGGACAGAGCTTGACAGAAAAACTGGCAACTGGAATTTGATATGAAAACCTGCAATTTGATAGGCAGGGCAGTAGTTCAGTCACAGGATAGGCCAGTTGTTAACTAACTTCTTATCTTTGTGTATCTGTAAGCAAGAACAACATCATAGTTAACACAGAAAATGATTACATATATGCAGTATACAATTACTTGAAACAAACATGTGAGAATGCCCTGTGATTAAATTCATAATTTTTGCTTTTGGTGGTGTTAATACTGTTATTAACAAAATGGATATATGGAGGGAGGATAGTGTATTTAACTTCATGTAAAAGAATAATTCTGTGTCTGGAACTACTGAGGTTAGGGTCTATTTGCCCTTTCACTAGTCTCATAGGATAATTTTTGAGAATCAAAGGCAAAAATTATATGATAATTTCAATAGATGCTGAAAAATCTTTTGACAAAATCCAACATTTATTTATGCTAAAAGCACTCCAGAGAACTGGAATAGAAGGAATAAACCTCAATATCATAAAGGCAATCTATAATAGGCCCACAGCCAGCATCATATTAAATGGGAAAAAACTTCAAGAATTTCCTCTAAAAGTAGGAATAAGATATGGATGACCATTATCACCACTTCTTTTCAATATAGTACTTGAGACTCTAGCCAGAAAAATAAGGCAAGAAAAGGAAATCAAAGGAGTACAATTAGGAAAAAAAACCCTCAAACTTTCACTATTTGCAGATGATTTGATACTAAGAAGACCCAATAAACTCAACCAAAAGGCTATAGAACTGATCAACAAATTCATAAAAGTATCTAGATACAAAATCAATCTTAAAAAAATTGGAAGCTTTTCTATATACCAACCATAAATCCACTGAAAATGAAATCCAGAAAACACACTCAGGATCTCCCACAAAAAAATAAAATACTTATGAATAAACTTAACCAAGGAAGTAAAAGACCTCTACAAGGAAAATTATAAAACATTTAAAAAAGAAATCAAAGACCTTGGAAGATAAAATTTTTGAATAAAGTGCTAGCAACCCTTAGTAAATCATTTGCCTTTGAAAAACAGGACAAATTTTTTCAGAAAGTCATCTTTGGATTATGGATATATTCAAGTGAATTCATTATTAAGATGTTCCAGTTTTTAAAAATTTTATTAGTATATTGCAATTACATACGACAGTGAAGTTCAATGTGATTCAAATATACACATACACAACTCTTGGTGTATTTCATTTTGAATACTACCCTACTCCCTGCATCCTTCACCATACGTCTTAGTAAAATTAGTAATAACACTTTCATATATTGCCATAGTATTATTTGAACACTTTCCTTCTCCAGTCTTTCTTTGTCCCTCTTCTAAAACCCTTCCCTAGTTCCCTTCTGCTATTCCATGGGTTTCTCTCCATATTATTTGAAGTTAAAAGGAAAAACACGAAATGTAAAATATGCTGGTCTTTATTTGGAAAGGAGTATACTATATTTTCTGTCCTATTTTTACTCTTTATTATTAGAGTAAGAAATTAACACAAGGGATTAAGAAATAGTGGTTTTTAAAATTATATGTTGCCACTAATATTTTCCATTTTTAGACAACCATTTTGCTGAGCATACATGGTCAGCGCTACACACTGAACAATTTATCATCTCTAGGAAACAACTGAGAATATATTACTGAATGTTTCAAAAACATTATTGATTTATTCTCATCTGTGTACTTTCCTCTTGACATATGAAAGAATTATATTGCATATGAAATTTAGGATAAGTTTCAGAAGTTGCTTGAGAATTGGTTATAACTTTTGATAACATGGAGGGAATTTAAAATTCAATTTCTAAGAGAATCAAACTAATTTTTTACATTAAGATTCATGGTCATATCACCATTGCAATCACTTTGTAGCTACTATTAGGGAGACATTTAACAGTTTTTAACAACGAGACCTTTACTCATAACACATTTTTGGAGTAGTGCTTAGATTTTCATTTATCAAACTCAGCTGAAAAGAGACTTGTTCAACATCACAAATTAATAACAGAGTTACAGAAGAGACTCACAAAACTACATTACTAGGTCAAATATATTGGTCACTAAATAAACTTATTCCATCATTATTTATGGAAATAATTATATGCTACGATTTGATATGTAGGGCAGTACTTCAGTCACAGGATAGATCAATTGTTAATTGTCTTAGCTTCTCATCTTTGTGCAGCTGTAAGAAAATAACTTCAATTTGTTGATCTTGAAGAGTATAATGTTATTTACTAATATCTTCCTATGTTTACTATATACAAAGTATTATAAGATGATGTAGTAGATAGGATTTTCCAATCTGGTTGCAAAAACATTTCACAGAGCACATGCCCTTAAGCCATGTGATATTGCCTTCTCTCATCAAGTTGGAGAGTATAATTTTGTTTTCCTGAAATAAGGGCTGGAAGATGGTATATAAAAGCTTCTTCCTTTCCTTCTAGATGGAAATGTTCTAAGATGATGTTTATATAGCTCCCCAGAAGACAGTGTAATGAGATTGCAGTCACATGTAACAATGGGCAGGTTGATAAAGTATCCACATACCATCTCTTTGTCCTGCCCTGTTAAATTCCTATCATCCTTCATTTCTGTTGCCTGTGATTGAATTTCTTTACAAAAGTTTAAGAATCTCTTCCCCAGGCTTTGCTTTCCGGTAAGTCCAGTATAAGACATGTAGAAGACAGGAATTTCTCAAATTTAAATCTCTTTCTAAAAAGTTCAAACACATATCGTGTTCCATTGGAAAAGGGAGGCAAACTATTTTCAAGAAAAACTTAGATTATAGCCAAACAATCAGTCTAAAGCATGAGTACTCACTGGGCTAATATAGCAAATTAAAACTGTTGTAAAAACACAAAAAGTAAAAAATAGAACTTCCATCACAGTGGGAGCCGTTTATTGGTAAAGCAATTAGTGGAACATAAGACAAGGATCATAGAAGACTACTTATTTTTAAGGACATAAGGGGCAGAAAGAGGAATAAGAGAATACTCTTAATAAAAATTAGCAGTTGGAGTAGTGGGAGAAACCCAGGAGGGAGGGATAATCGAGAAGAAGAGGTTAAGTGATACAGACATGGAAATCAAGATGAGGAGTGACTAGTCTGCATTGGAATCGGTACTAGAAAAACATACAATTTTCACTGCAGAAAGCTATCTTTAACAGATAGCTACAATTCTTTCACAGTAAAAACTAAATAAAACATAGTCAAACTACTCTCAGATACTGGTACTTGGTGATTACCTCTAATGAATTGCTTACTACTGATATGCTAGAAGAAAAATTCTTGAGTTGGTGAGCGAAAAATAAACTTGAGAAACCTCACCGAGGGATCAGGTAACATGCAATTTCATATCTAATTAAGATAAAAATCCAGGTCTCCTGGTTGTTGCACATCTCTTGAGGTCATACAGCCCTTGAGATGTCCAAGTCAGTGTTTATTGTCCATTAAGTCCATTGTCTATCTCAATGCTCAGCACAGAGAAATTGCTCAATGAACACTTATTGAATTAATGAATACCTGTGACCCCACTATGAATGTTTAAAGATGTTATCTTGATATATTTAAACATGTGCTCATCAATACAAGAAAGAGCAGAAGGAAGAACTTTCTATAAGATAATAATAGTGTTCAATTAAGAATGCTTTCTTCTAGGCATGGTGGCGCACGCTTGTAATCCCTGGGTTTGGGAGGCTGAGACAGGAGGATCGCGCAGGTTCAAGGCCAGCCTCAGCTACTTAGTGAGGCTCTCAGCAACTTAGTGAGACCCTGTTTCCAAATAAAATATAAAATAGGTCTGGGAGTATATACTGGAGGTAGAAAACCCCTGGGTGCCACCCCCAGTACCACACACACACAAAAAAATTATTTCTTGCTGTCACAAAGATGCTCATCAGTTTAGGCATACCTTATTTTGTTGTGCTTTGGCACCACTGAAATTTTTTGTTTTTACCAATTGAAGATTTGCAGCTACCCTATATCCTGCAAGTCTATGGACAAGGACAACTTTCCCAACATGACTTTTCTATCTTTCAAGCAACCTGTGTTCATTTTATGTCCCTGTGTCACATTTTGGTAAGTTCTTATATTTTAAGCTTTTTCTTTAGTATATCTGTTGAAGTGATTTGTGATGAGTGATCTTTGATATTGCTATTTTAGTTGTTTTAGAATACCACAAACCATGGCCACATAAGACAAAAATCTTAGTTGATAAAGCTTGTGTGTGGATGTTCTGACTGCTGCACTTCCTGGCTGATCACCTATCTCCCTCCCTTTCCTCAAGCCTTGCTATTCCCTGAGGCGTAACTGTATAGAAATCATGCCAATTAAAAATCCTACAGTTGCCTTTAAATCTCCAAGTAAAAAGAACTTAAAATCAAAAGCTGGAAATAATTAAAATTAATGAGGAAGTAATGTTGAAAGACCAGATAGACCTAAAACCTGTTGTGCTGAACTGTTAGCCAAGATGAGAATGCTAAGAAAAAGTATTTGGAGGAAATTAAAAGTGATACTCCAGAGAGCACACAGATAATAGTGAAACAAAACAGCCTGGTTACTGATAAGGAGAAAGTGTTAATGGCATAGATATAAGATGGCAGCCACCTGCGTCTGTAGCCTAATTCAGAGCAAGGACCCAAACTCTCTTCAATTCTTATGAAGACCAAGAGAAGTGAGGAAGCTGCTGAAAAGAGATTTGGATATATGAAGAAGTTGGTTATTGAAGTTTAAAGAAAGATGCCATCTCTATAACACAGAAGTGCCAGAAGTTGCAGCAAGTTCTCCAGAAGTTCTTGCTGCAATCACTGGGAGAAGGTGTCTACACCAAACAGCAGGTTTTTCATAGATTCTATCAGAAGACGATGCCATCTAGGACTTTCATAGCTAGAGAGGAGAAATAAACACCTGGCTTCAAAGCTTGAAGGACAGGATGGCACTCTTGTTAAGGGTTATGGCAGCTTTAGTTTGAAGCCAGTGCTCATTTGTTATCCTCAAACTCCTAGGGTCCTTAAGAATCATACAAAATCTATTCTGTCTATGTTCTACAAGTGGAACTATAAATCCCAGATGACAGAACATCTGTTTACAACTTGCTTTACTGAATATTTTAAGCCCATGCTGAGACATACTGCTAAAAAAAATTCTTTTCAAAATATTACTGCTCATTAAAAATGCACCCATTCATCCAAGAGTTTTGATGGGGACAAACAATAAGATTAATGTTGTTTTTATGCCTGACAACATAATATTTATCTGCAGCCATGGATCAAGAAGTAACTTTATTTTCAAATCTTATTATGTAAGAAATACATTCCTGTATATTGGCATGCTAATTATATAGAATCATAGATTTTATTGTGAAATATTCATACATGCACATAAAATAATTTGTTCAGTTTCACTCCTTTAAGAAATATAATTCTTAAGGCTGAATCTGCCATAAATAGTGATTCCTTTGGTGGATCTGCAACATGTAAATTGGAACCTTTTGAAATGGATTCACCATTTTACATGCCATTAAAAGCATTTGTGATTCATGGGATGAGGTACAAATTTCGACATTAAGGGGGATTTAGAAGAAATTAGTTATAACCCTTCATGGATTGATTGGGATAAAGACGTTAGTTGAAAAGATAATTGTAGATACAATAAAATAGTAAAAGAACCAGAATAGGAAGTAGACCCTGAAGATGTGACTAAATTGCTCTACCCTTGCCGGGATCCAGCCCTAGCAAGAGTTGAGGTTGGTGTGTTGGTGAGAGGAGAGCTGAGGTCAAATGAGAGAAGATCTGTTACAAGAGACCAGGTTTAAACTTCTCCATTTTATTCAGGATATGTTTTTTTTTTTTTTTTTTTTTTTTTTTTTTTTTTTTTTTTTTGCAGAAAAGCAAGGGTATAGCCATGTGAGCAGGAATGCCAAGGACAGGAAAAGTTTTTTTGTTTTTTTTTTACAGACTTCAGGGCAGGGTGTCAGACATTTAAATAATCATAGAAAGTATGCTTTGTTTTACTTTGCAAGGCCGACTTGAACTTAATCTTATACATTGGCCCAAACTAAGGTCAGTTTGAACTTAATCTTTGGCCCAAACTTTATCCTTGGGAAAAAATCTTTGTTGCCTGAATCTCTCATAAGCCTCTGCCCATCAGTTTTAGTTATAATGCTTATACATAAAATTCAAATTATATATATTGATCCAAATAATCTTAAAATAAATTTTCAAAGGAGGAAATGTTAAACATACATCATGGGGTATCTATCCCTTTGTGGGTCCCCTGATCAAGCTTTTTTAAGATCTGCATGAGATGCTGTAGCATACCTTTGTGATCAAATTTTAACAGATGAGCAATTGATTCTTATGGATGAGCAAAGGAAGTCGTTTCCTGAGATGGAATCTGCTTCTGGTTAGGATGCTGTGAACATTGTTGACATGACAACACAGAATTAGAATTAGACATAATCGTATATATATATGTATATATATATATATTTATTTGCTATAGAATATACTATATATACAATAGAATACATATATACATATACGTATATATGTATATATATACAATAGAATATATAGAGAGTATATTCTATTATATATATATAGTACATATACAGTATATTCTATAGCAGATAGAATTATATTGTATATATTGTTTTATATATTAAAATATATTGTATATATAATAATATAATATATTTTATATATATTGTATATATACTATATATATTCTATTGTGTATATATGCACATATTTACACAATGGAGTTTTACTCAGCCATAAAGTACAACAAAATTATGTCATTTGGAAGAAAATGGATGGAACTAGAGAATATTATGCTAAGTGAGGCCAGTCAGTCACAGAAAGTCAAGGGTTGAGTGTTTTCTCTCATATGTGGAAGTAGAGAGAAAATAAAAAGAAAAGAGACTTTAGCTAATTGAGGAGAATGACTAATTGAATAGTGGAGGGGGAGAGGAGGAGAGAGGTGGGACGGAAAAAGAACTGAGGCAAAAACAGTTGAATTTTGCTATGCCCATGCACGAAGATATCACTACCAATCTAGCTGTCATGTATAGGGTGAGGTGGATAGTCAGGTGGGACCTGAAGGGGTTCATACCAAGACCTGCATGCATGTCTATTTGGAAGAATTTGAATTTCACTAAAATGTAATTATCATGGACCAATAAAAGTATAAAATAGATTATGACTCACTACAGGCTCAGATGAGCATTAGCATTTCTGAGTGATAAAATGTTTTCTAATTAAGGTGTACATTTTGTTTTTATTACACATTATGTTGGTTTACACTAAATAGACTACAGTATAGTGTAAACATAACTTTTAAATACACTAGAGAACAAAAATCATGTAACTTGCTTTATTGTGATGTTCACTTTATTGCAGTGGCCTAGAACCAAACCTGCAATATCTCTAAGATCTGCCAGTATGAAATCAACATTAAGTTTTGTGAAATTGCTAAAGAGGTCAAAGAAATGTGAGAAAGTGGGTGACGTATGCACACATGTATCTTAAAATGTTCAGCTAGGTGTGGTGGCGAATGCTTGTAATCCCAGTACTTGTGAGGCTGAGACAGGAGGACCTCAGGTTTGCAGCCAGCCTCAGAAACTTAGTGAGGCCCTCTGCAACTTAGTGAGACTGGGTTTCAAAATAAAGAATTAAAAAAAATGACTGGGGGTTTAACTCGAAGGTAGAATGTCCCTGGGATCAATCCCTCGCACCACACACACACATACATACACACACACACACACACACACACACACACACACACACACACAATTCAATGAACATTTATGTTTCCAAGAGTCTCTGTTAACATCGCTGCTTATTTATGTAAGGTGTCATGGTTTTATTGCTGGGAATCTTGATAGGCTAATCATTTAGATGGATAAGCAATGTCTCTAATTTGACATTTTCAAATTTTGTCAAAACACTTACTCTTGTTCAAAGTGTGTTTGAATTACTTCTATGGTACTGCTTCTTAACAAAGTGTTCATGTAGATAAAGATGCCTCCCTAGAGACTTGGCGATGTTTTACATGCTGGTTTTAAAAAAGTTACCAAAGACTGAAAGTCTCATGAAAAAAATTAGACAGTAAGTGAATAATAAAAAGAATGTTTCTCAAAACTGCAATAATGGTGCAAATGTTTGGTGTACAGGCAGAAACTAATAAGTAAGCAATATTGAACATGTATCCAACCAAAATAGCTGCTCCAAAGTTTCTGTAGTGAAGATGATGTACTTAGATCATCACACTCAGTTTTTCCCCCACTCAGAGTTTATTCACTTTCCTTTGACATGCAATTTAAGGACTTCCTCAGGCAACACATTATAAAGGATAACAGGAAAATTTCAGTCATATATATTGAAGACGAAGATGTGAGAAAAAAATAGTTGACACATAAGCTATGAAGAAGCTGAGAAGGAAAAATTCTGATAATCAACAAATATGCATGTTGAAAAGCACCAGCAGTCCAGGGCCATTTATTAAAGAGGTGGGAAGTCCAGGAAAGTTATAAGCCCCAAGAACATAATTCTAGTCAAACAGAATATAATAAAATCTCCTTATCAATGCCTCCAAATTATCCAGCCATTGTCAAATAGATTCTTTGCATAAATAAATAATAAAAATACTCAAGATGTTTTAAAAATACTTCCACCCAGAATGGCTAAATTAAAACATCAGGGGCTCCTTTGAAATTACCCTCTGTATCCTCCATCTCTTTTATTTTTCCTTATCTCCTTTGGCTGACAAAAAGTCCCTAGACGGTTAAGAAATTAATTGCAAAATCTGTCTTTAGATTCACTGAACCCAAGCAGCCTTTATAAACAGCCTTCCTCAGGAAAGAGCTGCAGGAGTTCAAAGTCCATTGGCGTGTTCTAGAGAAGACACAGTCTAGCCAATAAAGGTCCCATACAGCCTGCTGTCCAGTGTCTCATCAGGAAAAAAGGGTTCTTCCATGAAGGGTCCAGAGCAATTCCCAGTGGTGGAGAGAGGGGAGCTACAGTCAGGATTGAAAGGGTCCTCGGCTTACATGATGAAAAATAATTTTAGCACACACCAGAGACATAAATGGAGATTTATTTAGGGAAGCCAAAACTTCACATTCAAGGAAGATTGTGGGCCACCTCAAAAGTGAGAGATGGATTTTGGGGTGTGTGCATGCATAGTTCTCTTTTTTATGTGGGGGACTATCCTCCCAGCCCTATTTTATTTTTTATTCTGAAACAAGGTTTCTAAGTTGCTAAAGTCTAAGTGTCTGAGGCTGGCTTCAAGCCTATGATCGTCTTGGCTTCCTAAGTGCTGGGAATAGAAGTGCGTGCCACCATGCCTTGCTATGGTTTTTCTTTTATAGGAGACTTTAGTGAGAAGTGGGTAGGAGGATGTATGTAAGGATGGCATCAGGCTGGTAGTCACAAGATAATCTAGGGTGTTATGGTCATCTTTGGGGTTTTCATGGGGCCTTCACTATCTTCTCAATAGGTATCTCTTTTGTTTAGACTCTTTAGAGACAGCCAACAGTGCCCAAGGAGATTGGGGATACTCAATAGTGCTCCAGGTGATTATTAAAGACTTGCAAATTCCTCAGACATTTGGGAGTAATAGGCTTGGCTGAAAAGTAACAGTATTAAGAAATTGTGCTTCAGGCTTCCAAATTAAAGTTACATTTTTCTTGTTCTTTCTTTAGGTTTCCTTTCTACATGTTCCTTTGGTTTCTTCTACCCTATTTCACTTTCCTTCCCTATAAAAGCTCTTCATGCCTCCCAAGAAGGAGCTTTGAGTAGCTTGCCCTCCATCTGAAGGACAGGTTTAAATTAGCCCAATTCCTTTCCACTAGTATTTGATTTTCAGATTTTAGTCTTTGAGAGTGAAGTAGAGCCCAGACATTTAATGTTACTCATGCTATTATTGTTACTAATAACATTAAATAAATGTTTTGATGCCAATAGAAAAATCCCTTGACCAAAAAATAAGTTCCAATTTTGCCAGAGTAAGTTTGAATTTACTTCTATTGTATATGTTTGAAAAAACACATCATTTATTAAAGACATAACTTCTTTTGAAAACTTACTTGATAACTTCTAGATTGAATTATATTACTACCCTAGAAATATCTGTATTAACTATATTTTGTTTGAAGTGTAATATGAGTTAAATATGAAGTTTTTAAAGAGTTACATTTTAGGTGATATTTAACTTATATTTGCTTTCTAAGGAAGAATAAAAAACATAAGTATGTTTACCACATTAGTGATCAAAATGTAAGGGCATCTTTTATAGAGGACTCAATTCTTATAAAGTCATGCAAATAGAATTGTGCATATTTGTTATGCAAAATTCAGAAAATGTCAGTGTGAATAATCTCAGCCAAATGGTGATTCAACTTTTTAATGATTTGTTGTGCTTTTTCTTTATTTTTTTCAAGTCTATTTACTTCAGCACTAAGATACAGAGAAATGGGTACCCAAGTGTGTGTGTTTTTCTGAAGTTGCTTTTGAATTAAACTCAGAGTTATTCACTCTGGAAATAGCTTTTAAGAAAAGAGTATATGAACTCTATTCTAAAAATTAGGAAGTTATCCAGTTTTTATGTCAACTTAAATTAATTTCATATAAATTTCTACTTAGATATTAAACTAGATATCTTTTAATAGTATTTCAATTAACTCTTTTTGTTAAACTTTAAAAAATATTTTAAAGTAGAAATCATATTTTTATGTGTATTCTCCAGTTTTTAATGCTTTTAAACTTCATTTATGCCTGAATTTTATAATGTTACATCTTGTAACCTTTAGCTTCTCTTTTGGTCCAGATAAACATTGAACAGCAATTTGGAAAGATGGCTTAAGAGCAAGATGGAGCAGTTTTGTGGACATAGTTTTTTTTTAAAAAAAGAGGGGAAGAATTTACTAGAGTAAAAAAGTAATTTCAGAGTGTTTTGCAGTTACTAAGAGGAATAGTTCTTTTTTCAATTTTCATTGTAGACATTTTCATAGTTTTCTGTGCATGCTTATGCATGTGCACATGTACTAAATCTGATATAAAAATATTTCTTATTTGGGGTTGTGGTCAAAATTTTGAATGTCCCTGGTCTTCAGAAATAAATCTTCATAGTATAAAAAAAAACAGGAGACTGTTAACAGAGAGAAATTTAGAGCAATGTGAAGAAAAAAAAAAAAAAAAAAAAAAAAAACATGGGATGGTCCAAAGTCTCAGAGTGGCAGCAAGTGCTTCAAGTTTAAGTGAGGTCCAGGGCACAGGCATCAGCCCTCAAAAGAAGAAGGTTTTTAGTGACTGAGAGGAATGCATTTTTAATTTAGACATTGCAAGATATAGGCAGAGTTTTGAAGAATTGAGACCAAAAGACAATGTCATTAGGTATAAATAATTTATGCAAAATATTGGAAACAAAACAGAAAGAAGTGCATGATAAAGACATGCATAGTAAAGAAAAAGCTTGTTCGAAATGTTAGACAATTCAATCCATTTGAAGGTGGTGTTTGTATTTGGAGGTCTGAAGAAGCAAAGGAGAGATAAAGAGGTCTGGAAAAGTTATATCATGCTGAAAGCCAATATGGGTACCATGGACAGAGAAAGATTATGATCAGGAAATAGAAGGCTCAAATCAGACTGTAATGAATGTATTGAGATAACGGTTTTTAGGGGTCAGAAAAAAATAGAGTTTTTAAGTTTTCATAGCTATGATTTGAAATGTATTCTAAGTAACATATATCAATCACTCGGATTGCAGATATGAGGTCTTCGTTATTCTTAGATTCTGTATTGTCCTGTTGGTACGAATTCTTTAAAAATCTTCCTACTTTACTGAATCTCAAAAGCAATACTTGACATTTTTGTGGTCATTTTCGGATGCAAAAAATCTTGTTGCCAACATCCACATGCCCATCAGAGGCTGATCCAGGCAACACTGTCTGGCTCAAGCTCTTGTTCAAGTGTTCTTTTTTGTTTTTAACAGTCTATTTAGTGCTCTTGGTTGTTGATTTCACTATTTGAAAAGGTCCCTAAGTGTAACATTGAAGTGCTGTCTGGCATTACTAAATACAAGAAGGCTGTGATGTGTCTTACAGGAAAATAACCATGCACGTGTTATATAAGCTCTGTTGAGCCAGAAGTAAAGTGGATTCTGCTAAGGGTAGCGGGAACCTTTCCCATTTTTATCGCTTGAGGATGAAAATCTTTTGTAAAGTCTTGTACATGTCTTTGATGTATTATCTTAGAGTGTCTCCAAATCACATCATTTCATTGTATATTTCTGTGGATTTAGGAGATTAAGGGGGATTAGTTCTGATATCAGGGTAAAACTTGAAAATATCTTACGCAATATCAATCCACAACAAAATGTCATCATCTTTATCTTTGACAGCCATACTTATATTAACTTAATGAATCTTATGAAGAAAAACAGAAGTGAGTTGGAACCCTGCATTGGTCACTGACTCTTATTATTAAAAGATGGATACATATGCGTTGTAGTATATCTGGCCTTATACTTGGAGTGATAGTGTTATTGGGCAGATTAATAAAATAGCTATTCTGGAAGAGTGAACAAGGCTGGGATCTGTTTATCAGTCCTCTGAGCCTTAGCTATAATCTTTCAGAAATAAGCAGAAACTAGTTATGAAAATTGTACCTTAAGGTAAGAGTTAGGAGTGTAGACCTGCTGATATCACTTATTTAACAAACATTTACTGGGATACTATTAAGAACAAAATACTGTGCTATGGTTGAGTCCAATATTACTCTTTAGGTGCCCGAAAACCTCTTTTATCGTGCTAGGGTTACTTCTAAAACAGAGCTGAGTGTGTAAGTGGGGTTCAAGGAGAAGTTTAGCAGAGGTAGGGGATGAGAAGGGCCCACCAAAGATAGTTACAGTGATAAATCAAATTCATGTTAACTAGTAGAGAAGTTTTATAAAATGTGCCATAATACAGCATGCGTGGATAAGGGTGTGTGAGTGTGTGTGTGTGTGTGTGTGTGTGTGTGTGTGTAATTATATAATTACTATTTCATTTTGTGCTGAAATTGAAGATATAGTTAGAGCTATATGTATATAACTTTTCTTATATATGCTTTAACCAACCAAACGATAATTTGTACTCTGTTCCAATCTAATTTTGTATAACATGAGAGTCAAGGTATGACTTTTTAAGTTTAGTGTTTTAAGCATATTGTTATTGGCTTGAAAGAAAAACCACATATTAAATACATTATTATCAAAATTTTTAAATTTATTGGTTTTGAGTTTGTGCTTTGGAAATAGTACTTTTTACCTTCAGGATATGAGAGACAAGGACATATATTTTTGATCCTTGGTTGTCATTTGTCAGTATGCACGATTCTGTGCCTGTTATCTGGCCTATATACTTCTTGTTTTTGCATATTCCCTTGTTATTTCATGAGGCTTTACATTATCTGGCTTTTATTTCTCTTCTCTCTCTCTCTCTCTCTCTCTCTCTCTCTCTCTCTCTCTCTCCCCCCTCAGCCCTATTTTTTAGATTTTTTTTTTTTTGGTGGTACTGCGTGTGGAACCCAGGGGCATGTACCTCTGAGCTACACACCTATCCCTATTTTTTAGTCTTTTTATTGTTTGAAACAGGGGTCTCACCAAGCTGTGAAGGGCCTCGCTAAATAGCTAAAGCTGTCCGCAAACTGCGATCCTCTGGTCTCAGCCTCCTGAATGCTGGGATTACAACGTGTGCCACCATACAGGCCTTCTATATGCACTGTTGTCATTATGTGTATGTATGGCTATGATATGACTTTATGAACATAGAGATCCAAGCAGATCCAGCTATAGTGTCAAGGATAAGGTTTAAGCAATGCAAGAAATCCATGATATTTTTATTATAGCAATGAACATAACTGTAGTATGATAACTCTTCATATTACCGATTAAATTTAGCTATCACTTTTGTTCCATGTTCAAGTGAAGACCGTGATTAGAAGCAAAAACTGACGTATGAAAATGATGTTGCTTGATTAAAATTAGGTTTTACTAAAATCAGAACTTTGTTCTTTGTGAACTAATCAAGCCTGTTATGTGAGTGGTTACCTTCTTTCCTTTAGAATAGCCACTATGGAAATGAAGCAAGAGGGCAGTTTAATCCTCCAGTTTCCCACTGGTCAGCCATTTTATTAAACATTTTATAATCTCATTATATGAGTTATCTGGAGACATTTATTGATACTAGGGGCCATTCAATTATTTTCATTGAAATTATAGTAGAAACCCATGCAAGTTGTCCATAATCAGTCATAAGGGCCTGAAAGTAGGGTTGGTTATAGAGTTAAGAACTTATTTTTCTGTCAAAATGAATTACTTTCATTTATCATGGTGAGTGTGACCTATAATATTAGTGGTTCAAAGAAAACTGTATAGAAGGAGGAACATATATCCTTTGGAGAATTTAATGTTGGGTATTTATGTGTAATTTGGGCTGAGAGCCAAAACTGAAAGACAGGCATTATGTTCTAAAGCTATGATTTCGGTCCCTACCTCTCAGTCTCCCATTACATACTAAAATGCCTGCATCCATTGATAGCCCCTTAATTCTGCTCTTCCTCTTAGGAATGCGTGTTTCAAGCCCTTTAGAGTGTTCTTTTAACACACCTCTGCTAAAATTAAAAGATGAAATATTAATAATTTTTTCCAAATTTGAAAAATTTGTTCATTTTGATCCATATTGCAAAAATATGTCCAAGGGGAAAATGAGAATATAACCTACCAAAAATCTAGTAATTGAGGTGTCTATGACTTAGCATGTTGTAAAAAATAAATGGATAATTTCTCTATCATAAGAATAATGAGAAAAGCCTTATTATGATAAGTCAAGAATATTGTGGAAGGAATTTCTGTGCAAGAATCGATGATCTGTGCTTTTCCTCCACTTCACTTTATTATTCTCCCTTTCTTTCTTTCTCTTCTTTTCTTTTCTTTCTCTCCTTCCTTCCTTCTTCTTCTTTTTCTTCCCTTCCTTCCTTCTTTCTTTCCTTCTTTTTTTCTTTCTTGTGCTGGGTATCAAAGCCAGGGTCTTGCACCTGCTGGACCAGTACTTTACCACTGAGCTACATCCTCAGCCTTTATTTTTCCTTTTAAATATAAGTCTCTTTTCTGCTTTTTCTTCCGTCATAGCAATGTAGAATTTGTGGTACAGACAATTTGGACAGAGATTGACAAGCTGAAAAAATATATCAATTCCTTTTGCTCCTCACTAAACTCCTGCATTTTTATATTTATCTACATTCTATTCACTAAGGAGGGAATTCTGCTAGTTGTAAAAGGAAAGTAAAAACAAGTTTTTTGAGGTACTGGGGATAGAAGCCCTATTTTTTATTCTTTATTTTGAGACAGGGTCTCACTGAGTTGCAAAGGGCCTCACTAAGTAGCTGAGGCTGTCTGAGGACCATGATCCTCCTGTCTCAGCCTTCTGAATGCTAGAATTACAAGTGTGCACCATCACACCCAGCTAGAAAGTAAAATTTTTAAAGCATTTGCATTCTATTTTTTATTCATATATTGTTCCCAGATTTTTAAGTGGCAATAATTTCAGGAATAAGATAATTTTGATATTCTAGAGATCATAAAATCTTTATACTAAGGTTGTTTGAGGTCACGATTCATTATTATATAAAAATGAGTACATTGCACCATAAAGGCAAATATGCATGTTGACTCTCAAAAAATCACAATAGTAGCATATATTAATTCTTTGCTACTGTGTATCAAATTACTTTATTTTCTATTTTTTAATTTTTTGATTGGTGCATTGTAGTCATACATCTTAACGGAGTACAAGATGGTAGAGGCATACATGCACACAACACTCAATTAATTCCCTACCCCCTCCTCCTTCTCATGTTTGGCTTAGTGATTGACTTTGATATGTTTGTGAATATACATTGTGTACATTAGGGGATTTCTCTTTTAAATTTAGAAATTTACAACAACTCAGGAATGGTGGAGATATGGCTTTATTCCAGTGACAGCAGGCTAACACAGTAGGTCTAGGCCTATAGTACCCAGGGGTGGCCAACTGGGTACATAGAAGCTTTACATGGAGACTTCCCCATAGCACATCGGTCTTTCTGCACATCTGCATGTCCACACACTGGAATGTCTCAGTCCAGTTTATATGTCCAATTGGAACAAAAGTGGAAAATGGCCAGGGTACAGAGTTCCATAAGACAATATGACATCCCCAAGGACATGCTTAGCTGTTTTACATAAAACAGGAGACTTCACCAAAAGGAGACAAGGAAGCCTAACACACACCATGCTTTGACTGTCCCCCACTGCCCATGACATGGAAGTTCACTCTCCCTAGAATGTGTGATCCAAGGAGAGAACATTGCAAAGAAAGCCACCACAGAGGTACCTTTAGAACCCAGTCACCAAGATTGCAACCAGCATTTCCACCTCATCATATTCATCATTAAGAGCAGAACTCTAAGTCCAGTCACACTGCAGGGAAGAGTAATCAGGCTCTACCTCTTGCAGGGAGAAGTATCAAAGACTTTGTGGGCATTTTGAAATGGCAAGATAGCACCACCATTAATAATAGCTTCGCCAATGAAATTCTCTCCAAAATTTATGTCTGTCCGTGAAAAAATAACAACTCTGACAAAAACAAATAACATATTTCAAGCCTAGATAAATGGTCATGTCCTGAGACTACCAACTCACGTTAACAGCATGGGCTCCACAAGGACATGGTTCTTCCATGATGATATTACAGAAACCTTTCATGATTCCCCAAAGTAGGCAGGGTTATTAGATAGATGAGCTACAAAATGGTGGAGAGATGTTCCCCAAGATTCAGGTGTTTTCAATAATGCAGAAAAATTTCCCAGGGAATTTAGGTGCCATCTGTCTCCCAGCCTTAAGATGTAATAGAGACAGGATGTTCATCAAACTTAACATAGACTCATCCAGTGGCCACAAAAATGCTACTGCAGACACAGAGGCCCAGGTAAATGGCTGTCAAATGGGCCTAAAATAGCCCCAAACAACCTAGGATTCTTAATTTACAACACTCCATCTCTCCATGAATTCTCAATGCTCCAATCAGCAAGATTCAATCAACCTGGACATTTCCAAATACAAAAGCCGCCTCTTTGGAGAAACTTCGGTTCATTGGTTGAAACTTCATCTCCAGAGCAACAATAGGGGGAGGTGTGGCCTGTGGAAAGTGAGTCAGCCTTACTCATGAATGAGATTAGCAACTTTTATAAAGGGTGTGAGAGGAAGAATTCATCCCTTCTGCTCTTTCTGCCTCTTAAGGACACAGCGTCATTTGTTCTGAAGGATTCTCCATCTTAGAAGTGGAGAATTGGGCCCTCAAGAGACACCAAAGGTTAGTGCCTTGATTTGGGGCATCCTGAACCTCCAGAACTGTAAGAAATAAGTTTCTGTTCTTTATAAATTATCTAGTCTCACATATTTTGTTTCAGAAACACAGATTAAGATAGGTACCATTTACTGAGAGATTAGATACATTAGTCTGAACTATAAACATAAAGCTAGCCCTTTATTACTTCTTTTTTTAACCTCAAATTTTTCCAATACATATACCAACAAACCTGGTTTTCTTCTATCCTGCTTTAAGTATCCATTTGTGTGTACATATGTGTGGTGCTGGAGATTGAGCCCAGGGGGAATCTATGTCTGAGCTATACTCCCAGCCCTATTTTATTTTTAATTTTGAAACAGCGTCTCACTAAGTTGCTAAGAGCCTTACTAAGTTGCTGAGGCTGGCATGAACCTGCAATCCTCCTGTCTCACCCTCTCAAAATCTGGAATTACAAGTGTGCACTACCACACCCAGCTTAAGTATCAGTTTTTTAATCTCCTGACGTATAATGGACCCATATGATCTTTTTTCATGTATTATTCTTTCTTTTTATATCAAAATTAGGAATTTGTCCACAAACCTAAGAAATATTGGCTTTTTATCAAAAAAATCAACAGATTTTTCCTAGATATTCTCATAAGCTAATTTTTTTTTCAAAAAGTTCTGAACAAAGGGGCAAGAAAATAAAACTGTATCTTAGAAATTTAATATCTGAAGACAGGACATTGTAAAGGGCTGTGAATTCTCTTCTGGGATGTGTGCATTAAGCAAACATTTTTTCCCCTAACCCTGAAAGATTTGATCATTGTTCAATTCTGAAATTTTTTGGTAATCTTCATAGTAAACCAAATGATTTCACATGCAGATTACTCAAGAGACCTTTGAAAAATGAAGAGTGTCAACCATAATTATTAGCCAAGAATAAAGCTATTTATTATAACATTCCATTTAATCCAATTACTGATACTTGTGTTTATTTTAATCTATAGCTATTCTCCAATAGACTTAGGATTTTTTAAGTTAATAGAACAAATGAATATAGTGATAGCAAAACAAATTCAACCATTTGCCATTAAGGGGAGAGAGCATATACCTTTAAGCTGGACTCTCAGTAATATTAGACTACATGGTTTGGAGAACTCAGATGTTGTAATATTATCATCATTAGGTAATATTTACTAAAAACTTATGTGATTTTTATATCTTCTGTAATTTAACTATAAAACATGTCCACAAAATAAGTCCTATTACTATCTCTTTTTTGCAAATGAGAACAATGGAATATAGAGAGATTAATTTGTACAACTTTGCATTTCTAGGAAGCCATGAAGGGCTACTTGAATCACTGTTATTATCATGCTGTATCATCATCTGTCTATATTATACTACTTCCATGTATTACATTGCCTTTCTTAGATAGACAGCCGCTACCCCCATCAAAATGTGAAAATGTATTTCTCTTCTCAATCTCTTTTTAAAGGGGTCTGTCTTATAATTGTTTAGTTATTAGTAAAAACACGCTACCACATGGTGGGAAATATCCAAGATCACAAAAGTACTTTTCTTGTCCTCTACAACACTACTCTTTTTTGTTAAGAGAGTTGATAAAATAACATTGAAGTAAATATAGTGACTTTGGCTAGTTTTAACCTCTGTTAATATTGCTGCCTTGGTCCCCACTTCAGTCCTTAGCATAGTCTACATGAAGATGAACTTCTGTCATTAAATAACAAATACAACTCTCTTCAGATTCCTTGAGATCATAATGTTCTTAGCTGTAGGTTTTGGGTCACTAAAACCAAATATTCAGTGCTCCTTGGTTACAATTTAAGATGAATGTAAAATAAGAGACAAGAAATAAAAACAATTTCCTTCAATTTCTATTTACTGGTAACTACTTTATGTTTTTTTTTAAGATTTAAAGAAGTTTATTAAAAAGATAGAAATACAGAGAATAGTTACAGCCCTATGCCAAAATGGCATGGCGGGGAGGGTGGCCCGGGCCAACTCACCACTCCCCCACTACTTTATGTTTTGCTAGCCAATTTCTTGAGGGAAAATGATGTTGTAGTTAGACCTGCATTTTAATATTTCTATTAATATACTTCCTTAGTTTTGGAGCTGTTTTTTCTGTCAGTTATTATGAACCAAAACCATTCACTGGAAAGCAAATTAATGTCAGAGAAATAAGGATGAGGAGTGGGAAGGGGAAGAACATGATCATTTGAAGTGGTTCATGAAAATATGAGGTGTATTTTTTTGTATTTTCTCTCTCTATATATGAAATAGATAAAATATATGCATATGCAAAAAAAGCTAAGTGTAAATGCATTGTTAAGAATAAAAAAGAACGAATCACTGATCATCAGCTATATTTCAGATAATATCCTAACGTAAGTTAAAAAAGGGAAAACAGGAGGGAGGCATGGTGGTGAACACCTCCTAATCTCAGTTAGGAAGCAGAGACAGGAAGATCATAGGTCTGCTGTTAGCCTCAGCAATTTGAGAGGCCCTCAGCAACTTATACTGAGACCCTGTTTCAAAATAAAAAATAAAATAGAGTTGGGAGTGTAGCTTAGAGGTGGAAAGTCCTGGGTTCAATCCCCAGTACCATGTGTACACACACACACATACACACACACACACACACACACACACACACACACACAAATAAAAGGGATGGAAGGTAGGAAGCAGATACACAAACATGGTTAAATAGTAGTAAATGAAAGAGTTACATACTGTTATCTCACTTTTTGTGGATTGGCAGTATTTTCGCTCTCCGGAGCTAAGTCAGTGTTTACATAAAGGAATTTGACAGCATATATATCTGTCATGTTCACAACAGGCTTGTAGTTCCTGCAGAGTAGTTGTCAACATCTGTGGCACTGAGCGGTACCTGTGGTTAAACTTTGCTTCTGTGAGCAAACTCTAAGTCAGTACTGTCAATCAACCTCATGTGTGGAGTTTCTAAATCGTACAGAGGCCTGATACATGCGTCCTGATTGCTGGCCCAGGATGATGGCCTTGGAGACCAGGTTGGTCCTTTTGACACTGTTTATGTATGATTATGTTGGAAAAATTGAGTTGAGAGTTATAGGTTTAAGCAGAAAAGAGTAATAGTGTAAATAATAAAATATGAAAAAAATTAGACAATAAATGGAAGGTTGATTGTATAAAATGGTGAGCTGATTGTTAAAAGGCATTGTGTAGTAATTGATTGTGTAACCATAATGAAAAACTCCCGCAATTGACATCTCTTGATTTACTAAGAATATTGCCCAGCAGGTATGGTTGCACATGCTTTTAATCCCATTACTTGGGAGCCTGAGAGAGGAGGATAACAAATTTGTGGCCAGTCTTAGCAACCTTGTGATGCCCTCTGCCACTTAGTAAGGCCCTGTTTCAAAATAACAAATAAAATAGGGTTGGGAATATCCTCAGAGATAGAATGCTCCTGGATCCAATCCCCAGTAAACACACACACACACACACACACACACACACACACACACACACACACACACACACATTGCCATATACGACCTTTTTGCAGGGTGGAATAACTTTGAAATTTACCCAGGATAAGGAAACCTTAAAGACAGAAAATAGTATTTGCATTTGAATTTATGGAATGCATTAAGCCAGTAGAAAATAATTCTAATGAGTATTTAAGTAAAAAAAATTGAAAAATAATTAGAAATATGTTTAATGTATAAAGAGACTGTCAAACTGAGCAAGACATGGTGATGTGTGCTTGTAATGCCAGTGTTTGGGTACTTGGGAGGCTGAGATAGGAGGATTGCAGGTTCAAGGCCAGCCTTGGCAACTTAACAAGACCCTGTTTAAAAAAAGAAAACTCTAAAGTACATAAATAAATAAATAAAGGAATGGGAATGTAGTCAGATGTAGAATGTTCCTGGGTTCAATGCCTGGTACAAAAAAATAAAGAAAGAAACTGTCAAACTTTGGAATGTGGCTGTAACATTTGAATCCTTACTTGTAGCATATGAGAATTCCAATTGCTACATCTTCTTATCAATTCTTGTATTTTTGTCAGTTTATTTAAAAAAAATTCAACCATTCTAAATGTAGCAAAATAGATAGGAATGCATATAACTCCCAGCAAGCTAGAGTCACACATCTTCCTAGTTAGAAAAGGCATTCTTTAATTTGATTTTTAATACACTGAAATATGATGTAGTGGAAATCGTGAAAACAAAAGGGAATCAGAGTACTTTTTTTTTCATGTTTGTTCATGTTTATCTCCTTCAATTCCAGTTATCAAAACCAAAACAAAACAGACAATAAGAAACCAAAAAACCATCCCCTTTCCCTAAAAAAGCTCCCACATATCCTTAAGAGGATATTTGTTTTCCAAAGTGGTTGCACTAATTTGCAATCCCGCCAACAATGTCTTAGAGTTCCCTTACACTTTATTAGAAAATGTTAGACAACGTGGATATAGCAGACAGAGCAAAAGTCACCTGAATGTGTAAAATTATATATTATTTGGTATTATACAGATTCTTTAAAAAACCCTATTGACAAAACAAGAGTAAAATTGAACCAAGATGAAGTCTACTTATTAAACAAATGGTTTTAAATATCTATTTTAGAAGAGGCATTTTGCTAAGCACTGCTGCAACAAAAAGTAGAATGTAATTTGGTGCAGACAGGGTAAGACAACGGCACAATAATCTCTGGTCCGACGTAGACCATGTAATGTATCCTGGGAGCCGCACATCAAGGGGCGCTGCGGTTGGAAAGCAGAAGCAGTGACATCTGTTAGGGGGAATTAGAGGAGTCTTAGTGACAACAAAGAAAACCAATTTGGCCCTGCAGACTGCATCGGGGACTGTCTGTTCGTTCTGTTTTGACTTTTAGTTATAAAATTAACAAGTTATTGTACAAAGTTATGAAAATCTACATGGTTAAAAGAGAAAAAAAATCTAAAATTTTACTATCCAAGTCAACCATAATTTAAACTTGCTCTTATTTTACTTTAGGCTATCTCTGTATTGTTTCATATATTTGAGGAAAAAATCATATAATTTTATATACTGCTTTCAAAGTTAAAATATTAACTTAAATAAATGAGTTGTACCATATTTAAAAATTATTTATAACCCTAATATCAATGGTTGCTTATCTACTATCTTAAGTATTCTAAATAGTGATCCAGTCCCCTTGTATATAGAGTACATTTAAGTTTTTTTATCATGTCATATATTGAATATCTTCTCATTTAAATTAAGATTTTTCTCTTAATTTTGTAATCCATTTATTTGTTTGTAGACACCTAGGTTGGTTCCATATTTTGGCTACTGTAAATTGTGCTGCTATGAACCTGGTTGTACATACTTTGCAATAATTTTCTTGTTTCAGTCCCTTTGGAAAATACCCAGGAGTAGTGTAGCTGGATCATATGGTGGACCCATTCCTAGTTTTCTGAGGAATCTTCCCACCGATCTCCATAGCAGCTTCACTACACTGATTTGCAATTCCACCAACAGTGTAGAGGAATTTCTATTTCCTCACATTCTCCTTAGCATTTATTGTTTGACTTCTTGGTGATTGCCATTCTAATTGGGGTTAGATGAAATCTCAATGTGGTTTTAATTTGCATCTCGCTGATTGCTAATGATGTTGACTTTAGAAAATGGAGGAGAAACTCTGGTGGCTCCAGGAGGTCTTGGAGAGGGATGGAGGCTGAGAGGGAGAATGAATGAAGGAAACACGTCCACGGACATTTATATGCATATGTGAGAATCTCAGTGTCCTGTGTGGGGATACTGGGAGTGGGGAGGTAGCCGGGAAAGCCCACCGATTGCTGCGTGCATGGATTTCTCTATCATTATGAACTACATTAATATGAACTACATTACTTTGTGAGACTATAATGCACTAATAAAGTATACCAGGGAGAGGCTATTAGATCAAAGGATGTATGTGTTTTCTTGTTTTTTGTTTTGCTAGTGATGTGTAGGTAAATAGGTGAAAGACATAATCTGAATGGGAATATAAATATTTTTAAAAGAGAGGAAAAAAAGCATAAAATTAAAAGAGCAAGAGAGGTACGACATGTAGGACATATGTACAGAGTGCCAAGTTCTCCACTTTGGCCAGAGTACGCGAAGAGGTGGCATAAGAGAAATGTCTTAAGACAGGACTAAAATGTCCCAAACTGGACTAGACTATTAGTTTCTTTTGTTTTTAAGGGCATTTCCTTATTTATATTTAATTTAAATCTATTTTAACATGACACATAAAAGTATTTAAGTTGGATATATTGATGGGATACCTTTCTCTTTCTCCCTCTCCTTATTATTGGGAATTGAACCTAGGGGCATTTTGCCTTCGAGCTCTGCCCCCAGAACTTTTTATTTTTTATTTTGAAACAAGATCTTGCTAGGTTGCTGAGATTCTCTCTACATTGCTAAGGTTGCCCCCAATCGTGTAATCCTCCTGTCTCAGCCTTCCAAGTGCTGGGATTACAGGCATGTGCTACCAAGCCTGGTCCATATGGTGTTTTAGTACGTATGCATATATAATGCTTAAATCAGGCTAAGCATATCATCTATTCCTCAAACATCCTTCATTTTTGTTATGGTAAAAACATTCAAATTTCTCTCTTTCATCTTTTTTGAAACATGTAAGGCATTATTTTATTGCTATGGGTGTAAATAAATTAAATATTTTATAATAAAATTTAAATAGGTTTCTGTAGGCATTTTTCAGGACCTTTAAAATGCTAATGTGAATACTATTCTCAAAGAAGACACTATAATATGTAAGGTTTCCTTTATATATTTTACTAAGGAATACTCTCTTAAAGAGCACAATTTATATTTCATGAAACACACTTTGGGATATGTAGGCATTGGCAGAAAAACTGATTAGTAAGGAGTTTTACTTACAAGGGCAAATCATTTACTACTTACAATCTAGCAACGACACGTACACTCTGCTTTACTGTTTTTTAATCAGTCTTAGATGTTTTAAAACACATGAGAAATAGCATCTCTCTCTCTTTTTCTCTTTCTCTCTCCTTTTATATGTTGCTCCTTCCTTCCTTCTCTTTTTCTCTCTCCACTTTTACTATTCAGTAGAATTCCCTATGGAGAACATTACCTATGAAAAATTGGGCAAAATATATCTTGCTTGCATATACTAACAGGTCTTATCATTTCTGTTAACTTTACAAGGTTTCCCTAGTAAACATTTCCCTTTAATTAAATTACTTTCCAGTCTGTCATATATATATATGTGTGTGTGTGTGTGTGTGTGTGTGTGTGTGTGTGTGTATGTGTGTGTGTGTATGTGTGTGTGTATGTGTGTGTGTATGTGTGTGTGTGTATGTGTGTGTGTATGTGTGTGTGTATGTGTGTGTGTATATGTGTGTGTGTATATGTGTGTGTATGTGTGTGTGTGTATGTGTGTGTGTGTGTGTGTGTGTGTGTGTGTATCACATATTTCTTTCAGTACCTTCATATACCTGAAGCTTTCATTTTTGGTTCATACCTCTTTGAATCATTTCCCATAAATTATAAATTATGTATGCATTTCCTTATGCATAGAAAGTATAAGAAATATAATAAAAATGAACAATAAGAAGAAAATCAAAAGACACAGCTTGAAATTGAAAAATGCTAAAAATTTTAACTGCTCTTCTAAAGAAAATAAAGGTGTTGGCAGATGATATTCAAGTATGTTTTTTTGCTAAATTAATAAAACAGTTCACATTTATGCATAGAAGAAGATAAAATATATTTAATAAATCACACTAATTTGAAAGATATCTACATAGACTTTCAACTCTTCTAGCTTTTAAATTATTGAATAAATTTTAAGAGAAGGTTTATGGCAGATTCCTGCTGTGGTCCCATCATCTTAGCCAATTGAATCCAACTTTTTGTTCTCTGAACTCTGATTTCTTGAAGAACTGGCAAATATCCCTTAAGCTCAAGAAACATAGTTCAGGGAATGATTATAATTGTCTGGAATCAGGTGTGGTAAGTGTTCCTTTTTGTTGTTGTTGTTTGTTTCTTATTTTGTGTGTGTGCTTGTTTGCTCTCTTCCCCATCCCTTTTACAAGCTTTTCACTTTCATATCTACTTTTTTCTCTTCATCCTTCTCTTCTCTTCTCTTCTCTTCTCTTCTCTTCTCTTCTCTTCTCTTCTCTTCTCTTCTCTTTTTGTCTTGTATTAAATACACTTTATATCACTATACCTAAGTATTCTATCCTGCTTACTAGAATCCTCCTATATGTTCACAACCTCTAATCTCAATATGTTACTTTACCCGACTCAAACTCTCATTCTGCTCCATCCTATCTGCTATCTTACCCTATTCTTGAATTCCTACTTCAGCACCTTCTTGCTCACTCAACCTTCACCACTGAATACAACCTTGCCCTTGTATATAGCAGCTGACACCTTCAGAGAGAAAGCAATCAAAAGCAACAAAGATACAAACTCTTGGGCCAATGATTAGTCTGAGAGTGAACATGTGACCAGGTTCTGATCAACAGGATGGACGCAGTCAATTGTTTTAGAATCACCCTTCTCCCTTTCTTCTTTCTGCTTGGAACCCATGTTTAGAAATACAGAAATGCAGCTATCTTTTTCTCTGAACTTCTTATTGGTGCACTGTAGTCATACATCTTAATGGGGTACCAGATGTTGAAGGCACACATGCACACATCACCCAATTAGCCCTTACCTACTTCCCGCCCTATTCCCTCCCCCTCCCTTGCTTGGCTTAGTGATCTACATTGACATGTTTGTTTAAGTACATCATGTGCTCTAGAGAGCTTCCCTCTTCCCCCTCCCATCCCCTTCATTAGGTTGCCTTATTTGCTCATCTATAGAATTGCCTTCATCTAGAGTTCTACCTGTTACCCATTTCTCCCTAGCTTTCTCATATTAGAGAGAGCATCTGATTTCTTATTTTTTGTGACTGACTAATCTCACTTAGCATAATGTTCTCCAGTTCCCTCCATTTCCCTGTAAATGATATAATTGTGTTTTTCTTTATGGCTGAGTAAAATTCCATTGTGCAGCTATCTTGTGACCATAAGCCAGTGTGCAAGAATATAAATATCAACAAAATATTGATATAGGCACTAGAGAGAAATATCATATATATGTATATATATATGATATGTATATCATATATATACATATGTAATATATGTATACATATATATGTATATATACATATGTATGTATGTATATATATACACACATACACACACACACACACACACACACACACACACACACATATATATATATATATATATATATATATATATATATATGTATATTGGTGGTACTGGGGGTGGAACCCAGGGGCTTTCTAACTCCAGACTATACTCCCAGACCTATTTTATATTTGATTTGGAAACAGGGTCTCACTAAGTTGCTGAGAACCTCACTAAGTAGCTGAGGCTGGCTCGAACCTGTGCAATCCTCCTGTCTCAGCCTTCCAAGCGCGGGGATTAAAAGCGTGCACCACCACGCCCGGCTAATATCCTATATTTTGAAAGAATCATTGTATATCTTTCCTATCCATGAATTTCTTTCTTTATTTGCCTGTTTGTGTGAGAAAAAAAACAGCATTGTTTATTTCATTCACTATAGGCATATTGGTTTCCTTTTATTTTCCACTGAAGTTTCTAATTAATGTAATTTTGGTGTCATATTTTAGTTATATTTTGTTATCTTTTACATGAATAGAAGGAGCTGTTTGAATACTAAGTTAATTGTATGTTTTTATAATTTTTTTTTGTGTGTGGCACTAGGGATTAAACCCAAGAATGTTCTACCTCTGAACCACACCTCAGCCCTTTTTTATTTATTATCTTGAAAGAGGGTCTGGATAGGTTGCAGAATCCAGCTAAATTGCTGAGGCTGTCTTCAAACATGCAATCCTTTTGTCTTACTCTCCCATGCGCTGGGATTATAAGTGTCCACCATCATTGCTGTCTTTACAAATTTTATTTATAAAAAAATCCCTTGCTTTAGATCTCAATGGTTCTCTCATACCATTGTAATTTTCCCATAACAGCCACCATATCTTCATATTTTTCTTCTTAACAGAGTTATACTTTTAATTTTATTTTTATAATTTCTTATTTAATGTCTGTTTTATGCCTTTTGTAGTGTTTTGAACATTGGAACACAAGATCCTAATGTTTGCTCTAATTTGTAAATTTAACACAAAAATATACAGAGTAATTTCTATGTTCTGAAGAGTGCTTTAAATATGGAGGTGAAGCTAAGCATGATCGTTCACACACTTGTAATCCCAGGACTTGGGAGGTTGAGATAAAGTATAAAAAATAGGGCTGGGAGTGTAGCTCAGAGGTAGAATGCCCCTGAGTTCCATCCTCAGTACTGGATAAAAAGTAAAAAAAGAAAAAGCATATGATAGGGCTAGGGGTGTATCTTGGACATAAATTGACCCTGGGTTTAATGCCAATAAAACAGTGCACACACAAAAAATGTAGAGATGATATTCTTAATGTCAATAATTCTTCAACAATTTATGGACCACTCTAGATGTATACACCTCCAAAATAGAGCACCAAGTGTTATGAAGCCCCAAGTGTATGTCTAAAATTATAAAGTATGCATTTTAAAGGCCAAAAACAATTTTAAAGGGCACATGAGATCCTTTCCTTCATAATACATATATGTATATGTATATTATATACATAATGAAGGAAATAATTATATATTATTCATTACTATATCTATGTTTTATATGAATGAATATATATTCATAAATTATATGAATTGATATATATTCATACATATGCTTATACATATATTTATATGTATTCATACATATTCATATACTCATATATTTCTCTACATATATTCATATATGCTCATGAATTTATATATATATATATATTCATTCTAACTCTACTAGGAGGAAGAGAAGAACAAATAAATACATTTTAAGTCAGGGAAAGAAATTATCTAAAATGTCCTGGAAATGTATTATTCAATGTTCACAGCTGTTTTATTTTTGTTACCTAAGTGGACTTAATTTATAATTCCCTATGTGTAGGAATGACAACGTATAATTTTCAAAAAGTTTTCAACGATTTTTAGAGAGTTTAATTTCCAGAAAATTAAAAACATTCCTTCCCAAAGTTATAAAGTATAACTCTCATACAAATATAAGATAATGCTATTTTATTCAAATAATTAATTAGGTAAGAATGGATAAGACGTTAAACCTGATCTGACGTGCACTTGGGAAACAGAGATTAAATAGTTTATTTGGAAAGGCAGTAAAAGCGTTAGAATGAGCTTGCTGGGTTAGATATATAAAAACTGGCCATTGTCTTACAATGCAATAAAGCCATAATGTTTAGGGGATGTTATGAATGGAATCTATAAATTAACACGCGACTTCACAGTGTCTGGACCAGGGTTGTATAGTAGTGAATAGCAATATCAGACACAAGAATATTCTCTTAAAGATTTTAGTTAATTCCTGAGTAAGCTTGTTAAACTCTTTGAAAGAATATACTGCCCACCATTTGGGGTGCTTTCTCTTAAGTGTTAATTAAAACATTTAAGGGTTAATCAGAGTCACTGTATAGTTAATGACTTTCAAAATATATAGAGGTACTGTTTTTTTTGGGGGGTTTTTTTTTTGGTGGTATTGGGGTTCCTGGAAACCCTTCTACCTCCGGGCTACACTCCCAGACCTATTTTTATAGTTTTTTTAATTTGGAAACAGGGTCTCTTAAGCCAGTGCAGCTGGCTTTGAACCTGCGCGATCCTCCTGTCTCCACCTCCCAAGTGCGGGGATTACAAGAGTGCGCCACCACGCCTGGTTTACAGGCACTGAATTTTTAAATAGGTTCCTTGAAGGGTTGACAGCTCTTGCGTCCTAAATCATTTTAGTGTTTATGTCGGCAGAGACAGATACTACTCTCTGTGTCAACATTTTATCAGATGTAGTTGGAGTCACGGGTAATTCATCCCTCTGAAGTTCATAAAACGAAAAGCTCGGTCAACATAAATGTAAAATACACCAGAATTTCAAGTTTTATGTTATTGCTGACTATTGTTATATTGTTATGGTTGAAATGATGTATAGTATTTACATTTGCATATTACAATGGTGGTTTGAAAAGAAATTTGATTGAAAGCCACTGGTTTTCGACTAGCAATGAAAAATATATTCTGACCCTTAAAACTAAACTGATTTTAAAAATGAGATAAGCAACTGGTGAGTCCAAAGAGACAGGTATCGTTTTATTTGTCAATATGTCTTCCACTTTTGAACCATATTATTATTGATTTTTTTAGCCACTAATATGATAACTATATGACTAAATGTTTAATTTTAATGTTAACTTTATATAACTAATAATATCCCTATACTTCAAGGTTACTATAAACTTCCTCAATTAATTCCCAAGCTGAGACAGTTGGTAGGAGTGATCATATATGGGTTTCTTCACAAAAATGAAAATCTCTGGCCGGGCGTGGTGGCGCACGCTTGTAATCCCCGTGCTTGGGAAGCGGAGACAGGAGGATCGCACAGGTTCGAGGCCAGCCTTGCTGGCTTAAGAGACCCTGTTTCTAAATAAAAAAAATAAAAAATAAATCTGGGAGTGGAGCCCGGAGGTAGAACGGCTTCCAGGAACCCCAGTACCACCAAAAAATAAAATAATAAATAATAAATGAATAGAAAATCTCTTATGAAACAAAATGTAGTTCCTACTTCTGAAGGTAAAACTAAGTCTTGGGAAATTTCAGAATAAAGTCATAGCTATAGTAATAGAAGTCAATATGTCGTCACTGTCTATATATTCCTAAGTCGTCCAGTCTCCTGGGAATGCTTTTTTAACATTAATAAGATAAAATGGTTCAAGCCCAATTTTCCTGCATGGACCCCCTGAAGGCTTGTAGTTAATAGTCACCTCCATTTTCCCTCTCTCTTGCTCTCCATCTATCTCATTCCCCGTGCTTCTATCCTTCCACTTCCTGCCTGTTATTCTCCAAGCTCATTAATGCAACATTACGCACTTAAAACTTTTCCTGTGTTTGGGAGCCTGACAGAGAGATGCCATTATACCAGAGAGCAAAACCATCACTTCAATTTCCATACCCACCACTGCAATTACTCAGACTCTTATGGCTCCTCCTCATTTCAGAACAGTAATTTTTTTTTTTTTACCAACTATTTCCAGTAAGATCTTTCCATTATCTGCAGATACTCTGAGATGGTTCTATCTTATCTGAATGCCACATACCTACCTCTTTCTGACCTCCCATTTCCCAAGCTATCATTTTATTTATCATGTTATTCAGGAGGAGACATTAAGTGCATTCTCTAATTGTTTTCCGTAACATCTTTGATTGTTTTTGATCAAAAACTTTTCATAAACTAGATTCTTAAAGAAAAAGTCTAAGACATATACAATGAAATCCGTCCCTTCCCCCAGATAGTGGAAGTTAGGCCATTAAAAAAAAAGTGTTTTTGTTCTTTCTGCTTTAGATTAGGGTGAGAGTGAGTCCATACTTACTCTGTATCAGTTTTCTTATCTCAAGTACTGAATGCTGATGGAAGGGAGCACCTTTCTGGCTTTGGTTTTGATTCCTGGAGATGGACGGGCTCCAGGGCCCACAAGCCTGCTCCTGTGCTCTTGTATTCTGTTTTCAATGATTTCTGTAAAGGGCCGAATGTGCTCCATGGGCAGGAATCGCCCATCAGTACTGAGGCATTTGACAACAGTCTTTATAATCCATGGTGTCAAAAGTCATCCATGGGAGCAACACTGCTTTATGTGATTGTGATTATTTAAAAATGTTTCCCATGGAAGTAAATTTGTCCTAATGGGCTATTCTATTGTTAATCAGTAGCGATGCTGGCTGGGATGAGTACATATAGAATTCAGTATCTGCTAGATGAGCGAATGAATGAGTGCACAAAATCGATGTTTGATTATCTGTTTAACAAATGTCTCAAAATTTTTGTCTTCAGGTTAAGGCCTGTTTTATTGCAGGTGAAATCTATTAAAGCCTATATAAGAATCCTGGCTAGTTAGATAAAGGCAAAGGATACTTCTTAAAAAAAATTGTTTGGGGAACGTTGTCTGGTCTGATTGAGTGAGAATATTAAGGCAAAGCAGGCTGATCATAAGCAAATTATAATTTACTAATATTATTTAGTCGAGGATAGCTAAATTTTACTCCCAACAGCACACTAGAATCCTTGGGAAACAAATGGTTGAAACATTACATTGCAATCTTTAATAGGAAGAAAAGGTGCTTCCTTTATAGGTTTTCATTTATTGCTAATAGTCCCAATTCTGCATTTTATTTCAGCTATCTTTGTTTTTATGCTACTGATTAAGGTAAAAAGCTTCCTGAAGTACCTTTACGGTATATTTACATGAATAAATTTGGTAATTTGCAATCACATGTGCTTAAAGATGAATAGCTAAAATATTCTTGTGTTACAATAGTTACTGACATTTGGAGATCACAGAGGAAGGTGGAAATGCTATTTCCTAAAGTAAAAAAAAATTTCCCTTCATCAACAAAGACCCTGTGGAGAGCCCGGCTATCATGGGGTTTCTCAAGGAACAAGGTACCTGTAGGCCATACCTAAGTCTTTTATGTTCCAAACCTGTACAAACACAGGAAATGAGCTCTGTATTCTGTCATTAAGCTTGGGGTAATAAGAATTTAAATTTTTTTCTTCATCAGTAATTAATCTAATTCAAGGAACGACTTTGCTCTATTAATAGGAAAATTAACTAAACTTGATCATTCTTTTGTCAGCAATTGGGTTCCAACTAATTAAATTTTCATATAATTATTTCTCAATCTGTTGCCATTCCTTGTAGAGCGTACTTTTTTCTTCTTTTCCCTTATTAGAATCACATACCCTTTCACCTTAAATTGTGAGATGTAATGAGGTACTAATGAGACTTTCAGATTCAAAAGAATGTTTAACAATGTTATTTTCCACGACATTTAGAATAAAGAGCTGTAATTGCACATCATCCCCCACTTTGGCTATCTGACAGCTTCTCCTAGACGATATTTTTATTTCTAAACAAATGAATCAACTGCCAGTACTAATACTAAAGGTGTTTTCTTAGATAAAGGTCAAGAGAGAAGAAATAGTTAAGCCAAGAAAGGAAAGATGTTTATGTGTCCTTTTAAACATATTTTTTGATCACAAAGAGCTTGAATGCAGTGTAAGTTTGTTCTATGCTTGGAAAACATTTCTTATTTTGCTGATTCTAAGCAGAGTGGTGTTATATGCATCCTTACTGATTTTATCAGCCTTCTATGAGAACTAACTTAAATGCAGGAATCATTATTTTTCTCATTCATTTTTATTGTATAATCTTAGATTGTTTCTAATTATATTTTAGCATTTCTTTATTTCATGGTACTGGAGATTGAACCCTGGGAAAATGTGATGAGGTATAAGGACAAGAGAAAATAATGGGGTTTGTGATAAATCATAAAATGCATGGAACTGGGTTTGAACCCAGAAGCATTCTTCCTCCGAGCTACACTCTTAGCCCTACTTTTAATTTTGAAACAGGGTCTCACTAAGTTGCAGAGGGCCTTACTAAGTAGCTGAGGCTGGCCGTAAACTTGCAATCTTCCTGCCTTAGCCTCCCAAGTACTGGTTCCAAGCATGTGCCACCACACCCAATTATATTCTAGCATTTTTATTGTGTCAATTTTTATAGAGGGGGTAGATAGACTAGAACCTCCTCAACATGTTTGACTAAAAATTGCTTCCATTCTTTTTTTTTTTTTTTTAGGTACTGGAGATGGAACCCAGGGGCATTCTACTTTCAAGTTCCACCCCCAGTCCTTTTTTTTTTGGTGATACTGGGGTTCCTAGAAACTTTCTACCTCTGGGATACTCTCCCAGACACCTATTTTTTATATTTTTATTTGGAAACAAGGTCTCTTAAGCCAGCAAGGCTGGCTTCGAACCTGCGTGATCCTCCTGTCTCTGCCTCCCAAGTGCGGGGATTACAAGTGTGAGCCACCGCACCTAACTCCCAGTCCTATATTTGATTCTTTACTTTGAAACAGGGCCTCAGTAAGTTGCAAAGGGCATCACTCAGTATCTGAGGCTGTCCTCGAACCACGATCCTCCTGTCTCAGCCTTCCAGGTACTGAGATTACAAGTGTGCACCACCATGCCCGGTTCTCTACTTTCGATACTGTAGAAAAATATATTTCAGCTTTCCATTTCTTTATTGGTAGTGTTTTGGTAGTATGCTTTTATTGGTGCATTGTAATTGTGCATCAGTAATGAAGGACAGGGTGCCGGGAGCATACACACAGTACCTGGTGTGCTTCCTTCTGGATCCCTCCCTATCTCCTCTCTTCCTTCATTATGTTGCTGAGATTGGTATTGATAATTTCTCATATGTACGTCGCAGTATTTGAACTGATTTCTTCATTGGCACTGGTAACGCTCCACAGTCTCTTCGAACAGTAGTCAACTCTCTTGACTTTTGTTCTTGGGCTCTGAGTATTCCTGAAGAGTCTTGACTTCTTCCTTGAACAATTTTTATTTATTTATTTATTTTTATTTATTTTTGTATTAATAACAATATATATGTAAATGAAAGCTATGCTTTAAATATAATTTTGGTATTATAGGTGCATTGTGTTTATACATCATAATAGGGTAAAAAACTTGTGAAGGCATAAATGCACACATCACCCAGCCAGCCCCACCCAGTCCCCACCTCATTCCCTCCCCATCCCTCCCTCCCATGCCTGGTTTAGTGGTTGACTTCGATATGAATAAGTACATCATGTGCTTTAAAGTGTTTCTCTCTCCCCACCTCCCATCCCCACAGTCAGGTTGTCTTATTTGTTCCTGTATAGGATCTCTTTTTTCACCTGGAGTTCCTCCTATGACCCCTTTCACCCTAGCTTTCACATATTAGGGAAAGCATCTGATTCCTTACTTTTTGTGACTGACTAATCTCACTTAGCATAATGTCCTCAATCTCACTTAGCATAATATCCATCCATTTCCCTGAAAATACAGCCATTGTATTTTTTTAATGGCTGAGTAAAATTCCATTGTGTACATATCCCACAGTTTTGTAATCCATTCATCTGTTGATAGACATTTTTAATTCTTGACATCTTTTTGGTCTCAACTTAGTTGTGTGAACTTGGTCAAATGTAGCAGAATCAAATGCAGGTGTCAGAGAGCAGTGGGGAAATGTGGTAAGAGATTATGACAAGAGGAAATGATGGGCATTGTGGTGAGCCCTAAGACGTGTGCAGCAGATTATAAGCAGCAATGCATGGCGACCAGGTGCATTATAAAAGGCATTATAATTTTTAAAATATTCTGAATTTTTATGGTCAACAAAGAAAATAGGCCCTTGGCCAGAAGTTTCTCAACAATCCATCAATTTATCTATCTTCTTTGTTTGTATGTATATGTATGTGGTACTAGGGATTGAACTCAGGGGCATTCTACTTCAGAGCTACACTCCTAGCCTTATTTATTTATTTATTTATTTATTTATTTATTTATTTATTTATTGTGGTACTGGGGATGGAACCCAGAGACATTTTACCTCCAAGCTATATCCCAATATATAAATATATATATTCTTTATTTTGAAAACAGGGTCTCACTGAGTTGTAAAGTGTCTCACTAAATAGCTGAGGTTGTCTGTCTAAGCCTCCCATATGCTGGGCTTAAAATCATAACCACCATCTTAAGTATCTTGCTGAATGATGTAGTTCTAGATGGAACTATTATTTGGAACTTGGTCTGTTATTTATGAAATCTGTGTTCTCAGCTTGCTATTCGATTACCATATCTTACTAGGCAATTAAGAAGTAGGGGTATTGCATTAAGGATAATGAGGATACAATGACATGAAAATATATTTTAGAAGATATGTTTTAGAAGGAACATTCATGTGCACAAAAATGAATTATATCCTCACAAGTACAACTTGGCCTTCTGCTGATCAGATAGGAAGCTGCTAGGAATTTGTGTAAAAGTATGTTAGTAGGTTAAAATCCCATCCATCTATTCTCACATAGTTCTATACATAGTTCTGTAGCCTGAGTGGTCACCACTTTAACTAATTACTATTTCTAGTGGTCACTAGAAATGACCCCGTCAGCAGCTGAGTTTTTTTTTTTTTATCACTGTGGTTTTTCCCACCTTACCTCAATTATAAATGCCTTGTTAAATCTCAATTATTCCACAAAAGGACTGATTTTTAATGTAGACATCATATTTTTCCTATTTCACATGTCACTGCTTCTTCATTTTGCTCCATTATTAAGTTAGATTTAAAAGAAACAGAATGTTTTCTGTTTTTTTTCTCAGGCATATTCATTTGTTTTTAAGTGAATATTTTCATTAAAAGAAATGTATTGGCCATGCTTGTAACCCCAGCATAGATTAGAGGATCACAGTTCGTGGACGGTCTCAGCTACTTAGTGAGGCCCTTTGAAACTCAGTGAGACCCTGTTTCAAAATAAAAAATAGGGCTGGCACCGGGCATGGTGGCGCCCGCTTGTAATGCCACACTTGGGAGGCAGAGACAGGACGATGGCGCAGGTTCAAAGCCAGCCGCACTGGCTTAAGAGACCCTGTTTAAAAAAAAAAGTATAAAATAGGTCTGGGAGTGTAGCCTGGATGTAGAAGGGTTTCCAGGAACCCCAGTACCACCAAAAAAAAAATGGGCTGAACCCCCCAAATTATAATGATGTTTCAGTACTGACAGTACAAAGTATACAACTTCTTATTAGAGTGAAGACTATGTACAGTCTACCTGAAAATTCAAACACCAGAACCCAAAGTTGCATTCTAATCTATGATATTTTTGATGATTATCATTTACATATATAATAATTTTTGAATGTACTTTCATTTACAAAATGGAGGAAAACAGTTGAAGATAATATAATTTATTTGGCTCAAAGGACATTTCTGTATGTGTGTATATATATCCTTTATTTATTTATTTTTTTTGGAATTTGCTTCTAACTTTTACATTTTAAAACCAGTAATGTTAGCTGGGTGTGGTGGCGCACGCTTGCAATCCCAGTGCTTGGGAGGCTGAGGCAGAAGGATTGCACAGGTTCAAAGCCAGCCTCAGCTACTTAGTGAGACCCTGTTTCCAAATAAAGTATAAAATAGGTCTGGGAGTATAGCCCGGAGGTAGAAAAGCCCCTGGGTTCCACCCCCAGTACCACACACACACACACACAAAAAAAAAAACCCTACTAATGTTATAATTTTATTAGCACACGTGTGTTATTCACATTTCTTTTTGTTTTCTGAAGCCAGTGTACTATGTAGAAGTTTTAAAACATGAAAGTTCAAAGAAAGTTGACTAAAGACATATTAGTAAAGAAACAAATTATTTGTGATTTGATTAAAGACGTATTAGTGAAGAAATCATTTTTTGTGATACGGATTTCTACGTGAAATAAAAGGTTCACATACAAGCATAAACATGCATACTATATATACCACATATCTGTCCATTTGTTTTAGTGATAGTTTTGTTCTTGTTCTTCTATCATATATATTCTATCATATATAGATACTGATATATGTATGTATATATACATATATACATACACAAACCAGTATATAATATATATATATATATATATATATATATATATATATATATATACACACACACATACACCAGTTAGGTATCTCCTAATGAAATGCTTAGGACCAAGCATTCCAATTTTGGAATATTCATATACACATAATGAAGGCTAGGACCAAAATATAAACATAAAACTCACTTATGTTTCATGCATCTATTATACATATTATATACATAGACCGAAAGCAATGTTAATAAAATACCTTTAGAGTATTTGCATATCTCCTGTGAGTACAGCCTGTCACTTGAGGTAAGGTGTAGAATTTTATACATGTGGCATTATGACTATACTCAAAACCTTCAAAGTTTTTTTTTTTTTTTTGGTACTGGGTTCCTGAAAACCCTTCTACCTCTGGGATACACTCCCAGACCTATTTTATACTTTTATTTGGAAAGAGGGTCTCTTAAGCCAGAACCTGCGCGATCCTCCTGTCTCTGTATGCAAGCACGGGGATTACAAGCGTGTGCCACCACGCCAGGTGTAAAACCTTTGAAGTTTTTAAAGTTTGATACATTTTAGATTGTGTGTGTGTGTGTGTGTGTGTGTGTGTGTGTGTGTGTGTGTGTGTTACTGGAAATTGAATCCAGGGCCATATTCTATTTCTGGGCTATATTTCCACCCTATTTCATTTTATTTTTTATTTTGAAACAGTATCTTGATAAGTTTTGGAGGGCCTTGCTAAGTTGCTGATGTTGGCTACGAACCTGCGATCCTCCTGTCTCAGCCTCCCAAGTACTGGAATTAAAGCATGAGCCACCACACCTCACTATATTTCAGATTTTTATTAGGGACGCCTAACCTGTACACATAAATTCTTTCTTGTGCAAAAGTAACTATACTTGGGAGTATGAAATAAGATGTTGGAGGAAACACATGTCTTTGTTTCTCCTGCTCTCAAGCCTATAACATAGCAGAAAAGATATGTTTAAACATAGTAAATGTGTTATCATCCCTAGAAAGAAAAAATAACTCTTAAAAATTGTTTTATTGGTGCATCATACTTATCCATCCTAGTGAGCTTCAGAGTGACTAATACATACATGTGCATAGCAAAATATCTATAAAGTGTTTGGATCCTAGGGTCTGGAGAAGAAACATCGGCCCCTATGCTGGCTGAATGATGTTATACAAGATACCTTGATAAGCTTTGCTTTTCTTTCTTATAAAATTGGGGAAATACTGGCACTTTCTATGACTAATGTACTGATTAAATGAGAGGAATGTGAGCTACCGGCTTTGCATAGTTTTAGGACATAGTTAATGCTCGATAAATGTTGATGGTTGTGGCTATCCTTATTTATGTTGTTTTTTTCCTTTTCTCTTCCTCTATTTTTCATCATAATTATCATCATCACCACTCTTAGGCATATAATTAGTTTCTCTCAAAGGAAATCAAATAGTACATGACATCATAATAATAATTTTTTCCTCCCGGGGTCTTCATTGATTTCTTTTTTATACTATTTCTTTTATTTCTCCCTTTCCAGTTTTCCTTTCCCATAAGTTTTCAAACATGTTGGCATATCTTCTATTAAAAATATTCATTTAAATCTCCTCCCTCTGGCTACTTTATCATTCTATGTTTCATCAAAGCAAAATTTCTTAAAATTTTTTCTAAGTAATCTTTGCTTTCTTCATTCTACATCTGACTTCAACGTACTCCACTGTGGCTTAAAAACCTACAACTTTCTCCATACTGATTCTTCTAAGGCTTTTAACCACTTTTGAATTTCTAAATTTAAAATCAATCTAATATAAATCCATGAAGGCCAAGAGTTCTATTTTGTCTACTTTTATCTATAGAACAGGTGCCAAATATATGTCTTGTAGTGGCTGACACTCTACAAATATTTGTTGAATGAACACACACATTTTTAGTCTTTTTTCATAAGAACTTTTTGCATGATTTATTTTCTCTTTTAAACACTCTTAATTAGGCCACTGGCCTTTGCCATACCACATTTAATTTTCTTTTATAAAAATATTTCAATTGCCGGGTGTGGTGGCGCACGCTTGTAATCCCCACGCTTGGGAGGCAAAGACAGGAGGATCGCGCTGGTTCGGAGCCAGCCTCGCTGGCTTAAGAGATCCTGTTTCAAATAAAAAAATATAAAATAGGTCTGGGAGTGTAGCCCGGAGGTAGAAGGGCTTCCAGGAACCCCAGTACCACCACCAAAAAAAAAAAAATTCAATTGGCAAATAATATTATATAGGTTCCATGGTGTATGATGTGATTTTTTTTAAATATATGTATATACATAGTAGAAATTTAAATCGTTTGTTAATGTGCCTATCACGTTACCTATTCATCATTTTTTGTGGTGAGAATATTCAAAATAAACTCTAGCTATTTTGAAATATATATTACTATTAACTATGAGATATATGATATATTACTATTAACTATAATCATCATTCTGGATGATAAATCACTAAAATAGATTGCATTTTTCTAACTAAAGCTTTGTATACTTTTGCCAGTGGTGTCCCTGGACTGTATGATCCCTTTGCCCAACCTGCTCTCCTACCTCTGATAACCACCATTTTGCCTTTTCTTCTGTAAGTTAAACGTTTTTAGATCCCATCTCCAAGCAAGATCATGTAGTATTTGTCTTTCTGTGCTTAGGTTATACCACTCAACATAAAGTCTTCCAGGTTCAACCATGTTGTTTAAAATGACAAAATGTCCTTTGCTGTATACGATTCCATTCTGTACAAATGCCATGTTTTCTTTATCTGGGTACCCATTGATAAATGTGTATTTAGGTTCCTTCTGTTTCTTGGCTACTGTTTCCTTGGATATATATATTTTTTGCTTCAGTCCAGAGACTGCTAGTCTCAGGGCATAGCAGCAGGGAAGAGAGAGAGAGAGAGAGAGAGAGAGAGAGAGAGAGAGAGAGAGAGAGAGAGAGAGAGGAGGGAGGGAGGGAGGGAGGGAGGGAGGGAGGGAGGGAGAGAGAGAGAGAGAGAGAGAGAGAGAGAGAGAGAGAGAGAGAGAGAAAGAAGAAGAAGAAGAAGAAGAAGAAGAAGAAGAAGAAGAAGAAGAAGAAGAAGAAGGAGGAGGAGGAGGAGGAGGAGAAGGAGGAAGAGGGGAGGAGAAGGAGGAGGAGGAAGAGGGGGAGGAAGAGGAGGAGGAAGAAGAGGGGGAGGAGGAGGAGGAGGAGGAGAGAGAGAAAAGGAGGAGGAGGAGGGGTAGAAAGAGGTGGAGATATCATATGTAATCCTCAAGGCTACCCCCATGGACTTTTCCTTAGCAACCAAGCCCTGTTTATAACATTGCTACGTTGTTTCCATGAGGACTAGGGGGACATTCTATTTCTAAACCATTATAGCTATATATGCAGAAATACTATATCTGATTTGTATGATAGTATGTTTTTAGTTTGAAAAATTCTTATATTTCCCATAGTGGTAGTACCAATTCACATTCCCACCAACAGTGTAAAAGGGCTTCTTCTTCTCTCTCTCTCCCTCTCCCCCAACATTGGCTATTATTTTTTATTATAGGCATTCTGACTAGAGATGGAATCTCAGTGAAGGTTTAACTTGTATTTACCTGATGGCTAAATATTTAGAGCATTTTTCATATATTTACTGGCCATTGATATTTCTTCTTTTGAGATGTCTGTTCAGAAAATGTGTCCATACATTGCTTGAATTACTTGTTCTTTTCTTAAGTCTTTATATGTTCTGGATATTAATTCTCTGTCTGATGAAGAGCTGGCAAAGATTTTTTTCCCATTCACTAGGTTGTTTCTCCACTCTCTTGATAATTTCCTTTGTTGTGTAGCAGTTTTTAGTTTGATGAAATACTATTAGTTGATTCTTGCTTTTATTTCCTGATGATTTTAACTTCTTAACAACTCCTAAATACTGAGGTTCTTAAGGTTAGTACTAGATATTTTCATTTATTTCTTAGCTTTTTATCTATTCTCATCATATTAAGTACTATGCATATGCCACAGAATGCTAATATTTATATCTCCAAATGACTTGGATCTTCAGAATTCCATTCTAGACCTGTTTACCTGAGTTTCCCAATTGATTAAATTATAATTATCACATACCTAATATGCCCCGAATCTTAACTCTTGATCTGTTTTTAGTGCCTATTTATTTTCCAGTTTTCTGTATTTGAGTTAATTTTTCATCCATTCAGTTGCTCATGTTAGAAACTAAGGACTTGCCTTTGATATCTTTCTGTCCTTCATCTCTCTATGTAGCCTGCTTTGAAACTGTTATTATTTTTTCCTCTTTTCTTTTTTTTTTTCTTTTCTTTTCCCTTCTCTTCTTTTCTCTCTTTTTTTCCCTTTTCTTTTGTTGCAGTGCTGGGGAACAAAACCAGGGCTCCATGCATGCTAGGCAAATGCTGGACCACCAAGCTACACTACAGCCCCAAACTCTGTCAATTCTATTTTAGAGTATTTTGTAGCTTTAAGACATCAACATCTCTTCATTGTCACAGATGCTGAATGATACAACCCCTTGCACACTTAGGCAAATGATATAGTTTTTTTTTCCAGCCACTTGGTTTACACTCTTGTCTCTTTTTTGCTAATAATTCATACTCTAAGCAGAGTGGTATTTCACTAATTTTTTTTTTACATATTGAATTAATACAACAGAATGTGTTTTGCACAACTTATACTATTTTTCAGGACAAAAATAGGGAACATTTAATTATATGTAACTTGCCTACCCAAGTCTTTTTTTTTTTTTGTCAAATAAATCAGTAAGATCTAATTATTTACCCTTTCTCATTGTGTTTTTAAAAACATTCTTCTTTAGTGGTTGGACTTTTTCCTCATATTTAGTTCTGAAATCCATGTACCTTTTCCTGGAAAGCTCATGTATTAATGTTCAGAGTTGGTGTAATTAAGTCATAAGAGTTAGAATCTTATTGGCAGATTTATCTATTTTAATGGATTTACTGGGTGTTACCTAGGCAGGTGGGCATGTGGCTGGAGAAGGTAGGTGCCTGGGGGTGTAACCTTAGGAACTATGCTTTTACCTTTGAATCCTCTTGCTTGCTGGCTATCTTTGCTTCCAGCCTCTATGATGTGAGAACCAAGTCCTTTGCTCTCTCCCTCTGTCTGCTTCCCATGGCTGTGCCCTGAGATCTGTAGGCCCCAGCCTCACGTGGACTGGACCCCAAATCTCCAAAAACAGTATGAGCAAATACATTTTTCATCCTTTAAGTTGCATGGTCAGTTGTTCTGGATTATTGTAGTGCGAATGTTGATTGAGACACTACATTCTGTCTCAGAATGTCTTGCATTTGGGTGTGAGTGGCTTCCAGCTGGGGATGTTAGAAGATTGTTGCCTGGAGTTAAAGGTCCCTTCTTTACCTGGTGTTTAGGCTTCTTCTGATGTTTTATAGAAATAAACAAGATCTTGGAAGTCATGTTTTCAAGAAAGCAGAATCATAAACTGGAAGAAAATTATTTCTGAATTACCATGTGATGGAGAGTCATCTAACCAGGAAGCACATTTTGTGCTCAACATGAGCAAAGAAACTCATACGTTAAATCACTAAGATTTTGGCATTTTGTCAGTCAAAAGAGCAGTATCATGACTAATACTTATGCCATATGATGGCAAGCAGATTTTCTTGCTGTTTCAATTACAGTTTAGAATACAAGGCAGTTTTTAAGTGCCCAAGTTCCATCACCCCCAGATATTACTTATTTCCATGTCCTGAAATAATATTGCTTTTTTCTGACACTACATGTGAAGAATCTTTTCTCTCTTGCTCAATGATTTCACTAGCTTGAGAGGTTTTGTAGTTATCCATAGATTTATACTATATAACAAATCCAAATGAGTCAACAAAAATTAGTTTCTTTTTGGAAAATATCTTCACGTGGCATCTGAGGAGAGTCAGGAAAATATTAAAAACAACTCCTGTAGTTTACCCAGGAAGGTTTATTTTTAGGTTTAAATCTCCTTTTAGATCTTTATTCCTGAATATTAAGTAAAGCTTATATTTCCTAATCTTTTTTTACGTGGTTCTAGCCACAAATGATTTCATTTCTTAAAGACACAGAGCTACCTGACATCAGGATTCACACGTAAAATCGCCCCATTTCTAGAAAGTTTCACCTTGAAATCTGCCTGGCAGCTCTTAATTTCAAGGTTTTGCTTAAAAATTCCCTTATCCAGTGAGGTTTTACCTGTTTCCATCCCAATCACAATTTCTCTCTTTTTTATGTTTACTTAGTAAAAACATCTTTTCCTTTATTGAAGTTATCATAATTTTTAAGTTTACTTTTATGGTGATTTGTTTACTGTTGTCTGTTTTATCCTCATCTGGATTGATTCCCAATATCTGTAATGTAGGAAGCACCCAAGAAATACATGTCAAAAAATGAATGAATCAAAGAATGTAAAGTGGAAAATTAAGAAATTTATTAAATTTATTGGCTCTCAAGCAACTAACATTTTCAAGTTGGCAAAGCTACAGTTTGTATGATTATTTTATACAGATATATTAGGAAACATTGTTTTTTATTATTCATTATTAAACACATAATAATGATGATTTATTTTGGCACATATTACTGTTCTTTGGTTTTCTTAAGAATGGCATCCATCCCCCTTTCTTTCACCACAAAATATTAAAGAGAAAATAAATTTACATAATAAATGCTTAGAACAGTGCCTACATGCAGTAAACTCTCAGTAAATGTTTGTTATTACTATTGTCAGAATTTTTACTTGATATGTATGGTAAATTTAATGGTGAGTTATTATAATTTTTATTTGGTGTTATTTTACTTGTTAATCATAATTTAAATTTGATTTTTCTCTATTGTGGTTTATATAGTATTTTCCTTTGCAACTGATTTATGCTCTTAGCTTGAACGATTATTATAAACAATTATTACATGTATCAGTTACATCCCAATTAGACATATGACTACTTATAGTACTTGGAATAAGTTTAGCCTAATTGGTAGTAGTAATTTTTTTAAAGGAATGAGGTCTGAATTCAAAGGTAGTTTTATAATCTTTTGTTGCTAATATTCTTCCTTCTTTATTTGAAGCAAGATGAATGTGGAGTCTGTTATAGTAAGTCAGCTGACAAGTTTTTCATGCTTTAACCTTTTAATTCATAGTTTAATGCCAGATACAAGAAAGCATGGTATTTTACAAATTTTAGAAATGAAAGCTTGATTTAATTTTTGTTTTAAGAAATAAATTTTCTGAAGCAACACCAGTCATTCAATAGAAAGAAGACAGATTAGAAGTTATCTTGGTCAGTATATCATGAAATAGAAATTTATGTTTTGTTTTCATTTCTTATCAAAGTTAAGTGAGGGTGAAGTATCTAGCTTCAGTCCTCAAAAGAAGAAATCTGTGTAGAGTAGGACAGATCAGTTATTTACAATTTGTCTTGAATCAAAGTTTATATCTTATATTATTATTTTTCTATAATTAATGACTATTGTTGGAGAAGTTTGAATTTATCCATACTCTGTTCAGAGGACATTACTATGTAGTATATCATTCTGAAAAAATTATTAAATTATATAGTTTGGTTGATGATTTACTTTTCTGTAGATATCTTAGAGTTTTTTCCCCTGTCTTTTTATGGTTGTACAGATAGAGTACTGTAGGCTAAATGAATTTCAAGAAAAGTTAGATTTTTTATATTGATACAAGAAAAGCAAGGAAGGTTTTTTTTTGTTTTTGTTTTTTAAAAGAGAATTCTGATTCATTCACCACTGAATAGTAAGAGCAGAAAAATCACATTTAATTTGAAACATTGGAATTTGAAACGTTTCAAATTTCCTAGAAAATATTTCAAGGAAAACAAACCAAAGACATTATTTTACATCATCAAATCACCAAGTGGATATATAGGATATAACTTACATTACTCAGAGCAATTTTGATTACTTTAAATTAAGTTGGAGACTTAAAATATTTCTTCTTGACGCCGGAATGGTGGCGCACGCTTGTAATCCCCGCGCCTGGGAGGCGGAGACAGGAGGATGGCGCTGGTTCGAAGCCAGCCCCGCTGGCTTAAGAGACCCTGTTTCCAAATATAAAATAGGTCTGGAAGTGTAGCTCGGAGGTAGAAGGGCTTCCAGAAACCCCAGTACCACAAAAAAACAAAAAACAACAAAACTTTCTTCTTAGTATATAATCAGTCAAATAAGAGAGACATGCCTGTTTTTTTTTGTTTGTTTTTGTTTGTTTGTTTGTTTTTTCATGTTTGTTCAGTTCTCCACAGAACAATTTCCAGTGGGGACTTTGGGGACTTTATCACTAAAGATAGCAGAGGTCAAGCCCAGGTTATACCGTGTGACTCTAGGCAGCGTATCCTATATAAATCATCTATTAGGTTTTTAAATGCATATGTCACTGAAGTTAGAATAGAATAAAAAAGTCAAGTTTTTTGTACAGTGTGCAGACTTCTCAATAAATAGAAGCTCTAATCCTTACTAAGTGCTAAAAGGAGGCAGATTTTATACACAGATAATTTTTTCTATCAGTGGCTAATGATGAAATTAATTCTTATCTCAATTTTATATAAGATTAAAATAGGGTTTATATAGGATTCAAACAAAAATGAATAGAGAATGTTAACTCATTAAATCAAAGGAAGAACTATCGTGACCCACTAAACAAAAATTAAAACATTTGCTCAAAGAAAAGGTGGACTGCATTGGTATCATTTCAGCTTAAAAATAATTGAATGCTCTTTTATTTAACTTTCTTTATACTGAAAGAAATTAGGTTCTGTAACTGGACGGAGACATCCAGATACTGCAAAGGCAAGAGAGAATTTCATGTTGTAAATGTAGAATTAAATTTTTAATGTTCCTATTTAAGTTTACAAGTCCTGGAGGAAATTACCTTATGATGAAGCTGAATGAGGCTGGGAGTGTCAGCGCAGAGAAAATCCTTAGGACTCAACTCTGAATCACCTTCGACATCTTCAGTGCTGCCTCTGACGTTTTTTTAATAGTCGCAGTCATTGAGGATTTTCTTGATGCCTGTCACAGGATGCATTTTCAGGAGCCCAAGGTTTCTGAATCAGACAAGCTTCTTGCATATTTTATTAGGCATAAAGTTTTCTAACAGAATGGTTCAGTGGAACTGGGTCATTGCTACTCAACAATGAATGACACATTTAATGCCATCCCCTCCCCCCCATACACACATACTAGAGAAATCCGTTCTGTGACTAAGAGTGAAATATAACTCACACAAAGTGAAAAACTCCTCTTATTATCCCTGTGCCTGGTTGTCTCTAATAGCAAAAAGTAAAGTCATGATTTTTAAAAACAGACTCCTTTGTGGCGATCCCTGTTGAAAGACTAGAAGAAAACACTACTTGCCCCAAGTTTTACTCATCGTTTTTAAAAGAAAAAGTTTTCTTCTTTGACGACTGATATGTGCTAATGTCTAATATTTGTTACATTGCTAACCATGTTTAAAACGGTGAATTATCACGGTTTGCTTTCTGTTGCTGTGAGGCAATGGACATAAAATTAGAGATTTTAAAAAGCTTTTATTAGCACCTACCAATCATACCTGGATACTAAAAGAATAATAAAGCCTTTTTATCATATGTATTGAGGAGAAAAATAATCACATCAAAACAATAACAATAGAAGGAGGAGGTGCACGTAGAATTATGCACAACACACTATAGTTAAGACATTTGATTTGGGGTTGTGAATATAATAGATTTGTGAAGGCATGCATATTTTATTTTTATAATTGAAATGAGCCATGTTTTATCTGTGGATCTGTATTGAAACACAATAGTGGAAGGACACAGATTCTGCCACTGTAGGATAACTCAGCTACTTCCCACACTGTAGTTCAGCTTTGCCTCTTCTTTTTCTTTTCCGCTTTCTCTTTAAAGAAAGAGAAAAAGTAGATATGGCCATATCTATTTTTTTTATGTGAGGTTATTATTTTCCCTAGAGTTCAGATTAATAGGCAAAGTAGTGAGAACTACTGTTCTCAGTATCTGACAATGTGAACATAATTTTACATTTATTTATTTATTTATTTATTTATTTATTTAGTGGTACTGGGGATTGAATTCAGGGGCATTCTATCTCCAAGCTATACCCCTCCAGCCCTTTTGATGTGATTATTTGGAAACAGGGTTTCACTAAGTTACTGACAGCTTCATTAAGTGGCTGAGGTTGACTTTGAACCTGCAATCCTCCCGTCTCAGCCTCCCAAGTACTGGGATTAAAAGCAAGAACCACCTCACTTGGCTTCAACTCAATTTTATGTATCAAAGGCAAATCTCTGTTCTTCTTACCATCATCCAGTGATGGTTAATTTTATGGATCACCTCAGCTGGGCCATGGTGTCCAGATGTTGGCCATATATCTTTCTGTCTTTCTTGATGTTTCTGATCAGGTGTTTTTTTTTTTTTCTTTTCTTTTTTTTTCTTTTCTTTTTCTTTTTTGACTGAGATTCCCATTGGATTTGGTAGGAGTTCAGTAGGGCAGGTGGGCATCTTCCAGTTAGTGTTAGGCCTTAATGGGGAAAAAAAAAAAAGACTGATTTCCCCGGAGTCAGAGGAAATTAGATCAGTGGACTGATTTTGGACTTGAACAACTGTTCCCCAGGCCTCCAGGCTGCTGCTGTTCCCATCAGATTTGAGATTCGCCAATTCTACATAATTGTCCCAACCAACTCCTCAAAATAAATCTCTATATCCACGTTTCTCTGTGTAGCATTTCTAGCAAAAAATAAATAAATAAAAATATTAAGAGTATCTACATTACACTAAGGAGTTTGGACCTTTTTTTTTTTGGTGGAAGCCCTTCTACCTCCAGGCTATACTCCCAGACCTATTTTATACTTTTTATTTGGAAACAGGGTCTCTTACGCCAGCGCGACTGGCTTTGAACCTGTGCGATCCTCCTATCTCCGCCTTCCAAGCGTGGGGATTACAAGCGTGTGCCACCATGCCCGGCTGAATTTGGACATTATTATTCAAGATAGTAAATAAATAAAATCCTGAATTTCCTTTTTACATTTTTTCCCATCATGATGACACCACTATTCCTCTCATTCAAGTACTATGAGGTTATTCCTAAGGCTATCTTGCTCTTGCCAGCCCCCATGCAATCCACTGACAAGTCCTTGTGACTCGCCCCCCAAGTCACCTCAATTCCCCTTTTCCTGGCCACCAGCATGTGCTAACTGCACTATTACAGCGGCCTCCCAACCCCTGGCCTATTCAAAATCCATTTTTCCCAAGCAACCTTTTGTAACAGAAATCAGATTTTGTGTTAAGTCTCAGTAGGCTTAGACTAAATCCAGATGCTTTTTCTTGGTTGGTTAAGTCCAAAACGAGTTGGTTTCCACAACCTGTTTTCCTCCCACTGTACCATTCTCCGGCTTCCTCATCATGGCCATCTGAGCTCCCTTGCCTTCTGTTCAGTCCCTTCTGCCTACTGCCTTTGCACTGGCTCTCCACTCCGCCTTGGAGTCCTCCCGCTCCAGATGCTCAGTCCTCTCCTTCTCAGGATCTGCCCCTTCACCTCCTGGTCTCTAGTGTTTCCTGAGAACATCATTCTGCTTTCTTCCAGTACTTACTACTGTCTGAAATTAACTCTTTTGATTGCTTTGATATTTTTTCTCCTACTAGGATCTAAGGTTCTCTTTATATATACTTTAGTTGGTACATGATATACGTCTCACATCATAATGTAGTTTATAGTAATGGTGACATACATGGACATAGAACTTGGTGGGATTTTCTCCAGCTTTCTCCCCTTCCCCATACAGGGCATTGTGATTAACATTGGTATTCTCACACGCATACATAATGTGGATGGAAGTAATTTCTTCACTGATCCTCCCTCCTCCCCTCTCCTTCGCTTAGACCACCTCCCTGGCTGCCTTGAGGTTTCTACTCCATTATCTGAGGCCCCTCTAGTATCCTGATTACTCCCTAGCTTCTGAAAAATAAATAAAATATATGATTCTTCACTTTCTGTGACTGGTTAATCTCACTATTATGTTTTTTTAGATCCATCCATTTTCCTGCAAATAACAAAATTTTGTTCTTTATTGCTGAGTAGAATTTTTTTTTTTTTTTTGTGGTACTGGGGATGGAACCAGGGACCTTCTACCTCCAGGCTACACTCCCAGACCTATTTTATATTTTATTTGGAAATAGGGTCTCTTAAACCAGAGAGGCTGGCTTTGAACCCGTGTGATCCTCCTGTCTCTGCCTCCCAAGTGTGGGTATTACAACCTTGTGCCACCACACCCAGCTGCTGAGTAGAATTCTATTGTGTGAATATTCCACAATTTTGTAATCCATTCATCTGTTGATGGACACTTAGGTTAGTTCCATAATTTGGCTATTGTGAATTATGCTGCTATGAAGTAGAGGTCTCTCTGGTTTATTTTACTATCATAACATTAGTGCTTGGGCTGTAGAAGACATTCAGATTTTACAGAATTACTGAAGTTTATGCCATTTTTGTAGAAAGGTTATTGTACAAGTAATTTAGTTCACAAATACTTATTAAGTATGAATATACATATATCCTGAATATATGTATATATCTGCCAACAAGTCATGGTAGAAAAAGAAAACATGGGTAAAGAAGTAGTTTATAGAGCTATTACCTTGAAAGATAAGCAGGTCTGAACTAGTTATAAAAGATGTATTTGCACAGGCCTAAGACATTGAAAATGGCAAATCACCATTGTACATCCTTATACATCTTAGAACACAAGATTAAGAGTAGAGAGGTACAGTGCATCTTACCTTTTTAGGTACCCAGTGATTAGGTAACTAACGACTGTTCCCATTCTTGATCCATTTTTGGAAAACATTTCAAAATCATGAATGTTCACAGTGATATCTCGCAAACATCTCATCAGAAAATAATATGACAGTTACAGGCCATCCAAAATAATAAGAAGAATAAGTGATTGTACAGGTAGCTGCAGGTATGCAACAAATAACACAACGTGGTAAATGCAATGATCAAAATAGGCATACCATGCATCCAGGCACCAAGGAAGTGTGCTGTGTTCTTCCAGAGTCACTTTGGAAGGCCCTGCAGAAAGTCATGTCTTAATTCGTTCAAAATGGAAAGGGCCATCAAAGAGAACTGAAGATTGCAAAGTCCCAGACAAAACAAGAGCAAAGTTACATGGCTGGAGAGGTATGGCACCTTCTTAGAAGCTTTTAGCAGTTTGCTTTTGCTGGAGCATAGAGTTTGGAGCACTGAGTAATGGAAGGAAAGACAGAAAACACACCCAGGCACGAAGGCAAAGACACCCATATATTTCACAATATGATAACTGGGCAAGTTACGGGAAGCCACAGAATCTTTAAGCAGGGAAAGAAGGTGGTCCTATCTATGCTTTAGACATGTCATTCTGGAGTCCGGATATTAGATGGACTTATAAGACACGCTGCAGGAGGATAGAATGTAACGGCAGGTAAAAGTTTATTTCATAAGTTGTTCAAAAGAAAATGTTGAAAGTCAGAAATCTGGTAATGTCAGTGGGGAACGTACAAAATGGGAATATTTGGGAGGTAAACAAGGTAAATTTTGCAGGTGTTTGCTTTTGAGACACCTTAAGTTCATTAAATGGTCTCGGTGTTCTCTTGCTAGGTGTGGGTTATAGGATTTGAGGCATATGATCAATTTAAGCACACATAAGTCAGTTACTTGAATAGCGTTGTTAAAAATCCATAAAAATTTTACTACTGGGATCTGGGATATTTTCTAGCTGCCGTTTCTCGTTTTATTTGAATCGACTGCTCATATCCTTGTAATAAAAGTTTCAGGAAATATCTTTCTATTTGCCTGAAATTTTAACCTTTTCAGTATATGCCTTTCTATTTTAGTTATGGTATATATTGTGAGGATTACATGATATTTATATTCTCACTTTATTGATGGGAAAAGTAAGATAAAAATATTTACTCAAGACTTCTGAGTGTTTTACTGTGGAGTAATGGCTCAGACACAAACTCATTCTTTCAGTAGATTATAGTATTAAGTTACCTTCTTTCTTAGTATTTTCCATAAATTTCATGTGCCCGTGAAAGGAATGTTCTAGAGATACATTATTTTATAATATAGCATATTGGCTAAATATAAGACAAAGGACTTAATGAAAAAGGTCTCATGATCCTGGTGTAAGAACTAATTAAAACCAGTCATACTATTTTCTCTGCTCACAGAAATCAAAAGTCTCAGGAGAAAATCATTTCTCTAAGAAAGAATACATATGGCATTTTAATTTTATTCCTCTATCATTTACCTTCTCTAAAACTGGTTTGGTGTTTGGACTTTAGTTACAATCTGACTGAGCAGATACAACTGAGATCATGTTATAAATCATAGATGAAAAATTCATGGTGTTTTATAACACTGGTAAAATCTAGGTTTAGCTTTTCACAAGATGAGTTTGGCATTTTGCTTTATTTTTTCATTTTAATATAAATCTGACCAACATTTGGTTTATTGTGTTAGTTACTGTCTGTGAGACATATTCTTAAGTTATTTTAACTCTAGTGGATAGATTCAAAGATAGAATCATCCTGGGCTCTAAAATTGAAAAATTAAATGAGTCCCCGTGAAGACTGGTTCCCTGACAGGCGTGTAGAGGGAAGGCCCTCGTGTCTTCACATATCAGCACGGGCATCGGCAAAGATTTCTTCTCACATTTAGTCGCACAGAGCCTCTCGCTCAAAAGATCTGTATATTTGAATAAATTTTCTGCTTGATCCATATTACCTATAAATTTTTTCATTATAAAATTGGTGAATGTTAACCAACTAATTTTCAATTATCCTCTACCTTTTTATTATTATTCTCTTCTTTTAACTCTACCCTTCTTAGACTAAGAAAGTCCACTCTACCTCACTCACTGTACCTCACTCAGTAAGAGTTGCTCATATTTTCAAGTGAAATAAGCTCTGATTTTAAGAAAAGTGAAAAGTAAACATTTAGAATAAAACATTGCTGAAAATTTAGACAGATTATAGTGTGTTTATTGGCAGAGCAAATTTTATACATATTTTTAAGAAATAACAATTTTTTTTCCTGGTGCTGGGAATGGAACAGAGGGGCATTCTACCTCTGAGATTCACCACCCCCCCCCAGCCCTATTTTTATTCTTTATTTTGAAACAGAGTCTTACTAAGTTGCAGAGGGCCTCCTTAAGTAGCTGAGACTGGCCGTGAACCTGGGGTTCTTCTGTCTCAGCCTCCCAAGTACTGGGATTATAAGCATGTGCCGCCACACCCAGCTTAAAAATAACAGTTTTATGATTTACATTTTATGGCCGAGCATGGTGGTACAAGCTTGTAATCCAAATAATTAGGAGCCTGAGACAAGAAGGTCACGGGTTTGAAGCCAGCCTCAGTAACCTGAGACTCAGCAACTTAGTGAGAACCTGTTTGCAAATGAAAAATAAAGAATAAAACTAGATCTAGGGATGTATCCTGGGGGTAGAAGTCCCCTGGGTTCCATTCCCAGTACCAGAAAAATAATAATTTATGTTTTATTTTAAAATAATGCTTTATAAATGTAAAAAACATACATTTTAATTTTAATAGTATGTGTTGCAATTACTAAATTATGCAAAATTGCCACATAGAATCAAAGAGGCATACCTGAGGAGATTATAAATACATATGCTTTACCACAAATAGTATGGAAAATACATATCTGAACCTCAGAGATGGTGTGTCTACAAGTTTTTTATTTAAAAACTGGGTAAAGTGCATATTGAAAAAATAACTACTAGCCCAATGAGAAATACAACCAGTGTCGAGTCATAATAGTGAACCTAACAGTAATATCCTTAAAATGTAATAAATAGCCGTAATTAAACACTGATATGACCCAAGGTATCATAAATGTTACACATATTGGTCAAGGCACTTATCAATGTATTTATTACCAGAAATTTATAGCATTTAAACTGCATTCATGTTGAATTTTCAGCACTAATTGTCTTGATTTTTAGCACAGATTGGAGACTTCAATAAATTTTAGGGATGAACTAATTTTAATTATTACTATCAGATTTTATTAATTGCCTATTAACTCACTTAAACTCACTTAACAGTACACCATATATAAAAATAAAAATTTCCACACATTTTACTTACTGCCAATTTTGGTAAAAACAAAAGCAGATGTATACTTTTGGATGAGTTTAAGACCAAGTGAATGTAAATCTCAGGGACTGACAAGCGAGGGACCGTATTTGAAACATCACTGGTTGATATTTGAAGAAACTTACTCCTGGTCTAGATAGTTTTTCAAACTGTTTTAGGTCTGAAGTTCTCTCCTTTTGCCAATCATGAAACCTAGATCATAATTGGTTGAATTTAGATCCTGGCCACAAATCTCCCAGAGGGTTCTTTTTTAATATATATTTATATATAATATATATAATATATAACATACATTATATATAACATATATAATTATATATGTTATATATAATTATATATTTATATATAATATATATAATATATAACATACATTATATATAACATATATAATTATATATGTTATATATAATTATATATGTTATATATAATATATAAAATATTATATATTTTATATATATAAAATTATTGGTGCATTGTAGTCATACATCACACTGGAGTACAAGACTTGTGATGATACACAAGCACACATCATCCAATTAGCCCTCATCCAATCCCCATCCCATTCCCTCCCCCTCCCTCAATCCCATGCTTGATTGGTGATTAACTTTGATACATTTGTTTACATGCATCATGAGTTTTAAAGAGATTCCATCCTCCCCCATCCCATCCCTCTCTGATTGGTCACCTTAATTGCTCCTCTATAGGGCCCTTTTTTCAACTAGATCTCCTATTACCTATTTCTTCTTAGCTTTTGCATATTAGGGAAGGCATCTGGTTTTTTATTTTCTGTGATATTTCTCTGTGTATGCTGCATTGCAAGTTCCAATCTCACTCTTGACGGCCCCGGCACTGGCCTGGCCAACCGGTAGACTCTGATTCTGGCCTCACTGGCTCCAGCACCAGCAATGCCTCATGGCAAGTCCCAGAGGGTTCTAGAACCAGGAGGAGGGCAGGAGGGCACAGATTGCAATTTAAGGCCTCTTCTGCTGCACAACATATAGTGATAGTTTCCATTTGTCATGGAAGTTGGAGGAAATGTAAATGACTTTTTAAATTTTATTTAGAATTTTATTGGTGTAATGCATTACACATAGATTCAAGGTGATATATTTCTATATGTATGCAACGTATCTTAGCTAAAGTATTTCTAATAATCTTCCAGGCACAGTGGCATATGCCTGTGATCCTAGTACTTAGGAGGCTGAGAATGGAGGTTCAAGGCTAATCTCAGCAACTTAGCAAGACCCTGTTTCAAAAATAAAAATAAAAAGGGCTGAGGTGTAGCTCAGAGGTAGAAAGATAGAGCCCTGATATATCATACTCTTCATGAAAACATTACTATAAAAAGCTCATTTTCTCTCTTCTTCATTATTTTCCTTATAATTGAATAATAATCCTGAGATCTTACATTTGAAATAGTGGTTGGAAAGGAGGCCAAGATGGTCAAATAAAGTTGTAGTTGTAAAATTTGTTCTCTTTTTATTGATTCAGCAAACATGAATGCTCATTACATGAAAAAAACAACTGGCTGGATAGATGTTGGAGGGGGACACTAAGGTTATTATGGAAAAAATATCCTCAAATATTTTAGAGTTAAGGGGTGACAGAACAAAATTACTTAAGCTTTTCATTGGAATTAAAGTTCTCAGGTGTGTACAGTGATGTGTTAGGAATCAGAATAACTACTTGAGACTTTCTGAAATCTTAAACTTTTGAAATTTATTGTTTGATATCCCATGGTCCAAAGCTGGCTTTTTCCCCTCTCTTATGAAAATCCACCAAATGTGTCACAGAACTTGGCCCTAGCAGTTTGATATTAGTCAGTACGATCCAGTTGAATTTTATTGCAAAATGACAGCATATAATTAAGAGATGTAGGCTGTGAGTGCGAAAATTTAATTAATGGTGAGATTTTTGACAGATACCGGATAATTAAAAAATAAAATGAAGATAATTTTTAAAGTTTTTTCGATGATGTTTTATTTCCTAATATGATGCCAGGAAACATGAAATAGGATGTTTTCCATTAGCCAAATTTGTTCGTCCATCATGGTCCTTCTCTCACTAGGCTCCCAGTGCAGTCATAATGCACTTCCCACCTGTGGTGCCCTTAATCTGTTTCTGAAAGTAATTTTAGAAATTAGAATACTGCTGTGGCATTGCAGTTTAATACTTTGTTGGCAGTAGGAAAAGATATTTCTAAAAAAAATCCACATGATTGAAATTACATTGTTTCTTATCCCTTTCTCACAAAGGAAGAGATGGAGTTTGTGTTTCATGTGGTCAAATATGGCTCACTGTTATGCACAAGGAGAATCATGCCTTATTGCCTTTCTACCTCAGTTTCCTGACATTTTATTTTGTGGGTGATTTGCATTGAATTTATATGTTTTTGAGAACAGTACTTCACCTTGGCAAATCATGGATCATTATCATCAGAGCCTTTAAAATGGTTTTTAGTCAAGGGCATGCTGAAACCTTTCAACCATTAAAGCCACTTATATAGAACTTCTTTCTAGCCAGAGAAATCAAATTTCCTGGAGTATAGGAACAAGAGCATTGCTGTGGTTTAGTTACTTTTTAAGTCTCCCCGCCCCCCATATATTCATATGCTGAAATCTTGTTTCTGGTTTGATGGTGTAGAAGTGTTATGGATCCTTTAAGAGGTGGGGCCTAATGAGAGGTCCTTAGGCTACTTGGGGGCACGTGCTTGGTAGAGATTATGGGATCCTGGTTGCATTCTGGCTTCCTGTTTTGAGTTATGATCTCCGTCTCACACATGTGCCTCCCTCATCCACCATCCACCATTCACCATGAGTAGGTACAGTCAAGGAGAGCCCTCATCAGGACCTGTGTAATGCTATTCAGACTTGCAACCTCCAACATTGTGAGCAAATGAACTTTTATGCCTTATAAAGTTAGTCTGTCTGAGACATTTTGTTATAGTAATGTAAATTGGACTAACACAAGCATATTTCTTCTTCTTGGAGTCAGCTTTTTATTAAAATGCCCTCTGGAGATTATCTGACAAATATTAGCCTGAAAATTATAGATCTCTGTTGTAGGATTCTAGCTGACAGGTGCTGGAAGACTTATGACAGCATTTATTCATTAACAAGACTCATTTTTAAGTGTTTTGTCATGTGACAATTATTATTCTAGCACTAAAGATGAGATAATAAGCAGGCAAGGTAATTGTCTTCATACAGAATTGATTTGATTGTGAATGCTTAGGTGGCCAGGAGCCACCTTGATTCAGAATTGAATTCCATTCATTCTATTGAACAAGAAGTGAAGAAGTGTCCTCCCTTTCAATCTCAGAGCCTTCAATTTTGACTGAACTTTATAAAAAGTGCTTCATCCAAAAAAATGTCTACTAGAAGAGAAGAGTCATTGGTAAAGCAGCTCTGAGTCCATACTGTGAGCTGGTATCCCGAGTAATTTGAGGGCAGGGAGAGCTCTTAATATGTCAAGATTAAAATATAGCACTTAAAATTTTATTAAGTGCTTAATGTTTTTAAATTTCTCCATTTCTTATTTTTATTATATTCTAGTATTTTGGGAAAAGCACTGTAGTATAATTAGAGTTGGCCCCAGATTTTCTAAGTGTGACATAGTGTTTGTAGTTTCTTCTAGTTTCTGGGATTAGAACATATAATTTGCCATCTTATTCATGTGGACAATGTGAGCACACCTAATTTTGCTGTCTCCAACACTGCTCAATTACTATTTCACTGAATGATGTGCAATAACAGGCCAGAGATAACTTTTTGATTTGCTGTTATGAGTGATTGACTTTATCATGAGGGCTGGTGATAGCAGGCTATACAGAATAATATATACTTGAAGCCAAACTTAATCAGTTTGTGGTTTTAAAAGTTAAATTCTACCAAAATTATATAAGGAAATAATAACTATTATGATAAAAATAAAGCCATTATGATTAAAAATTAATGCAATTTAAAATATTGTCCACAAACCACCGTATATAAACATTCAGTGAGCCAGGGGTGGTGGAACACACTTGTAATCCCAGTACTTGGGAGGTGAAGACAGGAAGATCACAGGTTTGAAGCCAGTTTCAACAACTTAGTGAGGCCATCACAACTTAGTGAGACCCTGTTTCCAAATAAGAAATAAAATCAAACTGGGGGTTTAACGCAGAGGTAGAATGCCTCTGGGTTCAGTCCCCAGTGCCACAAAAATAAATAAATTAAAAAATAAACACTCAATGGTTTTTGAAACACAATGAAGAAATATAATGCTATTCTTGTTAACCCATAAATTAAGATAATATTTATAGGAATTATTATTGTGTTTATTTTTTGTGGTTTTGGGAATTGAACCCAGATTATTCTACCTGTAAGCTATACCCCCAGCCCTATTTTCTTTTTTATTTTGAAAATAAGAGTTTCACTAAATTGTGGAAAGCCTCACTAAATTGCTGAGGTTGGCCACACACCTGTGATCCTCCTGTCTCAGCCTCTCAAGTACCAGATTACAAGTGTGTGCCACCACACCCAGCTCCGTAGAAATTATGTTAGTAATCCCTATGCTATTAATCATTGTAAATATATGTTGAGGTCAGTTTTCGTCCTAGGGTTTACATAATGGGGTGCCATTGTTCTTGTAAATTTTATTGCCATTGTTATCTTTTTATTAATTTTTTCACATTTTACCATTGGATTGTATTCTATTACTAATTCCTACAAATAAATTAAGTTCACGAGATCAACTCCTGAATAATAATTGTAATACAAATAGCAAAATACTATTTCAACATATATAATATGCTAACAGTTCATTGTGAATAGGATTTGGCTAAAATTATAGAATGTGAATGCATATTAACCCATAAGTATGATCATAGTGATTTCAAGAACAATCCATTTAAAAATGTGCCAAATAGGGAATACAGTCATGACTATCAGAAGATTAGCCCACATTGGGTTCTGACAATCCACTTGCCTCAGATGTCTAATATATTACCTAGTAAAAAAATTTACCAAGTAGTAATTTTCAGAACAAATAGAAAATTGTGTTTCCCAGTACTAATTTGATTATTTCTAAAACTGTATATAGAAAAGGGACACAATATATGTATTTTTTTGATACTGGGACTTGAACCCAGGGGCATTCTATCTCTGAGCTACATACCCAGCCCTATTTTTTATTCTTTATTTTGAAACTCACTGAGTTTTAGAGGACCTCACTAAGTAGCTGAGGCTGTCTGCAAACCGTGATCCTCCTGTTTTAGCCTCTCAAATGCAGGGATTACAAGTGTGCACCACCATGCCCGGCTGGGACACAATTTTAAAGTTAGTCAAGTGATCTACAGATTCAACACAATACCCATTAAATTACCAAGGTCATTTCTCACAGACATAGAAAACTCAGTCCTTAAATTCATTTGGAACAACAAAAATTCAGAATAGCCAAAGTAGTTCTCAGCAACAAAAATCATGCAGGAAGAATCACAATACCTGACTTTAAATTATACTACAAAGTCATAGTAAGAAAAACAGCATGGTACTGGCACAAAAACACACATAGACCAATGAAGCAGAAGAGAAGACTCAGAAACAAATCTACACACTTACAGCCAATTGAATTTTGACAAAGGGGCCAAAAACATATACTGGAAAAAAAGATAGCCTGTTCAACAAATGCTGTTGGTAAACTGGTTAATCATATGCAGAAAAAGGGAAATAAATCTCACTTTCTCACCCTGCACAAGAGTCAATTCAAGATGGATGAAAGACTTGGAAATTGGACCAGAGATGTTGAGTCTCCTTGAAGAGGGCATAGGTCCAACACTGCACCACATAGGCACCAGTAAAAACTTTCTCAACAAGACTCTAAAATCACAAGAAACTAAAAGATGGGTCAATACATGGGGTTGCATGAAACTGAAGAGCTTCTGTACAGCAAAGGAAACTATCATGAACCTCAATCAAAAGCCATCAAAATGGGAGAAGATTTTTGTCAACTACTTCTCTGATAGAGGACTAATATCTAGAATATATAGAGAAATCAAGATACATAGCACTAAAAAAAACAGATAACCCAATCTTTTTTTTTGTGTGTGGTACTGGGGGTGGAACCCAGAGGCTTTCTACCTCTGGGCTATACTCCCAGACCTATTTTATACTTTATTTGGAAACAGGGTCTCACTAAGTTGCTGAGAGCCTCATTAAGTAGCTGATGCTGGCTTTGAACCTGGGTGATCCTCCTGTCTCAGCCTCTCAAGTGTGGGGATTATAAGCATACGCCACCATGCCTGGCCAAATAATAACCCAATCTAAAGATGGGCAAGTTCCTGGAGTGGTGGTGAATGATTGTAATCCCAGCACTTGGGAGGCAGAGATGGGAGGATCACAGTTCATGGACAGCCATAGCTACTACTTAGTTAGGTCCTTCTCAACACAGTGAGACCCTGTTTCAAACTTAAAAAGGACTAAGAAATAGGGCTGAGGGTGTAGCTTGGAGGTAGAATGCTCCTGGGTTCTATCCCCAGTACCATTAATTAATTAATTAATTAATTAAAAAAATTAAAAAAGACTAAAAGATAGGGAGTGTAGCTTAGAGGTAGAATGTCCCTGGGTTCCATCCCTAGTACCACAAAAACAAAACAAAACAAAACAAAACAAAAAAAACGGCAAGTAAATTAAATAGACATTTCATGAAAAAAGAAATTCAAATGGCCAATAAACACATGAAAAAATGGTCAATATTACTAGCAATCAGAGAGATGCAAATCAAAACTACCCTGAGAGTTCACCTAACTCTAACTAGAATGGCAATCATTCAAAACACAAACAACAAATGCTGGCGAGGATGTGGAGGAAAGTTTGTGGGATGGCAAATTAGTGTAGCCACTTTGGAAAACAGTATGGGGAATTCCTCAGAAGAAGGGGAACAAACTTACCAATCTAGCAATACCACTTCTGGGTATCTATCCAAAAGAATGGAAACCAAACTACCAAACTAATGCATGTGTATCTATGTTCATAGCTGCATAATTCACAATTGCTAAACTATGGAACCAGACAAAATGTCCATCAGCAGATGAATGGATTACAAAACTATGGGATATGTACACAGTAGAATTCTACTCAGCCATAAGGAAGAACATAATTATGTCATTTACAGGGAAATAGATGGAACTGGAGAACATTATGCTAAATGAGATTAGTCAGTTACAAAAAATAAGAAATTGGATGTTCTCCCTGGCATGTAAAACCTAGGGAGAAAATGGGTCATAGGGGAACCTCTAGATGAAGAAGATACTATAAATGAACAAATGAACAAATAAGGGGATGGGAGGGGAAGAGGGAAATTCTCTAATGCACATGATGTTCTTTAACAAACATAAACATCAATCACTAAGCCAAATATGAGAAGGAGGGAGGGGGAGGCAATGGGGAAGGAATTGGGTAAGGGCTAATTGGGTGATGCGTGCATGTATGCCTCCAACATCTTGTACCCCATTGAGATGTATGGCTACATTGCACTAATTAAAAAAAGAAAAAAGTCAGTCAAAATTGCATTTATTAAGAGAAAATAAATAACATTATTTCCAAAAAGTTTGTAGATGCAGTTACAGAGACACTTATAAATATTTTTCTCAGAGAAGGCAGACTAGGTTATTTGCAATGTTTCTTTGTTGAATGACAATGCTCAATGCTATATTACATTCATGACATATATTGTGAAGTAGCAGTTACTTTCTAATGTGTATTGCAAAGGACATTTACTTTTATTGATGAATTAATTAATGGGCACAGTATGAATCAACTCTTGGCAAATGTGCAAATATATTATGATGGAGAAGCGTGTAATGTTGATACAACTCCTGCTTTCTCAGAACTAAAAAAGGGCATATTTACTTGAATTAAGGAATTTTGCACTGAATGTTAACCTATACTTTGAGGTACTGATTATGTTATATATTTAAGAAAATCGTGTTATAATTATGACCCAAACACTATCAGCCAATGTTCCTGTTTTCAACAGGCTAAGAGAATTAAGATGCTTCTCCTTATTTATCCTGAGGTCAGCTGATAATGGAGAGGAAAGATAATTTCCAATGGGTTTATTTATATATTTATTTTTGGTGGTACTGGGGTTCCTGGAAGCCCTTCTACCTCTGGGCTACACTCCTAGACCTATTTTATATTTTTATTTGGAAACAGGGTCTCTTAAGCCAGCAAGGCTGGCTTTGAACCTGCGCGATCCTCCCGTCTCTGCCTCCCAAGCGCGGGGATTACAAGCGTGCGCCACCATGCCCAGCTCCAATGGGTTTAAAATGAAACAAACACAACAAAAATAAACAAACAAAATAAATTCAATAAAAGCTATTATGTCCCAGTGTAGTGGTGCATGACTGTAATCCCAGTACTTGGGAGGCTGAGACAGGAGGATAGCAGGTTTGAAAGCATGTCTTAGCAACTTAATGAGACTTTCTGCAACTTATCAAGATGGTATTTCCAAATAATAAATAAAATAGGGCTAGAGGTGGAACTCAGAAGTAGAATGTCTGGGTTCAATCCTCCCAGCAACACACACACACTAGCTATTATGGATACAAGAAAAAAGTTTCATGATTGCAATGTATATGCCCAAGTAGCTGTCTCAGTACTGTATCCCTTCCCTTAAAACTCTTGAACCTCTCATTTCAAAACTAAAAGAGAAAGCTTTCTTATCATGTATATATGGTGTTAGAATTTCTTATGAAGATGAAACTCAATAATAGTTTGACTCTCTCCCAATACTTTGCTTTTTTAAATTTTTATGTGGATCATATTGAAAATGGCATACATTCAGAGAGTACTTGGTGCTCTCCCCCTGCTTCCCCTTTCTTTCCTTTTCTCCCCATCCCAAGAATGAGTGTCCAGGTTGACCATGCTACATTCATACTTTTACACATATTCGAATGTAGATCCTCTGTTAATCAACCTCAGCCTTCTTCCTCTCCTAACCTTCCCTTCTAGTTTTGCTGAGCTTTCCCTTCCATTATTTGGAGTCCCTCTGGTGTCCCCAGTGCTCCCTAGTTTGGGCATATTAGAGAAAATATATGTTCCTTCTCTTTCAGTGTTTGGCTGATCTCACTTAACTTAGTGTTCTCCAGGTCTTTCCATCTTCTTGCAAATGATGTGATTTTATTCTTTCTTAGTGCTGAGTAGAATTCCATTGTGTGTATTTCCCATAATTTTGCAATCCATTCATCTGTTGATGGAGACCTAGGTTGGTTCCATATTTTGGCTATTAGGAATTGTGCTGCTATGAACATGGGTATGCATATGTTACTTTGGAAAGATACCCAGGAGTGGTATAACCAGATCCATTCCCAGTTTTTTAAGCAATCTCCACATTGATCTCCATAGTGGCTGAACTAGTGTGCACTTCCATTATGAAGACCTTGGAAGATGGAAATATCTCCCTTGCTCATGGATAGGCATAATAAATATCAAAATGACCATTATGTCCAAAGTGATATACAGACTCAATGCAATTCCTATCAAAATATCATCGACATTCTTCATAGACATAGAAAAATCAGTAATGAATTTTATATGGAGAAATAAAAGCCTCAGAATAGCCAAAGCAATACTCAGCAATAAGAACCAACCATGCAGGAGGCATCACAATCCCTGACTTCAAATTATACTATAGAGCAATAGTAGTAAAAACAGTATGGCATTGGCACAAAAACAGGCACACAGATCAATGGAACAGAATAGAAGGTACAGAAACAAACCCACAAATCTGTAATCAATTTATCTTTGACCAAGGGGCCAAACTCATACTCTGGAGAAAAGACAGCCTTTTCAACAAATGGTGCTGGGAGAACTGGCTATCCATTTGTAGAAAGATGAAACTAAATCCTTACTTCTCACCATGCACAGGAATCAACTCAAGATGGATCAAAGACTTAGATATTAGACCAGAGGCTGTGAAGTTATTAGAGGAGGGTATAGGCTCAACACTCCAACATATAGGCACAGGCAGTAACTTTCTCAACAAGACCTCCAAAGCGCAGGAAACTAAAGCAAGAATTAACAAGTGGGATGACATCAAACTAAAAATTTTCTGCTAATCAAATAAAACCATCAAGAACCTAAAGAGAAAGCCTACAGAATGGGAGATCTTTTACAGCCACCACTCTGATAGAGGGCTAATATCCAGAATATACAAAGAACTCTCCCAATACTTTTTAAAGATTCCTTCCTTTGAGAGAGTATTATTTTGCTTATAATTGGATAAAAATTATAGAAAAATCATGATCAAATGTAATAAAAGCAGATGAAAATAATTTCTAGGAATGTAGGTATGAAACATTAGATTTGGATTTAATTAATTATTTATTTTTGTACTGGGGATAGAACCCAGGGTCATTCTGCTTTTGAGCTTTTTTTTATTCTTTATTTTGAAACAGGGTCTCATTGAGTTGCAGAAGGCCTTACTGAGTATCTGTGGCTATCCACAAACTGAGATCCTCCTGTCTCAGCCTCGCGAATGCTGAGATTACAAGTGTGCGCCACCACGCCCTGCTCATATTTAGATTTTATATACTTCTCTCTTTCTTAAAATAAAATCTTCAGCTCTCCAGATTAGCACATGCTTGGCTCACTGACTTTGCATGTGAGGGCGTACTGAGGATGGCTCTCAGTGAGACATCATAAAGAAACTGTCAGGATTTTGTAGCTCACTCTCAGTCTGGGACTTCGAAAGGGCTTCCCAATGCCAGAAACAGCTGCCACTTACAGTCATTTATTTTGGGAGTTTAGATTTTCTAGTTTGTATAACTTAAGAGCCAGAGCAGATGTGGGACCTGACATGTGAATACAAGCTTTCTACTGTCAAGGCAGAATAGGCCTACAGTGATGGGTAGAGTTATCTATAAAAAATAGAATTCTTATCCTCTATAACAGTTGCAACTAGTAACTTTGAAAGGCTGTGCTTTTTCTTATCATTAATCCTTGTACTGATTTCTTTTCCTTTACCTACAACGGGGGTCTGCACCATCAAGTGCTCAGGCAGGGCCTGAGCAACAGCAAGGTTTATAGCTGAGGGTGGGCTTGCTGGCTTCCCTGAATTCAACCAGAGAGGAGACTAAAATCCCAAACGATTGAGGCAGTTTATTACAGCAGAGAAGGCAGCATGACCTTAAGTTCACATCAATCCTCTTCCCCAGCGGGGGAAGATTCAAAAGGACCAGGTCAATACCATCCACATAGTGGATCCCTCGTCACTGAGGGACTTTGGAAATTCATGATCTATACATAAGGGCTTGTAAGCAAACTCATTCATCCTCCAGTTCAGATGGAGAGGGATAGAGATGATTCATATTATTCTGGTCAGGAAACCAATCTGTTCTCTGAGTCAGAGAGACTTCTAAACCTCCCTGGTATGTCTCCAGGAGAGAAGGAAGTACCAAGGTTTACAAACCCATGTACAACCACATCTGCTGCTTGCCCCAGAGCAGCTTTGCAGAGTCCTTTAACAAAGCCGTCAGTGCCCTTTGCTCAGGTGTGCAGAAATGTCAGGCCCCTGGAGAATACCTCCTAGCACACACGGGCATCCTATGCTGTGTAAAAGGTGTGTAAATGCCAAGAGTTAGGACTGGAAGACCCCAGGCATGTGCCCTCTAAAACATTCATAGCTGAACACAAATTGCTACTATCTGAAGTCATATTATTATTGCTATTATTATTATTATTATTATTATTATTATTATCATTATTATTATATGTCACACTGGGCATTGAAATCAGGGGTGTTCAACCTCTGAACCATACCTCTGGCCTGATTTTATTTTACTTTTTATTGTGAAGCAAGGTCTTGCTAAATTGTTAAGGGTTTTGTTATGTGGCTCAGGCTGGCCTTAAACCTGTGATTACAGGTGGGTACCGCCATGCTCAGCATAAGTAATTATTATTTTTTTGTGGTACTGGGGTTCCTGGAAACCCTTCTACCTCCGGGCTACACTCTGAGACCTATTTTATAATTTTTATTTGAAAACAGGGTCTCTTAAGCCACCGAGGCTGGCTTCAAACCAGCACGATCCTCCTGTCTCCGCCTCTCAAGCACGGGGATTACATGTGTGTGCCATCACGCCGGCTAAGTAATATTTTTTAAAATAAAAATTGCATATATATATATATATATATATATATATTCAAAAATACAGGACCAACTTTTGACACACTTAGCATCTTTGATTTAGGCTAAAGGCTTGGTCTATCTCCCTTGAATTGGGATTTAGCCTGTCTACAGGCAACATATTTGAGAATATCCCTTATATTTTAAAGAAACTGACAACACTCAACCAATAAGATGAGAGAAGATAAAAAAATGAACTCTTCTGAGACTTCATTTAGCTAAAAGCCTAAGCATCTTTAAATAGCTAAGCACTGCCCTGCGGCTTTGACTCATGTGATTCTCCCTCACTAAGAAAGTATAAAAAAGATCTGAGCAAATTTTAGTTTTTTACTAGAAGTGAGAGAGATTTTTTTGTCTTTGCCTCAGGTCTTTTCTCTTTTAAAAAAGAATGTGATAGTAGAGGCAAGTCACTCAAGAGCTTCCCTTGGAAACGGGAACCAGGAGCTACGAGACCATAGACAGCATCTCTGCTGGAGTGGAAGTTGGTACCAGGAAGTTGGGACTGAACATAGTATTCATTCCTATTTCACACACCTGGACCATGTAGAGCTTAGTTAAAATGATATAAATTCTTTAGAAATAACAGGCATTTTAAAGGGAGAGTCCTATATCAATGTCCCAGTCAAGAGAGGCAGCTTTTGTACCTTGAAGAAGCTCTTGACCAGCAATTCAACGCACTTTTCACCCTGGTGGCTGGGATGCTGCAGATTACTGCATATTTTCAAAGATTATTAAAACACAAAAATAGCATTTATCCTATTAAAACTTTATTACATATAATCATACATAGTTGCGTGGAAATTTAGCTATTGGCCTGACATTTCTTTTGTGATTAGTTATAATATCTTCTGCAACATAGAAGGAATTTTAATGTTTATATTTACCTGGAACTAGGTGACAATATGTCATCTGGGTATATTCTTGTCTTAATAGGAAAAAAAAATTAATCCCATAGAATTTGCAGCAAAATATTTGTATAAATAGTTCTTCCTTCAGATGAACTGAGTCTCAGATAACATGAAAATAGACAAAGTTTAATTGCTGAAATATAATGTTTTTCAACAGTCCTTATGTCTCTAAGTATCTAATGGTGTTTCAAAGTATAGATGACTCTATAATGAAATCTCTTATGCTGCAACATTAGAAACATATTAGGAAAGATATTTTCTCTATGAGCATAATTTAAGATTAGTTAATATAGGAAATGAATTTTTTATGAAGTTATTTGATATAGTAATTGTAATATTTTTGTCATTTAAATAAAAGCTAAATTCAATAAAAGTAACCATTTACTCTGATATCTTATGTATACCATTTCTTAATTGCCAAATACCATTATTATAGCCTTAGCCAGACCTAATACAGTATGCTTATGCAAGATAACACAAATCTAAACAGGAAAAGAAAGCCTCATAATAGGATTTTAACTGTTTTTTTTTTTACCTATTTTTAACACCCATCCTGGGCACTTAAATATAAATCTTAAAGAATATTCTGAGGAAAACAAATGATGTATTTAGAATGATAAACTTTATATAGTGTTTAATACTAGTATTTTTATTTTTTATTTTTTTTTTTTGTGGTACTGGGGTTCCTGGAAACCCTTCTACCTCCAGGCTACACTCCCTGACCTATTTTATATTTTTATTTGGAAACAGGGTCTCTTAAGTCAGCAAGGCTGGCTTCAAACCTGCGCGATCCTCCTGTCTCCACCTCCCAAGTGCAGGGATTACAAGCGTGCACCACCACGCCTGGATTTGTTTGGCTTTTTAAATTTTTTAATTTAAAAAATTGTGGTAAGATAACCATAATGTGAAATCTATCATTGGGAAGTCAATTATCAGGGACCAAAGGGAAATGCACAATGAATGTTGTGTGCATGTATATAACCTCACAAGAGTGTATGATTACAATGCACCATTAAAAATTTGTGGGAAGATATCTATCATGTAAAATGTATAATCTTACTCATTTTTATGCTATAGGTCAGTAGCATTAAGTACATTCACTTCGATGTGAAACTATCATTACAATCAACCCTCAGAATTCTTTTCACCTTATTTTTAAAAATAGAGATATTATGATTTGGTGCTGGTATCCAATTCAGAAATCACCACGAACCTTGGGATGACTCTTAGGCATTGCGTCTACCCAAAGACCAAGGGGACAGGGCTGATGAAGCTATGCTGTCTCCTGTGTATCTCAGATGAGCGGCTCAACTCAGGAACCAAACTGCCAAGTTAATGTCTGACTATGTCCTTACTTAAGTACATTATTCTAAACTCTTTGTAATTATACATCGCATCTCCACAGAATTCTAATTTCTATGGAAATGATCTTTTATTGTCAATAGACAAGGCAAAACTTAAGCTGCTGTTTAATTTTTGTTATAACTTTTCTTATTTCCGGCAGAATCCGTGTTTTTGAGTGCTGATTGTATGTATGTAGCAGTATGTACATTTGGGCAAAGAGTTGCTATATCTTTAATATGGAAGACAGAAGTGGATTCACATTCACCAATAGGGAGGATGGAATAATAATAAGGCATGCAGAGACAACATATATATGATATTTGCTAGAGATTTCAGATCTTCCAGTTTTATACCTAGAATCAATAGGACACGTGGAGGAGCAAAAACTGTAAATTAAAAATCAAGAGTGATTTAGAAAAGATTGTAAAATCCAAAAACATTTGCTGCAGGTTGTATGTCTGTTTCCAGAGAGTATATTGTGTTGTTGAACAAACCAGCTTTGCGATTTTGTGAGTCTCTGCCCCTGATTGCACTAAGCAGATCTGAACCACAGCTTTTCTATTTCCAGTGGTCCCCCTTTCTCTCAGCAAAAAGACCAGGTTTTGTACTGGACTTTTAGGACTCTCCTCCCACTGCCTGGAAATGTCAATAGGAGCCTGTCTAGAGCTCTCTCTTTCTCTCTGTCTTCTCCCTCATCTAAGAGGTGAATGATTAGTAATGTTCTTTTTTTATCATTGCTCAAATGTCTCTTTCTCATGAAGGTTTTATTTTAACATCCTTTAGACTAGATTAAATTCATCTGTTATATGCTCCCATAAACCCTGAACTTTATTTATCTTGAAATGTACTGAGTTTTATTTGAATCGGGATTGTGATTGGCTTCCTCCTCTGCTATATTTTACATTTTATGATGGCATTTACCTGCTTATCTCCTCAACGTCCCACTGTTCAGCACTATGCCTGGAAGATGTTTGGCTCTAATCGTTAAAGAAGTACCTGTCAAAAGATAGCTCAGAAATGCTGGAAAACATGCAGAATGCCTCCTTTATAACTTTACCATGAGAAGGTTTTTCTAATTGATTCAAAATTGAGAAGAAGAGAAAAGATCGATGGTTTCAATCACGTAAAAGTTACAAACTCCTGTCTAGGAAACATTCCCATAAACATGACAAAGAGACAAATGACAGATGGAGGGAAAGGTTTTCTACTCTTAGCACAGAGAAAGCATAACAAAGAAAGAAAACTACAATTCAGTGGATCAAAGAGCAAAGTATTAGAAGAAACAGATCTCAGATTCCACTTTTAAGAAACAGTCTTAACGATGCATTGTCATGATACCTCACAGTGAGATTCAAGTGATCTAGATGTACATGCACGCAGTTCTTGGTGTTTCCCTCCGGATCCCCAAGTCTCCCTCCCTGCACATGTTAATATGGTATTGGTAGTAATGTCTTCTTATATGGACACAGCATTATCTAAACTATCTCTTCATCAAGCCTTCTTCTCTCTCCCCACTGTGTCCCCCAATCCCACTACTCTACTGGTCTCTCTTTTTGTTTCTAAAGTTTCCTCTTTTTATACGTAGCATTGGGAAAGTTCTACGCATTGGTCACACATGCTTTTGATTAGGCTGTGTGGGTGTGGGGAAGGGCCTTCCTATCACTTCATGATAAGGTTATATATTTGAATAGCTTATCTCTGACTTTTGAAATTATAAATTGACTCAGTAATCCTACTTTTGGGAATTTATCTTAGAGATAAATTACACTGTTAAAAATGACTTATGCGCCAAATTGTTCATCTTACTGTTGTTTTTAAGAAGAAAAATTAGAAATAAATATTAATCAACTAGGAACCTGTTAAATAAATTATAGTGCCTATCTGGAAAGAATTATAATGCATGGGACATGGAAGAAGCTCCCTGTTTTAAACAGAAATATTTCTAAGTTTTATTATTTAAAATGTTTCAAAGTATATGTAATATAGTACGTTATATATAAAAGGAGTAGCTCAATATATTCATATTTATTCTGCTTTTACCATCTCAAGAAGAACAAACAAAAAATGAAAAATGTGATTTTTTAGGGTGAGTGGAGAGAGATTGAGTAGATGGGAATAGGGATTTGAGATGAGCTTTACAATATATAATACTTCTTAACATTTTAGTTTTTGAATCCTGAAGTTCTATAACCTATTAAAACTCAATAATCACAGCGGGGCATGGTGGCGCATGCTTGTGCTTATAATCCCAGAATTCAGGAGGCAGACACCAGAGGATCATGGTTCATGGCCAGTCTCAGCTATTTAGCAAGGCCCTTCGCAACTCAGTGAGACTCTGTTTAAAAAAAAAAAAATTATAAAAGGCTAAAAAAATAGGACTTGGGGGTGTAGCTCAGAGGTAGAATGCCCCTGGGTTCCATCCTGGGTATTGCAAAAACAAAAAATAAAACAAAACAAAAAAAAACCAACAAACAAACAAACAAACAAACACCCTCAATAGTCAAACAATTAGAGAAATAAAAATGTTGAGAGCTTTAAAATATAAACTAAGAGGAAAGAATAAAAGTAGGACTTGTTTATAATGAGCAGAAGGAGGTTAAAGTTAAATTGGTAATACTCTTCAGGCTTAAATGCTTCTGCTCAAAAATAAAAGATTTTGACCTTGATCTCCTGGCCACTTCAATTTTTGAGCCTCTATCATTTGACGTGAAAGGCTTTTATAAGTGTTATTTCCAGGTATTTCCTATCTCCTTTAAGAACAGCACAAAGCAATGTGGCCTAAAATTTTCAAAGAAAAAATTAAAACATAAACAATTTGCTTTGGGAGAATTTCATTTTTTATAAGAATTTCAGTTTGTCCAATTAAAAATGGACAAACTTGCCGGGCGTGATGGCGTACGCTTGTAATCCCCGTGCTTGGGAGGCGGAGACAGGAAGATCGCGCAGGTTTGAAGCCAGCCGTGCTGGCTTAGGAGACCCTGTTTCCAAATAAAAATATAAAATAGGTATGGGAGTGTAGCCCGGAGGAAGAAGGGCTTCCAGGAACCCCAGTACCAAAAAATAAAAAATAAAAATAAAAATAAAAAATGGACAAACTGACTTACACATACTGGACATTACTACACAGTTGGCCTTAGGAACTTCCTCTTTGAAATTACACAATTTCAAATTAACTTAATACTCAAGTGAGATACAACAATCATATGTTTGCTTTATTATTTGTGGGTCAAATATATTTGCTGATCAAATATATATTTAATCTTCTATTAATAATCCAGCCTTTATGCACCCTATTGATCTGGGGCAGGTACCATTGTATAATGAATCTAAAAAACTGAAGAGATCTAGAGAGAGGGAGCTCAAAGAGATGTACATTGATGTCTTAATGAAAAACAGGGTAGTGTTTTCTAGCTATTAATCATTTCTTCGTTGATGTCGTGTTTGTTTAGCTTGCTTTAATGAGTTTCTAAGGAAAAGAAGAAGAAAACATACCTTCTACCTGAAGTTCAGTGCATTGTTGGTTGCAGGTCACATGCATGATTGAGCTCCGTGTAAAAAAAGCTGATATTAGCAAGTGATTTAATTTTTATTTTCATTCAGGCAATGTGTACTCTGATACTAAAAATAGAATTTCAAGACACTATGGCATAGTTCTTAGAATATACTTACTTGACATCAAATTTAACAATAACGGTTTATGAATTGTGTTGCAACAGTATGAGATGTGCAAATCTCAGGAATAAGAATCTATTTTGACTATATAAAATATTTGGGTGAGGATTATATTATCATGTCCTAAGTGACATTTAGCACACCTATTTATTTGATGGTATCAAAATATAATCACCTTCCCATAAAAGCATCATAATTTAGCTCAGTTCGTTATATAAAGGCTATGAGAAATGATCATAGAAATAATCTGAAATGTGGTTATACTTGCGGCTTTTATTTTGCATGATCTTTATAAATTTTTTTTATGATGCTGAGGATTGAACTCAGGGCCCCACTGAACAAGTGCTCTGTCACTGAGCTAGATTCCCAGCCTTTAAAAGCTATCTTATCGCCGGGCGTGGTGGCACATGCTTGTAATCCCGGCGCTTGGGAGGCTGAGACAGGAGGATCACGCAGGTTTGAAGCCAGCCTCAGCTACTTAGTGAGGCTTTCAGCAACTTAGTGAGACCCTGTTTCCAAATAAAATATAAAATAGGGCTGGGAGTATAGCCCGGAGGTAGAAAGCCTCTGGGTTCCACCCCCAGTACCACACAAAAATAAATAAATAAATAAATAAATAAATAAATAAATAAATAAATAAATAATAAAAGCTATCTTATGATGCCTATTCTGCATCCTTAAACTGGAGTCCTCTCCTAGCTAGTCCCTCCATGGAATTTGTTGTAGTTCTTGCATATGATTGATATAACACACTTATTAAGACTTAGCATGTGCCAGGATATAAGCAGATAGATAGGTCGATACACAGGTACTACATACACACTATGTGTATATATAGATATATGATGCTCTATGTATATTTGTATGCAAGTATATGTGGTTGCATATGTAGATATACGAAAGAGAATGAAAGTGATTGAAAAAGATACAGAAGACTTTAAAAGTTTTAAAAAGGGAAACTTTATCCAATTTGAGAGTTGAAATTGAGAGGCAAGTCAGAGTTAATCAGTTAAAGAAAAGCTACTGAGTGCTAGGGACGGGAGCTGTCCGGGCAGATGCTTTTGCGGAGAAGGCTGGTGGGTGTGAGTGTCCCAGGAATGTTTCAGTGGTGGATGTGGGAGAGGCGCTAGGGACTCATCCTTGGGGCCATTAGGAGGCTACACTAAGAGTTTGTTTCTACTCCAAGAGCAACGGGACTCCAGTTGAGGATTTTTAGTAAGGAAATGAGAGGATGATAATTTTACTTTGAGAAGCTTTCTCTGGCTGCAGAATTGAAAACAATGATGTCAAGAAAGGATGCAGGTATCCCGGGAAGAAGGCTGTGCATGGTTCGGGGGTGGGTTAGGCTAGAGAAGTAGAGACAGAAATGCTAAGTGGACATGGCAGCTCTAATGGCATTTGTCCCTTAAATGATCAGTGCTATGTTGGTCTAAATTATATTACTAATACTTATTAAATCTTTAAGAAAATAGTAAGATTTAGAGGCGCTTACAAGAAATTTATTGATATACCTTGTCCCTGAGGTGAATTTGAATTGAACATGCCTGAATACATATTTTTCTGTCTAGAAATGGAAATAGAACATTGGTATCTGCTTAACAATAATATATTGCTATCTCTTCTGCTGCATAACCTCCCCTACTCTTTATAAAATAAACTGCATGCCAATGATCATATTTTAATAAGACTTAAGTCTAAATTGTTGCATTGTTACTAAGCTATGTAACATTTTCACAGTCAATGAAACTCTGAGTTATAGCGTTAAATTCTTGGATGGACGTTAAATGGATAGCCAGAATACTATTGGATTGTAATTTCACATAATTGACCTACTCAGAAGATCATTTGCACTAATAAATATTCCATGTTCCAGGCAGCATTTTATAAACACTTAATGTAATAGTCTTAAGTGGCCAAAAATATAATTTTTTGCAACCTTAGCACTTGCTGGGTTTACTTGTAAATCTGTATTTACAGTCTGTAAATTCATTACATCTAATGAAATTTTCAACGCAAACAGAAGCTGTCGTTCATTATAGATTCCTACTTAAAATGTATAAGCATGCCGGGCGTGGTGGTGCACGCTTGTAATCCCCGCGCTTGGGAGGCAGAGACAGGAGGATCGCGCAGGTTCGAAGCCAGCCACGAGCGCTGGCTTAGGAGACCCTGTTTCCAAATAAAAATGTAAAAATAGGTCTAGCAGTGTAGCCCGGAGGTAGAAGGGCTTCCGGGAACCCCAGTACCACCAAAAAAATAAAAATAAAAATGTATAAGCATGTGTCTAATTGTACAATTTTTGACTACTAAATATTGGGAAAGTATCTTTTGGATCACATATCTTTTGGATTCAGCACCCTCCCTACTCCAGAAGGTGGTCTTTATCAGAGTCCTGTGACTTTAATTCAGAAACAGCGAGCACTTACAACAGGGACTTGAAACACTAGCCACTGTTGGAGTCTTGATGCTGAAGGAAGCAAATGCCCAGTATTCAGAATCTCACCTTCCCGGACGGAGCTATTTCCTCTGAGTCTACACTTCCCAAAAGAGTTAGTACTTGTCCTCTCTCTCTAGAAATTATTGAAACATTCTTAGATGGAGCAAAAGTCCTCAGCATTGTTCCCTAGCTGTTTAGTTTTATGATGGGTTCTAGACCATCTAATTGCTTTTAGGTGAATCAACACTTTCTTTTGAGAAAAACAAAGTCCCTTGGAATTTTACCAGTGGAAAGTAATAAACTACAAATTAGAAGACATATCAATAATATCTTATAGAAAGGGCATTTGTTATATTTGCCTATAAAAAAGGAAGTTTGAGCCAAGTGTTCTCATAAATTGACCCTCACACTGTGCGTGTGTGTGTGTGTGTGTATGCATGTGTGCCTGTGTGTGTGTGTGTTTTAATTCTAGATAACTGTTCCCTTCTATGATTTCAGACTTATTTGGATTTTAAAACTATTTAATATTTTTAGTGATTTATTTAATAATGTATATAAAGTTGCTACTTTTCCCCTTTTTTTCTTCAACTAGTACATAATTTACCATAAAATATGTCCATAAGAATGGTGCCAAAAGAAATCATAATATAGAGCTGACAGTAAGTAGAGCCTGTTAATTCTTAATCAATTTAGTGTAACTTTTAATCAGAATCTATCTTGTGCAGGGAGCTCTTTCCTCCTTCCCTTCCTTCTCTGTATTGGATATTGAACTGAAGAGCATCCTACCTCTGAGCTATACCCCAGCCCTTTTTTATTTTTTATTTGAATCAGGATCTCTCTAGGTTGTTGAGAGTCTGCTAAACTCAAATCTGTGATCCCCCTGTCTCAGTCTCCCAAGTACCATACTCTACGGATTACATATGATTATGTTTGTATTTATGCAGTCCCCTTCATTAAATTGTTGGTTTCCATGGGGATAAGAAACAGGCATAATTCTGTTATAGCTTCTGATATGTGTGGGTGAGTACATTTCAGGTAGTATAATAGAATTAGCAAACACACACACACACACACACACACACACACACACACACACACGGTGCTAGGCTCTCAGGAGTACATCAAATTGGATTAAAAAAAAGTAACAGAAAATCCAAGAATAAAGTTAAGCAGTTAAGGGGCCTTATGGCCAGTCAGAGAGTAAATTATGTTTCTGAAACCCAGTCCATTCTTTGAAGGATCTGGAAAGTCTATGCAAGTAAAGCTCTCACCAGTAAACATAATGAAGATATTTCTATGAAGCAGCTGTGTGGGTAGAATAAAATTAGCAACATAAAACTGGGCTGTCTTCATGATTTCTTTCTCAGAGAGGTTTTATCTGGGATTTCCAAGTTCATGTGGCAGGCGCATATAAATCCTGGTCATGGTTGATTCTTTTAAGATCCTGTACTCTTCTTTTATTTTGTCTCCAGGAAGCTAATTATTTTAGGCAAGTTAAATATTAAGTTTGCTAAAAGGGTTGGCATTACCTGGAGTCATTTAAGAATGGACCGACGATCTTTTTTTCCCCTTTGAATACGCATAAATCTTCACTAAAAAAAAAAAAAGACTATAGCAATTATATTGATACTTTCATCTTACTCTGAATGATACTAAAATTTTGAGGCTGTTTTGTTTCTATACATATGCATCAAGCACCAAAGATGATTACATTTGGGTCGATGAATACATCCGTTAAGAGCAGGTAAAGTGAGTACGTATCTCTCAACCATCCACATTACTGTCACAATGAGGGACTTACTCCAAGGCTCTTATTTTAAAGGTCAAGTTGCTGTAATGTCTCCTGTGAGTAACTTTTGGGTCATATTAATACTTTTAGGTATTAAAAAGTCTTTTGAAAATTGGACCTGAATTTATTCTTTATCCATAGATTGGGATTTTAAATCATTTTTTAAAGCCATACATGGTGCCACATGTTTGTAATCTCAGTGTTCTGGGAGGCTGAGAGGATTGCAGGTTTGAGGCCAGCCTCAGCAACTTATTGAGACTCTGTTTCAAAATTAAATTTGAAACAAACTTGGGGTATAGCTCAGAGGTAGAACACCACTGGATCCAACCCTCAGTATAGCAAGATAGTCATTTTTAACCCCCTGTTTTTGAAAATATATAATATACATTTTGGCAATTAGTGTAATGAGGTGGATGGATAGATACTTTTAGAAATATCACTAGATTATTACAGCTAAAGCAAAAACAATTTACAAAGAGTTTCATGGAAGTATTAGGCAGGGTTCTTCAGAGAAAGAGAGCCATTTGGATGTGTGTGTGTGTGTGTGTGTGTGTGTGTGTGTGTGTGTGTGTAGAGGAGAGAGAAAGAGACAGACAAAAAGGAAAAATTTAAAGAATTGGATTAATCTGGGAGTGGTGGTACATACTAGTAGTTGGGAGGCTGAGACAGAATGGTCTCTCAGCAACTTAGCCAGACACTGTTTCAAAACAAAAAATAAAATGGGGTGGGGTAGTTCAAAAGTAGAATAACTCTAGGTTCAATCTCCAGTCTCTCTCTCTCTCTCTCTCTCTCTCTCTCTCTCTCTCTCTCTCTCACACACACTCTCACACACACACACACACACACACACACACTCCTTGAGGCAGTTGTAAGGGCTAGCTTATCCCAAATCTGCGGGGTAAGATGATGACATGGGTGTAAAATTGATTGGTTAAGTCCCATCTACATTAAGGAGGATGCTGTCCTTTACTCAGTCTTTTTATTTAAATGTCTATCAACACCTACATTGGTATTTGACTAAACAACTGAGTCACATATTCCAGCTAAGCTGACACATAAAATCAGCATCAGAATAGTCTTATAAAAAAAAAAACCCTGGCCAGGTGTGGTGACGCACGCTTGTAATCCCAGCATTCAGGAGGTTGAGACCAAGAATTGCAGTTTGCGGACAGCCTCGGGTACTTAGTGAGGCCCTTTGCATCTCAGCGAGACCCTGTTTCAAAATAAAGAATAAAAAATAGGGCATCGGGTGTAGCTCGGAGGTCAAATGTCCCTGGGTTCTATACCCAAACCCCCCCACACACACAAAAAAAAAAAATCCTGAATTTTAATATAAACCTTATTTTGCCTTGGGGAAAAATAGAGGTAAAGTAAATAGTATTGAAAAGATAAAGCCAGGTGTAGTAGTGCACGCTTGTAATCCCAGCTCTCGGGAGGCTGAGACAGGAGGATCGTGGTTTGAGGACAGCCTTAGCTAATTAGTGAAATTCTTTGCAACTTAGTGAGACCTTGTTTCAAAATAAAAAATAAAAAATAGGGCTTGGAGTGTAGCCCAGAGGTAGAATGCTCCTGGGTTCCATCTCCAGTACTGAAAGAAAAAGAAAAAGTTATGTTTTACCATTAGAACTTCTGGTGTGGATACTTATAGGAAAATAAGGGATAAGATTATAAAAGTCTATACCTAGATTTGTTACTGAAGTCTTATATTTTCTTAACTTTGGATAAACAAACTGGGGACAAGTTTGTAAGAACATGATTGCAATGATTTTAATCACCGACCAGTATATCAAGTGTTCCACAATTATCGTCTCATTCGCAAAAGTCTAAAGTAGGTGCTAATATTATCTCAACTAGAAAGATAAGAAAAAATGGTGTTCAAATGGTTTGAGACTTGCACAAGCTCAGAAATAGAACAAGGAGAGCCGGGCGTGGTGGCGCACGCTTGTAATCCCCGCACTTGGGAGGCAGAGACAGGAGGATCGCGCAGGTTCGAAGCCAGCCGCGCGTGCTGGCTTAGGAGACCCTGTTTCCAAACAAAAAATGTAAAAATAGGTCTGGGAGTGTAGCCCGGAGGTAGAAGGGCTTCCAGGAACCCCAGTACCACCAAAAAAAAAAAAAAAAAAGAAAGAAAGAAAAAAAAAGAAAGAAAGAAATAGAACAAGGAGGACAATCGAGGCCTGAGTGAGCGACGGCTGACTCATGTCACAGTTGAAAACACATGCTCGGCCAAAGGCCGTGCAACGACTCTGCTGAAATCCACCAGGGGGATGGACCCAAATTACCTTGAATCTTTTTTCTTTTTTAAATAAAGAAAACACACTTCCCACCAAATTACAAGCCACCATGTAAGGAGTAATGCTTTCTAAAAACCAGGGCTCTTATTTCTTTCATAATAATTTGCCAGGATAAGTTTTCCAGGTCGATATTTTTAAAGAGGATAATGTGGATATTAGGCATAAAACTATTTACTCTGTTAAAACAAGTAGGCATTTAAAAATAGTTTAGGATAACATAAGGTTATTTTCAGTTTGATTTCTTAGCCCAACAGAAAAAAAAAAAAAAAGGTAAGCCCCATAAGCTTCATAAACTGGTCATGGTGGTACATGCTTGTAATCCCAGATTGTATTCGGGAGGCTGGGACTGGAGGATCACAGGTTCAAAACCAACTACGACAACTTAGTAAGGCTCTCAGCAACTTAGTGAGACCCAGTTTCCAAATAAAAAATAAAATAGAGCCAAAGGTGTACCTCTGAGGTAGATGTCCCCGTGTTCAACCCCCAGCACTAAAAAGAGCAATGAACAAACAGGCAAACAAAAGCCAGGAATGTTTCATACCTACCACCTTGGGTGTGGATATAGAAGAAGCAATCTGTACATACCCAGTAAGGAGGCCGTGCCTGTTCCCAGCTCTTTTTCTCTTTTAATTTTTGAGAGAAGCTGGGGATTAAACCTAGGAGCATTCTGCCTCTGACCTATATCCCCAGCCTTTATTTATTTGTTTGTTTGTTTATTTATTTATTTACTTATTTATTTTTGAAACAGCATCTCACTAAGTTACCACACATTGGCCTCGAACCTGCCATCCTCCTGCCTCAGCCTCCCAAGCACTGGGATTACAGGCGTGGGCCCCTGCGTCCGCTCCGGCCTCTCTGTTCTCACTGCCCTTCCACCTCGCCTCTTCCCTTAAGTTTACTCTGAAGTCCTTTCTGTTTCCTAAACAACAGCACAGCGTTGTATTTCTGGTATCTCGCACTGTGTCACCGGATGCACAACATCAATAATTTTGGAGAGAAAGGAAAAGGGTTAGGGAGAGAGGTATGCTCCTCAGAAACGTTCACTTTTTAGGGCCGTCAGTGGCATTACTTACGCACTATCCTTTGGCTGCGGAATTGCTGCCCGGGAGCTGAGAGGCGTGGACACGCCGAGCCGGTGGTCCTCATGCTCCTTCAGCCTTCCTTTCTCTAAGTCTCTCGCTATGGGTATGTCACCCACAGCCCAAGGTTGCACGCTGGATTCTCAGCCCGTGCTGAGCCAGGCTGGGAACCACTTAAGCATCTTTGAGCTTTCTTATTTTACCACAGAAGGAGCCGCCAACCAGCTTTCTCTAATGGACACCTTGAGAAGACAGGTGGACATTAGAGTATCCATTTTTGCAGAGCAATTGGCTTTTCAAAGAACTTTCCTATTGATGCTCCCTGGCTCCAGAAGGACACTGGTTATAAACTTGGAAACATGTTCTAAGGGTAGAAAAAAAGGACAGGAATGACATCAGCCCTTATTATTTTAACTTACTTGTCTGATTTGCTATCATAAAAATAATCTCTACTGGTGAACTTTAAGCCCAGAGAGTCAGACTCATTCAGTTTTGGTTTGAAGGTAAATGACTGGAAGATTCAATCAGAATGAGATCCATTTTGGACCAAGTAAAAGTTGGGTAGATGAAATTTTAACTGATTATTCATTTTTATGGCTTCTCTTAAATTCAGCCATATTTGGCCATCAGTGTTCTTAGTAGAGATGTTCAGAAAATATTATTTCTCAGGTTAAGAAGTTAGTGTGTTCTGCAGTGTGTTATTAAGTTTTCCCCCCAAAAATGTAAATGGAGATTTAAAACCTAAACCTAAGTATTTGGAAATAAGGTCCTTGTTTTCTTATTTGCTTATTCCTTATTACTTGCACATTGTACATTGTTAAGCACTTACTTTCAACTTTAAGATTTCTGTGAAATACTATAATGATTATAAATATATATGCATGTATACACATAATTGTGTGTGTGTGTGTGTGTGTGTGTGTGTGTGTGTGTGTGTGTAGTTCTGGGGATTGAGCCCAGGGGCATTCTACTTCTGAGATATATCCCCAGTTCTATTTTTTTTGAAACAGGGTCTCACTAGGTTGCAGAGGGCCTCATAAGTTGCTGAGGCTGGCCTTGAACCAGCAATTTTCCCCTCTCAGCCTCCCAAGTACTGGGCTTATAAGTCTGTGCTACCAAGACTGGCTCTATTAGTGATATTTTTATAAATATCCATTGTATTTTGATTCATCTAACACAAAGATAGTATATTTTAAACCTTTTGCAATCAATTTAAGTATTCATATACAGATTTTTTTAACCTTAGTTTTATCCTTTATTTTTCCTTAAAGAGATATTCCTGTGTGGGGGAGGAGAAAATGACAGGTGTTCCTCTGTATGAAACTGAGAGGAAGAAAAATTACAGTAATTTCATATGTAAATTGTAACTTGCAAAAGTCTTTCTTTGTATGGTCTAATATTCTTTCAGGATGTAAATTATAGACTTGGACCAGGTAAACTGAGTTCAACTCAAAAATTGTTTTATATGCTTCATTGGGAATCTGTGATTATTTTGTGAATGCCTATTCTCTATAAGAGAAGACATTAATGAAGAAGAAATCTTCAGAAAACTCCATCCACTTATACTCTGAGAAACAGAGGCAAGACTTAATGTTTTACACTAATTCTTTATGAAGGAAAGTTAATTTAGGCCTCTGACAATGTTACTTGCTAACATTCATTCTAATTCAGCAATCATTTAAATGATTACTAGAAAGGCTATGTGGTTTGCTACCCATAAAGTGACTATAATGTGTCATAAAGAAGAATTTGATTTGTTTACAGATTTTGATTTTATTGTGTTTAATTGACTTATACATCTTTTCTGTTTTAAACTCTAGGGAGATCAATGAAATCATATATATGAAAGTCATAGCTCTTACTCTAAAAGACTAGAAAATGAGGGGTAATGAATGACCAGGGGTGATTAATATTGATAATATTTTTATAGATCAAAGAAGGGATGGAAGCATGACAGTGATTCTTGAAAGTTTCATATTGGATCACAAGGGATTATGGGTTGGCCCCACGGATGCCTGATGGCTGTCGGTGAGATTTGTTGTGATGTTGAGACCCGGGAACAGGCCAGGTGGGCAGAGCCAGCGGTATATTCCACCCAATGGAATAGAATTTTGCCTGATCAAATCAGAATGCCAATCTTAATATACTAATGGGAAAAGTAAAGAAGTGATTGGATTCGCTCTGCCATTGTTGCTTCCTTAGTTTTATATTCGCATATTAGTTGAGAAAGCACTGGGGTAAGAAAGTTTAAGTGGCCTCTAATGCACGTTTTTTCTCTCATTTCCACTGTGATGCAGCATTTGAAAGACTGAGAGTCTAACTCTAGATAAACTCACTGATGGGTCTTATTTTTAAGTTCATTACTCTTGAAAGTATACTTAAATTCTTGTTAGGCTTTGGGTTATAGATTTTCCTTCCTTTTTTGGTAAGCTTTAGAAAAATAACAAACTCTTGCTTTTGCTTTATAACAGTGTAATAGTTTTTAAATATTAATGATTTAAAAAATGTAGCCATCATTTGAAAAAACAACCACTTCTATAACCCTCCACTTTCTTAATTTACTTAATATTGTACAATATGAAATACATTGTGATAATTTATGAACACTAAGCAATGTACTTTAAAGCAACTATGAGGCATATATAGCTACATTCATATTTATTGGATTATTACTCTCGTATTATTCTTAATGCTTCATTATAAAAGCATTTTCTAATTCAAGAGTAAATTACAGTGATGGAAATGCACAGACTCATAACTCATGTGTCCTTTGTACCATTTAATGGTGATGTTATTTACAAGTTTCTTAGCTGTCACACTAGAAATGCACGATTGGAGTAAATGATAAAACACTAAGTGTTTACAAAATGGGCAAAATACTGTGAAGTGCACATACACACATAAGTCTTTTTTCCCCCCTGGTAATTTAATTACACTTCTCATTCAATTAGCTGTAATACTTATTGAATAAAAGAATAAACATTTAAAGATATTGGTTGCCATAAGAGAATAAGCATTTTCTCCAATTTGGGAGTCTCTTAGTAATAAGCGATAATTAGCTATCTAATTTTAAATTAATTTCATCAGGTTTTCTTTGACACCTTTATTAAAATACAAAGGGCCATCATAATTATCCATGAACATTAGTGGCCTGTGAACATGACTGACATTTTTATGCTAACCGGCACATGGTAATTCTTCCACCTGTGTTCTGAGTTGTACTTCCTCTCAGCTCAAAAGGGATTTATTCCTTCAGTTTTGAGAAGTTTTCCCCACTATTTAGCTAACGTTTGCATGTCCTTCCTGATGTATTTTATTTGTAATTTTTTAAACCAGATTTCAATTACTCAGCCCTAATTTGTTTCTACAGCCCCTCTGGGATGCTTCCTTCATCGTGATTGCAAAGGTTATGAAGATCAGGCAAACCTACCAGACTCTACTTTTGTAGGAAGAAACTATGAATAAGTTAATGTTTATTAAACATTTATCACATATCTGATATGGTTATATTCACCATCTCATTTAATATTTATAACCATGGTAATTGTATAAGACAATACTCTTCCTGCTCCAGGCTTCACAAAGTTTTATTGATAATATTGTTAATGATATAATAATGTCTCTGGTAAACCTGAGAGTTTAAACAGAGCAAAACCTCCGCCACTCATTTAACTCAATATAAAGGCTTTTTTTTTTTACTACAAATAGTTAATTCCTGTTAAGCTTCATAAGGAAATGTACCTTTGCAAAATGTGCTAATACTTTTTGTGGCTATCACAAAGCAATTCAATTCATTATGCTCTTAAAATGGCACATTCAGTTTTTCTTCAAAATGTGTTTGCCATTTTCATCAAAATGTGAAAATTAAAATTTCCATGCTTAAGAGCTGGCTCATATTTATAGGCCAAAAGTGCTCTCCTTTCATTTCATTTTTTTTCTCTTTTTTTTGAAGGTGGGGGGAGGTTTTCCTGGACATCTGCCTTTATGGGAAGATAGCTGAGAATTTTGGCTTTCCAAATACACCTGAGTCCAATTAAGCAGGCTGGAAATACAGGGAGCAGTAGGCGAGAGAAAAACTGGCCAGAAAAGACATGTGAGATGCGACTGCTAAATGAAGGGTAAATGCGTATTTTGTGGAGGTGATAGATATTTAATTAACCAAGTGATTTTAAATCACTTGGCTGTATTCTCTGGCTAAAAATTATATATGGGTTATTGAGTAAGCCTTTCTCTCAAGCAAAGATGGTAAGTAGGAAAGTTGGGGTCATCGAACCAACTTACCTATGGATCAACAACACACCAGTGCCCAACAGTTCCATGTGATGTGGCTTTGTATTTTCTTTTCAATATATTGAACGTTCTTTTTTAAAAAAAAAACTATTTAATGTTACATACTTTAACCAGTACAATTTGTATTCTTTCTGTTGGGTTTTATAAGCTGTCATTATCCCAGAAGATGTTTGAAAATGGACAAGTTTAGGAGACTAGTTATTTTCTTGGTAATCAGTGAACTCAACTTTCTTTTTTTTAAGCACTCAACATTTTGATAGAAGATTTTTTTTTTGATAACTTGATTCTTTAAGTGAAGAAATAATGAAAAGCTTTTAACTAGCTTCACACTTCATTTGGACCATGATGGGGCTTTATTAGACTGAATAAGCTCACCCAACATGCCTATTTATCATCTTGTGCATGAAATATAGGTGCCAGAGGAAAAGGCATGAAGAGACAAAGAGGCACTTCAAAGGCAAGAATCCTTATTAGGCTGATGAAATTCTATCCCCAGGTTGACTTTTGATAGGCATACAGTTCTTTGAATTTCTTATCCCAAATTCCAGTGATAGTGAGTCTTGTTAAAAGCCAAGTGTATCAATCTCTGTCTCTTGCATGAATTGATTTAAAAAAAAATTTCTTTGACAATTCACTGCTGCCTTATTGTCTCAGCGTATTTGATCTTTATGCTTTCATGAGATTCAAGTACACATGGAAGAACAAAAGCAACTGCAATTATATTCCATTCCTCTACTGTTTTTCCCAATGTCCACCTGGATGTCACTGATCAACTGGATTTTTGGTTCATTAGAAGAGAGTGTGTTGGTCGACATTGTCACTGCTGTAATCCAAAATACCTGACCACACAACTTAGAGGAAGAAAGTATTTTTGCTCACAGTGTTTGGAGATTTTAGTCCATGTTAGGCCAGGTCTATGAAGCTCAGGGTACAGGAGAAGAAAGCAGAAAGAGGGAAAGAGAAAATGCTCTGCTCTCACATCATAGAGGCTGGAGGCAAAAGAGAGAGAGAGAGAGAGAGAGAGAGAGAGAGAGAGAGAGAGAGAGAGAGAGAGAGGAAGAAGAAGAAGAAAAAGAAGAAAAAGAAGGGGGAGGAGGAGGAGGAGGAAGAAGAAGGAGGAGGGGGAGGAAGAGGAAGAGGAGGAGAGGAAGAAGAAAGACCTAATATAATCCCCAAGGATCACGCCCTATCAACCAAGCCCTGTTTCCAGCATTATTATCTGCTTCTGTGAGGGCTAGGGGTACATTCTAAATCTTTACCATTACAGAGAGGAAGGATAAAGAAGAGATTTGCCAGGGACGGTGACTCTATAGAACTAATCTCAAAAGATGAAAAAAGAAACAAAAATTAAAGCCATCAGACAAATTAGAACTCAACTTTTTACTGACACAAAAGGCAGCGCCTCGCAGCTTGAGCATCTTGGGTGCTATTGTTTGACAAGAAATCTTTCATTACAAAATTTATATCCACTAGACACCACCCGATTATCAAAGTGAAAATAAAAATTATAAATTTCTTAGCTTGAACCTCTGTAACAAAACAACATAGACTCAGTGACTTAAATAATAGAAATTTATTTTCTCAATTCCAGGGGCTAAAATTCCAAGACCAGGTTGCCAGCATGGTCTGTTTTTGAAGAGGGCTCTGTTCCTGGCTCACAGAAGTACTGTGTCCTCACATCTCTCTGTCTCTGTCTCTCTGTCTCTCTCTCTCTGTCTCTCTCTCTCTCTCTCTCTCTCTCACACACACACACACACACACACACACACACACACACACACACTGAGGATACTCTCATGTCTCTACTTATAAAGATTCTCTCAGTTCAGGGCCCTACCCTCATGACCACACTTTACCTTAGTTAACTCCATAGAGAGCCTACATCCAAATAGAGGCAAATTGGGGGTGGAACTTCAAATATGTAAATTTTAGAGGGACACAAGTTTTCAGTCCACAGTAATAGATACATTGCAGGATTTATTTCTGATAAAAGTTTTTACTAGAAAATTTCCAGAATGCTAAATGCTATTTTGGTTTTGCATCTTACATTTTAATCTCATCAATTTTATTATGGTGAGTTATAGTCTTTTTTCTACATATTAGTATGTGTGTGTGTGTCAGTGTACTTTTAAATTAGCATGAATTTCTACTTGTTCTCAGGTCTTCTGGGTGAAATTTTTTTGCATGAAGTATGTTCTTTATAATTCCAACTAATTCTGTTGACAGCAAGAATAATATCTTTTTCTGAATTTTAAAAATCTAACCTCTTTCATGAATGGCATTTTTACTTGAGTATATAACTCTGGGTTTAAGCCTGGCATGGTGGCATATACTTATAATTTCAGCACTTGTGAGGCTGAGACAGGAGGATAGCAGGTTCACCACCAGCCTCGACTACTTAGTGAAGACTTCAGAAACCTAGTGAGAACCTGTATCAAAATAAAGAATAAAAAATAGAGTTGGAGATATAGCTAAGAGGTAGAACACCCCTGGGTTCAATAACCAGTACTGCAAAAAATAATAATTCTAGGTTGACCTTTTTTTGTTATAGCTAATAGAAGATAGTGTCCCTCTATTTGTTGGTCTCTACTATTGCCTTGAGAAGTCAGTAATTAGTAAAACTGCTGTTTCTTTAAAAATGATTTTTTTTTCTTTGTTGCTCCATTTAAATTATATGTTCCACTTTTTATGTCCAGCTTTTTCTCTGATAGTTTCACTAAATATTGTTTATAATTTAGCCTACTTGGAATTTTCTTGGCACTTGTACCAGATTATCGGGACTTTCATTTACTTTTGAAAATTCTAAGACATTGTTTCTTGAATAGTGCCTCTGCTTCCGTATCTTTCCATTTTTCTTTTGGGATTCCCATTATGTATTGTTTTGGACCCCTTATTTGTGCCCCTCTTCATCTATTCTTTCCCTAAAAGGCCATCATGCAAAAACCTCAGGCTGCCCAGTTTGGTAACAATCTGTTTCCCAGTGAAATTCTGGCTCATACCAAAACTACAGAACCTCCCCACAGGCTTGGCCAAGACACTGAATCTACATTGCATATCCAGCTTCTACATTTCTATCTGACTTATATTCCGCTTCATTTCTTCCAGCTCAAAACTTCTATCATCTTACCATTGTCCTAAGGACGGATTTTCCAGTTTTAAAATTCTATTTAGTTCTTTGTCAAATGCGTTTGATACTATAATATAGCATGGCTTTGATTTATATTGTCCCTTCTTGCTTCCTGTTGTTAAATCTAAAAAAACATATTTCTTGTATATGTTTTCTAGTCATTTCTATATCTGAAGCCTTTGTGGGTCTGATTCTGCCGGCAGACATTGCTTCTTGCGTAGGTTTTGTTTCTACTAGTGTTCTGTGTTTTTTTGAAATGAGGTCATATTTCTTGGAGTTTCATTTATAGCAATTCTCTGAGTCCTAAGATGAACACTGGTTCCTCCAAAGAATTGGTTTTTATTTTTCCAGGTCCCTCAGTGAACTATGTGTCAAGGCTCACTAAAATAAAAAGCTATTAGAACTTGGATTATAAGAAGGATGGTTCACGATTATTACTCTTTCAAAGCAGCAAGCAGGTGTATCTAATTCAGCTTTCAATTATGTGTATAGCCATTAGGTGGCCTAGATATGTAGGATGGATTTCTTCTTTTAGAAACTGTACCTGGAAGGGGCTTCAAGCCTTGTTTCTTATCTTTTAAGTTACCCAAGGATATGAAGACGTAAATTCAAATTTGCAAGGTCTAACAATTTCCCTAAAGATGAAAGTTGTCATCAGTAAATCACTCCTGGTTTCCAATTTCACTTAAGTTTTGGTTCGAGTATTATTATTGTGATTGTGATTGTTGCTTTGACATTACCCGGCAAGATTAAAGAACATGCTTCCTCTAATTTTATCCAACATTAGTAGTTGGTTTCAGTTGGATTACCACCAAGTGTAGCTTGAAAGGCAAAATGTTAAAATCAAAACATTCTTTTATTCCTACATTTTGTGTTTTATATCATGTATGTCTTTCATAAGGAGCAGAGGATCCATTTTGTTTTTATTAAGTCAGATTTCATGTCATTTAATTGTGTGGTTTGTTTTCTGTTATCTTATTACACGCTTTCTGATCTTTAACATTCTGTACTTGGGTGAGTCTTTGAAAGTTTCCTAGAGAAGCTATGTCATGAACTGATTATGATGAAAGCAGAGCTGTCAGTTGGAAGTTTGAAATGAGAGAGAAGGAGATAGCGCTGGCTGTCAGTGGGTGAATTCATATGTTCGTTTTGGATCATGCTGTTGCTTTATTTTAAAAGGAGCAAAAAAAATTTTACCCCAAGTGTTTTTTTTATATATATGTTCCTTTTCTGATAAGGGGTATTCTATGTATTTGAAATGTGAAATATTTTCTGATTTCAAGTCAGAAATCTAAAGACAAATTTTAATGTTGAAATTTTGATATTTTAATAAAACATAGAAAAATAAAGTTTTTACAATTAATTCATACTTAGTATGGCTAATAGAATTTATATGTATACTACCCAACTATAATAAAATGGTAGAGGTAATATAATATTAAACATAATATTATATTTTCATGAATATAATATTAAGAAAAATGTTCAGGGTAGGTCCTGGCTCCCTAAGAAAGGTGTCTTGAGGGACAAGTAGTGTTTTTCAAAGAAATTTTCCAGGCTTAAACCATTGAACATATTTACCTACAGGGATTAAGTTCAATATGCTCTTATTATAGTTGAAGAATGTGCTCCAGAGAAGAGACACAATTACCTGGGCTCAGGCAGCTCTTTAGTGGCAGAGATAGGGTTTAGAGCCAATACTGCCAACTCAACTCTTTCCACTATACAGTATTTTCTGCTAGCTTACATTTTTTCCATCTCCATTATTTTCTTTAGGAAGTGTTTTATTTATTATTTTAATATACTTTTATTGGTGCATTGTAGTCATATCATAATGTAGTTCAGAATGATAGGGATACGAATGAACACACTTGGTGAGCTTCCTTCTGTTTCCCTCACCCCTCTCCCCTTTCTCATACATGATCTTGAGATTGGCATTGATAATATATATATATATATATATATATATATATATATATATAGCCAAAAGAAGTATTTTCTTCATTATAAAACATTTCTTAAGTTCTTTAGCATAGAACTTAGAAATATTTTAATCAGTTGCATATGGTGGTGCGTGACTATAATAACCAATATTTGGAAGGCTGAGGCAAGAGGAATTCAGGCTCAAAGGCAGCCTCAGCAACTCAATAAGACCCTGTTTCAAAATGAAAAAAAAAAATTAAAAGGGCTAGGGGTATATCTAAGAGGTAATATGCTCCTACAACCAATTCCCAGTATCAAAAAAAGAAACTCAGAAGTTTTTCATAAAATATTGCATTGTGAACTTTTCTGCACAACTTTAAAAATATCACATGGACTAATGCACAAGCTAGTATTGAGAACCTGTTATAATGATCTACGACATAGGGAAGACCTCTCGATTCCCCGAGGTGAAGAAAGTCTCTATGAACTGCTTTCCTCATTAATTTCTGGCATTGAACAAAAATATCATTCCAAGTACAGTAACAAAACCCTAAATCCCTACTCATTTTTAATATTCTTTCATTTATGTCTTTTCCTACATATATTTTTTATTAAAAAGGAGAGAAATCTTTATCTTACTCAAATAACAAATGAAAACATTTACATTTATGATTATCTTATGTAGATGTTTTGTGGTAAATAAAACCATCTATGACAGTTGGGGTAATCATTTGACACAGGGAAAATAAGTATTTGTACAATGGCACATCATTCCTAATTTCCAACAATTTCTAAGTTAATAGTTTTGAGCATTATGCATACGCAATATTTAATACTGACGTAAGTCCTACCTATCCGGTGAGCTACTTGATTATGTCCATTTTGTTTTGGGGAAAAAAGATTTGGATAAATGAAGCAATTTGTCCACAAAAACACAGGTCAATCATGATGAGGATTGCAGGTTTACCTCGTTGCAAATCCTATGTTCTTCATCTCAATCCTGTGTCAGAATATCAGGCACTAGAAACTTTGGCATGAAGAACCAGAAATATTTCTAGAAATCTCCTTGTAACATTTTTAAGTACCATGATTATTTTTGATAATGGGGTTTAGGAAGAGAATGATTCTCAGTAGCTCCTCATAAAGAAGACATCATTTAAAGTGGGTATTAAAAGAACAAATAGAAAGATTGGGACTGAAAAGGACATTTCTCAAATGTAGGAATAGGAACAGAAAATATGGAAACAAACAGAAAATATGGAAACAGAAAATATGGAAACATTGGCTGCAGAGAGACTGCATTTGAAACAGATGAGATGCTAATATGGGCACCTTTGTTCACTTTTTACATCTTACATATTTGGTTTAAACTTCCTTTGGAAGATGCAAGTAAAAAAATATAGGCTTTATCACTTGGAAACTGAATTTGTCCTCATCCAAACTGTACTTGTAATTCTTTACCACAATGACCACAACATACAGCACTTATCTGATTAGGTGTTAAAATATGATTAGAAATAGATGTGCTTTTTTTTAGCCAATTAAAACATTGACTTAAATGTTTTAAAATATGGGAACTAGTTATGGGAATATAACACCAAGTGCATGCAGATACTTTCCATGTGAGCTGGTGATGAATTTTACCGAGCAAATGTGAAAGCAATAAGTAACAGGAATGAGTGAGGCATAGTTCTGAAGAATCATCAAAAGGAGCATTGGAAAGCAGGGCGTGGTGGCACATGCTTGTAGTCCCAGTACTTAGGAGGCTGAGACAGAAGGATCTGTGTTCGTGGCCAGTCTCAGCTACTTAGTGAAGCCCTCCACAACTTAGTAAGACCCTGTTTAAAAAATAAAGAATAAAAAATCGGGCTGAGGGTGTTACTTGGAAGTCGAATGCCTCTGGGTTCAATCGCCAGTATCTCCCCAATTAAAATAAATTTTAAAAAAAGCATTGGAAAACCGTTGCTAGACCTGCCATTGAGTTGTTGGTATTTTTCCCCAGGTGAGAAGAATGGTTTTCCCAACCCTCCAATATATAATTGAATCTCTAGCCCCTGGTACCTCAAAATGCAATCTTTGGATATTAGGTCATTGCTGCTGTAATTAATTAAAATGAGATTGCAGTAGAGTAGAGAGGATGCCCAATCCTTCAGGATGGGTGTCTTTAGGAAAACATGGCCACTGGGAGGTACAGACCCAGGGAGAACATGTTGCCAGGATCATGCAGCTGGAAGGCACAAATGCTTGAAGGATGTCGAGACAAATTTCTTACAGGTTTTAGAGGGAATATAGCCCTACTAACACCTTGATTTCAAACTTTTGGAATTATTAGCAATATGCTTCTACTGTTTTAATTTACCAGCTTAGAGTATTTGTTATTGTATATCTAAGAAAGTAATATAATATACAGTGGATTAACTCAGAAATATAGGGTGGTAATGAGCACTTTACATTATTGTCAAAGACTATGAAGGCTATTCCAGTTTTTTTTAAATGTTGTTTAATCTTTTTTTTTTTTACAAAATAATACTTTATTTTTTATTTTATTTAAAAAATTTATTGAACATAAATGGTATATATTTAAACTATATTTGGTGCCCTCTCCCCCCTGTCCCTGTTTTCCCTTCCCCACTCCCACCAATGATTGTCCAGGGTAACCATGTCATATTCATAATTTTACACATATTCGGATGTAGACCCTCATTAATCAAGTTCAGCCTTCCTCCTCCCCTATCTTTCCATTCAAGCTTTGCTGGTATTTCCCCTCCATTACCTGGAGTACCACTGGTATCTTCTACGTTCCCTAGTTTGGGCATATTAGAGGAAACATAGTACCTTCTCCTTCTGTGCTTGGCTGATCTCACTTAACATAATGCTCTCCAAGACTTTCCATCTTGCAAATGATATGATTTTGTTCTTTTTTTATGGCTGAGTAGAATTCCATTGTGTGTATTTCCCAGAGTTTTGCAATCCATTCATCTGTTGATGGAGACCTGGGTTGGTTTTATATTTTGTCTATTATGAATTGTGCTGCTATGAACATAGGTATGCATATGTTGCTACAGTTCTCTGAATTCAACCCCTTTGGAAAGATACCCAGGAGTGGTATAGCTGGATCATATGGTGGATCTATTCCCACCTTTCTTAGGAATTTCCACACAGATCTTCATAGTGGCTGAACTAGTATGCATTCCCACCAACAGCGTAAAAGAGTTCCTCTTTCCCCACATCCTTGCCAGCATTTGTTGTTATTTGATTTCTTTATGCTTGCCATTCTGACTGGGGTTAGATGGAATCTCAGTGTAGTTTTGATTTGCATCTCCCTGATGGCCAATGATGTAGAACATCTTTTTATGTATCTATTGACCCTTTGTATCTCTTCTTTTGTGAAGTGTCTATTTAGTTCATTTGCCCATTTCTTGATTGGGTTGTTTGTTTTGCTAGTGCAGAGTCTTTTGAGCTCTTTGTATATTCTGGATATTAGCCCCCTATCAGAGTGGTGGCTGGTAAAGATCTTTTCCCATTCTGTAGGCTTCCTCTTTAGGTTATTTATACTTTCCTTTGATGAGAAGAAACTTTTTAGTTTGATGCTATCCCACTTGTTTATTCTTGCTTTAATTTCCTGACTTTGGAGGTTTTGTTGAGAAAGTTACTGCCTGTGCCAATATGTTGTAGTGTTGAACCTATGCTCTCCTCTACTAACTTCACAGTCTCAAGTATAATTTCTAAGTCTTTGATCCATCTTGAGTTGATTCCTGTGTACGGTGAAATATAGGGGTTTAGATTCATCTTTTTACAAATGGTTAGCCAGTTCTCCCAGCACCATTTGTTGAAAAGGCTGTCTTTTCTCCAGCGTATGAGTTTGGCCTCTTTGTCAAAGATTAATTGACTAAAGATGTGTGGGTTTGTTTCTGTATCTTCTATTCTAATCCACTGGTCAGTGTATCTGTTATTATGCCAGTACCATGCTGTTTGTACTACTATTGTTCTAGAGTATAATTTGAAGTCTGGGATTGTGGTGCCTCCTGCATGTTTCTTATTGTTGAGAATTGCTTTGGCTATTCTAGGTCTTTTCTTTCTCCATATAAAGTTCATGATTGATTTTTATAGATCTCTGAAGAATGTCACTGGTATTTTAATGGGAATTGCATTGAATCTATAGATCAGTTTTGGCAGAATGGCCATTTTGATAAATGTTGTTTAATCTTGAATAATGTTTTACTTAATTCTGAATAATGTTATTTTAGAAATACCAATATAATAATCTGAACATCAATTTAGAGAACTATTATTTGTAATGTGTTAATATTAGATTTATTGTAAATATAAACAAATTAAATATATGCCATAATATGTCAACATGTACCATAATATCATTTTAGTATTGCATATTATATTCAAGTTTTAGAGATTTTCCATCCCTGCAAAAATAAATAAATTTATATGTGGGTACATCAAGAAAATGAGAAGCAAGTGCTAAGGTTGAGAGAGACAGAAAAATTAGAGGAATATTTCCAACTGAAGGTCAGAATGACTGAGGTCTAGTCTCAGCAGCATCATTTCACTAAAAAACTCCCTTGTGCCATTTAATCTCTGAAGGACCCTATTATTGCCTCTGTAAAACTGGCATAGTATTATGATGCCTGAGGACCAAACAAGAGGACACATGCCTTTAGCTAAGAGTGTTCTCAGTAAATAATAAGCAGTCAAAAAGGGAGCATCAGTGGATATGTGGACACAGTCTGGAGGACTCCTGGATTTACGTGGAGTTTGTGTGAAGGTCTTCACCTCCCCTAAGACGAGAAGAACATTGGCTTTCTCTTTCCTGTTTCTCTACTGACAATACCCCTTTACCATTTCTTCTCCTGAAACCAGAGCTAATTTTTTCAATTAATTAGACAGTGTAGTTTGGGGCTATGTACCAGGACACTGGAATAAAATTTAAAGAAAATATAAAGTTACCATAGTTTTCAAACACAAATAAAAGTTTTACGTGAATAACATGAATTTGGAGTACTTGTTTAAAATGTAGAACTGGACTGGGTATGGTGGTGACGCCTAGTAATTCTAGTACTTGGGAGGCTGGGACAGGAGGATGTCAGGTCCAAGGACAGCCTCAGCAACATAGTAAGACTCTCAGCAACCGTGATAGGCTGTCTGAGTTTCTACTTCGGTGGTAGAATGCCTCTGGATTCAATGCCAAGTACAATAAATAAATACACATAAAAATATAGAATTGGGGGCCTCACTTCTAGAAACTAAGTTCAGCAGGATCATAGTAGGACCTAGATTCTACATTATAATAGAGCCCTGAGTAATTTTGGAGCAAATAGAGTATAGACTTTCTTTGAAAAAAAACCTTGGTCTTAGTAATCAAAAGGTGATTAAAAGTCTATTAAGTCTTTTGATAAGTTTTCATTACCAAAGCAGACACTTTCGAAAAATATAATCTATAACTACTATATATGTTACTTTGAATCACAGCTGGAAGGATGAAAACCCTTTTGAGGGTAAGATGAAGAGATGGATTATAGAGAATAATATTTGTGTTACACAAAGAAACTCTTTCAATGGAAATTCATACACGCTGAAGTGTGCAGTGAACTGAAGCTAGAAAACTTACATTTTTGCTGCAGCAATTGTTTTATTTGAAATGCAAAAATTTAGATGACATTATTAGGTCTTTAGTAAGATCAGTAGAATTTTAGTGAATTACTGATGTTCTTGAAGTGTTAAGTAATGTACATGATTAAAATCAGAAAAATTCATTTCTTTGGGTTTTAGAAAAAGATTGTCTTCATAATAAATGGTATGAGATTTCTAATGGCTTAGCAGATCACGGTAAAGTAAGAAAAGACCTAGGCTTGGGGTTGAGGTACCATGAAGTTAATCACATGTCATCACTAATTTTTTAAATGAGATTATCATAATATTTAACACATCTGGGACCAAGTTCCTTATTTATAAAACAAGGAAGTGAGGCTCAATGATTTTTAGACCTTATTCAATATCTAAAAGATGTGATGGTACATCTGTGACCTTTTTCCAAGTCATCCATTAAAGAATTTTATAGAATGACTGAAAAAATTTTCTTATCTTTAAAATGACCTAATGGTAAAGACATTTTTTTTTTACATTTGGCTATGTTTGAATTTCATTATTGCTAACATTTAAAAAAAATGCAAAAGTGCATGTAAAGCATTTTGCTGTTATTCAAGAATATTCACTTTAAAAATTTTCACAAATATAACAATGTGTGAAATATATCCAGCTCACATTACATTCAGTGGCACAAAACATAATACAGAACAGATAAATACAATAGTCACACTTCTCCAGCCTTTTGTCGCTTACAGATCTATTTCTGAAAGTATGATTTCATTAATGGTAAGCTTAAAACTTCAAAGAAAAGTCATGGATATATTAATGCATAATGCATATGTATGACCTATATAACAAGCACATCATAGATGTTGTCTTATATGGTCTTTGTAGTAATATGTTTATTTTAAAAGCCTGAATTAGGATTTTTAAAAATAAGATATTGTATTTATTTTTATTATTATATTTGCGAACTTTTATTGGTACACTGTCATGTCACATCATAATGTAGTTCATAGTGATGGTGACATACATGGACACGGCACTTGGTGAGTCCCCCCGCTGCCCCGCTCCCTCCTCACTCCCCTCCCTCCCCATACATGATATTGAGATTGGCCTTGATATTCTCACATATATACATAAGGTCAATGGAAGTTCCTCCTTTGCTAATTCTTCCTCCCACGCCATCACCCTTTCCTGGACCACCTCTCTCCATCTACTGGAGTTTCTCTTCTATTATCTAAAGACCCTCCTGTATAAATCTCTAGCTTGTATATCTGAGAGAAAATATATGACCTTTTCACTTTATGCCTCTGGTTAATTTCATTTAATATAGTATTCTCTAGATCCGTCCATTTTCCTGAAAATGACCTATCTTTGTTTTTTATTGCTGAATAGGATTCCACTGTATGTATATCTCGTAATTGTGTAACTCGCTCATCTGTAGACGGGTACCTATTTTGGCTCCATAATTTGGCTTTGTGAATTGTGTTGCCATAAACGGATATGCATGCATTACTATGATATTTTGACGTCAGTCCCTTTGGAAAGCTACCCCAAAATGATACAGCTGGGTATACATATGGTGGGTCCATTACCAGTTTTCTGAGAAATCTACACTGATCTTCATAGCAACTGCACTAATTCACAATCCTACCAACAGTATAGAAAAGTTTCTATTTCTCAATATCCTCCCCAGCATTTATTGTTGTTTGACTTTTTGATGACTGCCATTCCAGTTAGGATGTAGATGGAATTTCAATGTAGTTTTTATTTGCATCTCTCTATTTTTCACATAGTTATTGCCCATTTATATATTCTACTTGTTTTCATTTTTACAGTACTGGAGCTTGTCATTCTACCTGTAAGCTATACCCCAGACCTATTTTTTATTATTTATTTTGAAATAGGGTCTCACTAAGATGCAGAGGCCTCACTAAGAAGCTGAGGCTGTCTGCAAACCTTGATCCCTATATATTTTAAATATATAAGAAGAGTTAATTATTTCATTCAATATTAATTTTTTAAAAAATTGGTTTACATGGCATGTGTGTGTGGTACTGGGGATTGAATTCAGGGTCATTCTATCTCTAAGCTACACCCCTGACCTTTTTTTATTTTTTGTTTTGAAACAGGGTCTCACTAGGTTGTTAAGAATTTCATTATGTTGCTGAGACTGGCCTTGAATCTGCGATCCTCCTGTTTCAGACTTCAAAGTACTCAGATGAAAGGTGTATGCCACCATGCCCAGTTGTTTGATAGATATCCTTTCATTTATTTATTTATTTTGTGGTACTGTGGTTGCAACCCAGGAGCATTCTACCTCTGAGCTGAACCCCCAGCCCTATTTTTTATTTTTTTTTTGTTTTGTTTTTGAAACAGGGTCTCACTGAGTTGCAAAGGGCCTCACTATGTAGTAGCTGAGGCTGTCTGTGAACCGTGATCCTCTTGTGTTAACCTCCCAAATGCTGGAATTGCAAGCGTGCACCACCACACCCTGCTGATAGATATTCTTAATGTCAGCGTGTTTTGTGTATGGAGAGACCTTTTGCCTGTTCTTTTTCCTTGGATAAAATTTTGGTGAAAACGACAAAGCTGAGTGTTCAGTGAACTCAACCATCCTCAGAAACCAAGAGAAAGAACTCCAAACACAAACTGGGCTCAGGGCTTCCATTATGACATTTTCCACATAGGAAGTATTTCTTCAGGCAAAGAACTGGTGTGCATAGCATAAAAAGTACCTCTGCTTCCCATCTTTCAAGCCTATAAAATTTCATAGGTAAGAATAGAGTTCTGCCTGAGAACAAAGGATGTTCTCTCTGACACCAGACCAAAATTGACTTATAACGAATCTTTCAAGATCCAAATAGAGGAACTCCAATAGTTCTTTGCACTTGGAAACTGCCTTAGCTCTATTCATCATGGTCTTAGTTTCTATGTTGCTGTGACAAATTATTAGAGACTTATTGGCTTAACACAAACAACATTTATTTTCTCACATCCTGGGGGTGAGATGTTCCGAGTGCCTCACTGGGCTGAAATCAAGTGTTGTGTCAGCCCAGGAGAAGCTGGGTTCCCTTGCCTTTTCCAGCTTCCAAAGTCCAACTCCATCCCTGGGATATGACCCCTTTGCATCTCCAGAGCTGGCAGTGGCTGACCCAGTCCTTGTCACCTCACATCATACTGACACTGAAACTGTGTCCTCTTATTCCATTCAAGGACCTTCAGATTACAATGGACCCACCAAGACGGTCTAGGAAAAGGCTATGTATAAGGCCCAGAATATGGATGGTCTAGGTTATGGATGGTCCATGATAAGTGATACGGTCATAGTTAGAGATTGTTAATGCCCATGATTCTGTTACATTAATTCTTCTCTGCTATTCTTAAATTTGGGGCATTAGGAAGTGAACATCATTGGGAAACTTTTTTTGCCTGCTGTGTATTTTTGTATAAAATAAAATTTTGATTTTTTTCTGAAAATCAACATATTTCTAGAAGGGAACCCTTCACCTTCATGTCTGGTTGGGACACTTCTAAATCTAGACTAGAGGAAAATCTACACTTCTGGTTACTTCTGAGTATTTTCCTCTGGCAGGACACAGCACAGAGTATTTCTGGAGCAGAGCCAAGCTTGAAGAAGACCGAGCTCATCCAGGTGTGGTGGCAAGCACTTGTAAACCCAGTACTTGGGAAGTGGAGACAGGTTTGAGGCCAGTCTCTGCAATCTAGTGAGACTTTCAGCAACTTATTGAGATCTTGTTTGTTTCAAAATAGGACTGGAGGTGTAGCTCAAAGGTAGAACACCCTTGGGTTCAATCCTCTGTAAACACACACACACACACAACACAACAACAACAACATCAATAACAACAACAACAAAAAAACAACAACAACATCAATGAAAAGAGCCAAAGTTCAAGAGACAAAGTTCAAGAGCCAAAGTTCAAGAGACAAAGTTCAAGACTAGGAAAGAAGAATAACTGAATAACTTCTGTTTGTGGATACAGACATCTCACATGAGACTTTACATGCAGCATCTTTCTGTATTCTCTCCAGGGTTAGTGGAAAACTTTGAACCCTGAAGAATACTTAAATGCAGTGCTTTCCATTTAAAAACAACACGCTAAACTCAAACCACTTCCTCCAAAGTGTCTAGAAAGTAAAGTTAATAATAAAGCACTTGAAATTTATTAGAATCTATCCAGGTGAAATTTAATTATGCAGTTTATATGGCTGACCTCTGTGACAGATTCTAAATAAAAATTAATCTCTATAATTAACTTATAATGAAGGATAATATAGTTAACTTATAACTTATAATAAAATTTCATGTTTTAATTGTGTGCAATAAAAACCGATGATTGCTTATTCATTTATTTACTTTTACTCTTTTTTTCTAGTAACTATTCCATCACATTGTTTTATGAAGCAATAATACATCGTCTAAGTAGGAAAACTCAGGGCACAAATAATTTATCCTATTGACTCACAAAGAGATTCTGATGAATTAATCAGGAAATAAAATTTCGCTAGGACCAGGACCAAGTGAAACACTTGTAACTCCAATAAAAGCTATGATTAATGCTGGTTGAATGTGAGGAGTTTGAATATGTGACATAGGTTTACTAAATATCCTAAGATCTCTAAAGTAATCTGCATCTCAGACAAGTGATTTTAATTTCTTTATATCACTCCTCTAATATCTACTACACAGAGAAATCTGATTTATCTTGCTTTAAATATGTCCTAAACTATATAAACTCAGGGTGTTCCTGTTCAAAACCATGCATTTTTTACTACTAATCTAAATCTAAAAATGGCTGTTTTTTTTTTTAACTTAAGGAGTCCTTGCAGCTGTTGCTAAGGAACCAGCTTTAGAAAACAAGGGCAAACTATAATGAAAATCTATTGGTTATAAAGGAGAGAAGCTCTGAAAAGCAGCCATTTCTCATGAAAGCTCATATGTGATAAGCTTTTCCAGGGTTAGTCCATCTACTGGTTGTTGTGCCACAAAGATATCTTGCTCTACTCTCTGAACGATATATTCTATCTTCCAATACTTCCTGAAATGTTATATGTTGGATTTAATAAAAATTCACTCTTCAAATGCAAAGATCCTAGAGAGAGTCTTGAGTTCACAGGCAATACTCAGCACAGCATAGGCATAATCTTTGCCTACAGGAAATTAAATGCCATGTTAGGAGATAACACACACATATATATGTGAAGTAATTACTTTGGTGTCTTTGTCCATGTTAATTACTAGGATGGTCCTAAAACACAGAAAGCAGTATTTGCTAGAATATTTTAGAATTATCTGTAGGAATCAATTTATACTTAAAAAAAGAATTATTTGCAATGTCATAGTGGTCAGTGAGCCAGAATTTTTTTACAGGGCTTGAACTAGGCTCAGTCATAATCTGCTGGATAAATAATGACAAATTTATTTGGATTTGAGGGCATTAGTGTTATAGGGACTTCAGTTAACAGCTAAAATAAAAATGATATAGACATAATCCTGATCACCTGAAGATTTCTAAAGGCTGGGAACTTATAGGAAAATAAATAATGAATAATGAAATAGAAAAGTGGTTAAGTGGTAGAATGTGGATACCATTGAGTAGGAGGTGGCTGGCCATGGTTAGCAGTAACAGATCACCTAAGCAGGATCTATGGGGCATTGCGTTTCCCTCAGCAGTCTGTATTATCTGCTGTCAGTAGTTAAGTAGTTATCTATTATAACACTGGCTAATTTGAGAATTATATTCAAGAATTGATTGAAATCTAGTGAACTGGAATCATCATGTCAATATACCTTGCTGGTAGTTACAGTTCTAGTATCTTCTTGGTCCTATGATGTATAGACTTTCTTTTGTTAAATCTTTTTAAATTGGTGCATTGCAGTCGTACATCTTAATGGAGTATAAGATGGTGGCAACATACATGTACACATCACCCCATTAGCTCTTACCCAATTCATACTCCATTCTCTCCACCTCTGTCCTACTCATGTTTGGCTTAGTGATGGACTTTGATATGTTTGTTAATGTATATACTGCAGATCAGGGAATTTCCCTCTTTTTCCCCCCAGTCTCCCTCAGTTAGGTTGCCTTATTTGCTCATCTATAGTATCTCCTTTGTCTAGAGTTTGTCCTGTGACTAATTTTCTCCCTAACTTCAGCATATTAAAGAGAGCATCTTATTTCTTATTTTTTTGTGACTGATTAATCTCACTTAGCATAATGTTCTCCAGTTCCCTCCATTTCCCTGTAAATGACGTAATTTTGTTCCTCTTTAGGTTGAGTAAAATTCCATCATGTACATATCCCATAGTTTTGTAATCTATTCATCTGTTGATGGACATCTTGGCTGGTTTCATAGTTTGACAATGGTGAATTATGCAGCCATGAACATAGATATGCATGCATTAATTTGGTAGTTTGGTTTCCATTCTTTTGGGTAGATACCCAGAAGTAGTATTGCTGGATTGTATGGTCAGTTATTTCCCATTCTTATGAGGATCCTTCATACTGTTGTCCAAAGTGGTTGCAATAATTTGCAATCCCACCAACAATGTATTAGTTTCCACCTTCCACATCCTCGCCAGCATTAGACTCTCTTAGTTAGATGCATATCGCATGTGCTTTTTTTCCCTCTTTGATTCATGAGTATCACAACTGAGAGTTATTACCACCACCTATTTTTGGTTATAGGAAATGAATAAGACAGAGTGCTAATCCTTAGATCATGACTATTTTCTAGTATTTGAAATGAATTTATTGCTAGGCATGGTGGTGCACACTTATAATCCCTACGCTTGAGAGGTGGAGACAGGAGAATCACGCAGGTTCGAAGCCAGCCACGCTGGCTTAAGAAAGCCTGTTTTCAAATAAAAATATAAAAATGGGTCTGGGAGTGCAGCCCGGAGGTAGAAGGGTTTCCAGGAATCCCAGTATCACACACACACAAAATGAATTTATTAACAAATCTAAATGAGTTCATTAATTTTGCTTTATCAATTTGGGGTGTTTTATAGATTAATCTTTTGTGTATTTAGCTAAAATCTTGACTTTTAAAAATATTTATTATGTACAACATGTTTCTTCAAAATATCTATAACGACTGGTTGTGGTGGCACATGCTTGTAATCCAAGTACTAGCAAGGCTGAGACAGGAGAAAAGCAGGTTTATGACCAGCCTCAGCAACTCTGTGAGGGTCTCAGCAACTTACTGAAACCCTGTTTCAAAAATAAAACAGGGCTGGAAGTGTAGCTCAGAGATAGAATGCTCCTGGATTTAATCCCAGCACCAATAGCAAAACTAAACTAAAACAAAAATATCTATACATTGTAGAATGGCTCAATCTAGCTAATGAGCATGCACATTTAAAATTTTTTAAATTTAATTTACATTTATTGAATAATATAATCAAACAAACAGCATTATTCCCAAAGGTGATTGTAAGTAGTTATTTTTGCAACGTATCTTCGGAAGGATATGTGGAGAATTTACACCTTTATCAAATTGCCATCTTTCTTAATGTTTGTTCACTGGCGGATGAAGGGATGAGCTTTATGTTGCAAGTAGTAGGGATGTTTTGTATTGTGTATAAGAAAGCTAATCTTGCTTTGTAACACAGTCTGTGAAAACTTGACGAAATGTGTTGGAAGAAACAGCAGTGTGTTTGGTGTGCTATGGTGCAGGCTTAACTTTAAAGGAGATGATCGAGTCATGATTTAAATTAAGCTGATTTATGAGGCTCTTCTTTGGAAGCAGTGGCCAAAAGTAGGCTAAAAAGAAAGTCGCTCTGCCTCTTTTCTAGGTGAAATAAATAGAAATGGACACAGGTTTATTACATAGGAAAAAAAAAAGCCAGTGGCTTTTAAAAAATTTATTCAAAAACACATTGGAGACCTTAAAACAGAAATGAAGAGCAAAAGCTAGAAGCCCCTTACTTCTAGAATGGAGAGTATTTCCCACGGAAGTCACCGTTGCTATTACTAAAACCAGGAAGAATACTTGTTGATTAGTTCTCCCCAATTTTCCCTTTTACTTGAAAACATAACAGGTGACCTACTGATAAGCCAATTTCAGAAGATTCTACTGAGAATATATTATCAGGTTATAGTGACATAGGATCCCTACTCAGAGGACCCCTCCATATTGGGATAGCAAGTAGGTTTCAATACTTATGCTAAATTTTCTGGTTTGTTAGGGACTGGTTAGAGCAGTTTCTAGAGCATGCTTATCAGGCTTATTGAGTAAAGATATCATGGTTATTTAGAGATGTCTTTTGTGGATGAAGGTATCGGGAAAAGGTATGGTACTATTAGCGTAGGACTACCGGTCACTGTTGACAGAGTTCAGGTGTGTGTGTGTGTGTGTGTGTGTGTGTGTGTGTGTGTGTGCATGTTGTATGTGCATGTGTGTGTCTTTAATATCTAAGTGTATGTCCTACCTCAATAAGAATAAAAAATGTGGGTGCTATTTGAAATCTAAAAGCTTAGTGCAGAAATGGGAATTTTAATTGGTTAACTTAATTTGTTAACTTAGGCCCTTAGGTTAATGACATAGGTTAAATCTGAAAAAATAAATAATTAACAATCCTTCATTATTAGGTTTGGAAGAAAAAAATGAATTGAAAAGCATCAATTGTCCAGAAATTTAAGTGGGTCTGAATTGCACTTAGTATGTCTATTTTCCTGGTAGTTGATATTCTTCATGATACATATTGTACATTATTTTAGCATTTTCTTTTTTTGTGGGTCTGGGGATGGAACCCAGGGGCATTCTACCTCTGAGCTACAGCCTCTGCCCTATTTTTATTCTTTATTTTTTTAAACAGGGTCTCACTAAGTAGTTGAGGCTGTCCTCAAACCGTGATCCTCCGGTCTCAGTCCCCCAAATGCTTGTATTACAAATGTGTGCCACCACGCCCTGCTTATTTTTAGCATTTATAACAGCCATTTAGTACACATTTTTGTGTTTTGTATTCTATTTTTATATTTTATTTTATTTTATTTATTTTTTTATTGGTGCGCTGTATTCAACATCTTAGTGGGATACAAACTTTTGTAGACATAAATACACAACGCCCAGTCAGCCCCCACCCGATCCCCACCCCATTCTCTCCCCATCCCTCCTTCCCATGCTTGGCTTAGTGGTTGACATCTAGTATTATAGCAACTTATCCAAAATTAAAAATGATAATTTCACATAACAGTTTCATTTGTCTGATACCAAGCTTTTGATAACTTAAAGATAATATTTCAATATTTCTTTTTGCTTTCTTTCTTACCAGAGAATATTTTTTTTCTATTTTTTTAAGGTGAAACTGTCATATATTTATATATTTATTTTTCAGAAAAAAAATCTATCCTAATATGGAATATGGACTCTAGATACCCAAAACGATCTTGAAAAAGAACAAAGCTAGAAGATATATATTTTCTGATTTCAAACCATATAAAGCTACAATAATTGAACCAGTGTAGTACTGTTCTAAAGGCAGATATGTAACCATTGGAGTTAAATAAAAGCCTAGAGCTAAATTCTTCCCTATATTGTCAAGTTATTTTTGACAAGGTTTCCACGAACATTTGGTGGTGGAAATAATAATATTTTAACTAAATATTGTTGAAAAATAATAATTACATGGAAAAGAATAAAATTGGACCCTTACCTAATCCCATATACAAGTATTAACTCAAAATAGATAAAAGACCTAAATATAAATCTTAAGACTATAAACTTTTAGAAGAAAATCTGGGTCATAAAACCTCACAACATTGAAATTGGCAGTGATTTCTTGGTTATGATTTCAATGGCACAGGCAACAGAAGAGTATACAAACTCCCTAAAAAATAAAAAAATATTGTATATCCAAAGACAATGTAAACAGAGTTAAAAGTTACTAATAGAATTGGATAAAATATTTCCAAATGCTATATCTGAAGGTATATTAATATTCCAACTAGACATCCTAAAAACTGACAACAATAAAGGCAAAAAATACAATTTAGAGATAGGTAAAAGACTAAGATAAATAATGAATCTCCACAGATAACCAATCTTAGTTGTCTGTTGGATGGAAAATCTTGTTTCTCTGGTTCTGGTGTGTGCTACCTATTTCTTCTTTGTAGTTAATCTCTTTGAGTATTTTCTCTAGCGCTGGTTTTGAAGACATAAATTCCTTCAGTTTCTGTTTGTCATGGAAGCTTCTTTATTTCTTCATCTAATTTGATAGAAAGTTTTGCTGGGTAGGAAATTTTTGGCTGGAAGTTGTTTTCTTTCAGAGTTTGGAATATGTTACTCCAAGTCCTTCTGGCTCTCATGACTTGGTTTGGGAAGTCTGGAGTGATTCTAATTGGTTTGCCTCTGAATGTCAGTTGGTCCTTTGTTTTTGTTGCCTTTAAGATTCTCTGCTTGGCTTCCACATTGGTCATTTTGACAATCGATCCTGTCTAAAGGGAGTTCTATAAGTTTCCTGGACTTGTGTATCAACCTCTTGCTCTATGTTTGGAAAATTTTCTGCTATTACTTCCTTGAAGAGATGGTTGATCTCTTTGGTTTCACTTTCTTTTCCCTCCTCTATTCCAATTATTCTTAGGTTAGCTCTCTTAAAATGGGCCCATATTTCTTCAATGTCAGATTCCTGCTGTTGGATATTTTTTTCTAGATTAGAAACTATGCGTTCATTTTTGGAATGATCATCTTCTAAGAGCGAGATTCTGTTCTCCATGTGGTCTAATCGGTTGTTCATGCTTTGAATTGAGGCCTTTACTTCATTAATTGCATCCTTTATCTCTTTTTGGCTCTCTCTGAATTCTTTTCGAAGCACCTCTATTATTTCTACAGTTATTTTCCTGATTTGATCTTCTAGAAATCTCTGATTTTCTGTTTTATCGGGTTCTGATGTTGTGGGGTTGTGGGCATTCATTGCTCCAGTGTTATTCCTCTTTCCCATGATTTCGGAAGTTTGTGCCTTCTCTGGGTTCTTCCCTTGGGTCACTATGACTTCGCTTAAGGTGCTCTGGATCTCGAGTCTGTAGTATCTCTGACCCCACTACTCCTTTACTGGGTTTTATCACAGAGTCTCTGACCCAGGGAGTCGATAGAGGCTGCTTTAGACTATGTGGGTGCCAGGTTGCACGTTCTCCTATGGTGTGATATCTCTGCCACCGCCACTCCCCCACTGGGTCAAGTCCCAGGGAGTACAGTACTGGGATTTTTCCTCTGGAACCCACAATTTGACTCACTGTTCTTGAGTACACAGATGTAGCTGTACTGGACTCGGTGAATTCACTGCTGCTGCCACTGGTGGCAATATGGCGCTGCTGCCATGCCCTTGGCTGTGAGGCGCATTTTCCCTTCTCTGGTTTTGAGTTCCACTCTGAGGCCATGCAGCGTGTGCTGAGCTCAGCCACTGGGAGCTTTAGATGCTCCCTGCGCCGAAAGATCCCACATGGCTGTTCCGCAGCGGCTCACCTCGGTTTGCTGTGGCCGTCCGGTGAATTCGCCGCTGCCGCCGGCAGTATGGCGCTGCTGCCGCGTCCTTGGGCGTGAGGCTGGTGTATCTCCTCTGTGGCTCTGAGCTCTGTTCTCAGTCCGCTTTCTCTCTGGAGCCTGGTGATTTTTTTGTTTCTCTGGTGATGGTGTTTTCTGGCTATGAAAGGCGCTGATTTTGTGGTAATGGAGATTGGTTGTTAGCGGGGCTCTTAAGCCCCGCTTTTCTCGGTCGCCATCTTCCCGGAAGTCTCGTGTTTTGTATTCTTTACATTGTTATTCTTTATATTGTAGTCCCGTAGAACTTTTTTCCATTCTGCTATAAGGTATTTAATTTTTTTTAAAAAACATCTATTTCCTGTTCTAAATAAGCCACTGTCTGGAAAAGGACAAGCAACTCTTTCTCTCAGGTCCGTTTCTCTCTTGTATAAATACCAGAGGTCAGTCCTTTCTGTCACTCCAGCACTTCCAGGACTCTCCCAGCCCCTTGCTGACAGGAGGTAGGCATCATGTTATACCCCCTCTCCCTCTCCCTCTCCCTCCCTCTCCTTCTTTTTCTCTCTTTCTCTTTCTCTGGGCCCTTGTCAGCTCAGCCGCTACAAATCAGGATTTGAGAGGTTTTATCCTATGTCTTTGTTTTTTTGCAGAAAAAAGTCACTTACTGTTAGAACGCAGTGTTTTTTTTTTTTTTACATGAAAAGGACTAGGTTAATGAATATGAGATTTTTTAAAAAAAAATTAAAGATCAATGCTTTCTACTAAGTTTAGACACAGGGAGATGAAAGAATGACACTCTCTGGCTCTTCCCAATATAGATTTTAAAAAGTTAGGAAAACAGCATTTTCTCTGGAGTGGGATGTTCATGTGTATTTTTTTTTCTTGTTTCATATTATCAGGTTCTCTAAGACTTTTGATGTATTCACAATTTTGTAAAATCTCATGCTTATCTTACTATAGAACTTAATATTTCCATATAGCTCTTGAATATGTTTTCATTTACTAGAGAAAAAGAAAAAGAAAAAAACACATGCATCACTTTAATACTTACTTTTGCAGATGTAGCATTTAATTTTAGAGAAATCAAATAATTAGTTACAGTGAAACATAAGAATTAAGCCGGGCATGGTGGCACATGTTTGTAATCCCAGTATTTGGTAGGCTGAGACAGGATCACAGGTTTGCAGCCAGCCTACTTAGTGAGGCCCTTTGCAACTTAGTGAGATCTTATTTTAAAATAAAGAATAAAAAATAGGGCTGGTGGGGTGTAGCTTGGAGGGAGAATGCCCCTGGCTTCAATCCCCAGTACCGATAAATGAATAAATAAATGAATAAATTATGACTTCTCTTGGTTATAATTTGTTTAGTGGCTAAATCGAAGACTTAAAAACTCAGGATTTCAGATCACACTTATTTGAAAAAAAATATCTCAAATCATCCAGCAATGGTAAACTTTCAATTTCTACTTGTTTACGTAAGAATCATGTCTTGTGTAAACAAGACCATCCAGACGGTCAGTCGTACTTATCCTGAGAACATCTCAGGAGGAAGTTGTTAGTGTGTTCAAGAGGGGTTCCAGTGAGATTGTGCTTGTGTCTTCTCAGCTCCTGACCTCACGGGATGACCATGGTGGACTCCCTGGCATAGTGACTGTCTCATTCCTCTTCTCTCCACTGACTGTAACACTTAGTTCTCCCCCAACAGTCCATTTTCTCTGTCACTATATCCATTCCCTAATTTCCCCAAATACCAAGGAAGATAAAACTGATCATTTATTAGAAAAAGAAGTGCAATGTAGTGACCACATGTATCTGCAGTAAAATTGGTTCCCACAGAAAATATAAGTCTTCTGTCAATGAAGTCTGTTTTCAGTGCTTCTGTTTAGCACCTGTCATATTGCCATATTGTAAGTATCCCCAAATCACATTAACTACAAGTTGTCCAAGGATACTTACAAAGTCCAGACCCTACTTCTTGGGACGGATCCTAATCATCAGGGGCAGCCTGTGCCCCTCGTTCTTACTTCTGAGCACAAGTGCTGCATTAAACTTGTTGGCTCACTGATGAAGCTGATGCTCATATTAGAACATCTTGAGTTGTGTCTCTTGTAGGACAAGCACAGCCACACATTCATCAAAATATAGCTTGGTCACTCTTAAATAGCACTCAATGTAGCTTGGTCACTCTTAAACAAACACGACATTTATTTTATGGTGTAGATTAGTCTCATTCAAGTCCAGACAATACTTTTAATGTATTTTCTCCTTCATATGCAGAAGCTAGGAAGTAATCGAAATACCAAAAGGACTTCAGAAAATGGAGGAGAAATTCCAGTGGAGTCAGGAAGGTTGTCTAGGGGAAAGGGAAGAGGAGAGGGAGGATCAGTAAAGGCAAAACTTGAAGATGGCGACCGAGAAAAGCGGGGCTTAAGAGTCCCGCTAACAACCAATCTCCATTACCACAAAAAGAGCACCTTTCATAGCCAGAAAACACCATCACCAGAAAAACAAAAGAAACCACCAGGCTCCAGAGAGAGAGCGGACTGAGAACAGAGCTCAGGGCCACAGAGGAGACACACGCGCCCGAGGACGCGGCAGCAGCACCATACTGCCGGCGGCAGCGGCGAACTCAACGGACGGCTACAGCAAGCCAGGAGAGCCGCTGCGGAACAGCCAGGCGGAATCTTTCGGCGCAGACAGCATTTAAAGCTCTCAGTGGCTGAGCTCAGCACACGCTGCAGGGATTCAGAGTGGAAATCAAAACCAGAGAAGAAAAAATACGCCAGCCTCATGGCCGAGGGCGTGGCAGAGGCGCCATATTGCCACCGGCGGCGGCAGCAGCAGTGAATTCACCGAGTCCAGTACAGCTACATCTGCGTACTCAAGAACAGTGAGTCAAATTGCGGGTCACAGAGGAGAAATCGCAGTATTGGGCCTCCTGGGACTTGACCCAGTGAGGGAGTGGTGGTGGCAGAGATATCACACCATAGGAGAACGTGCAACCTGGCACCCCCCATAGTTTAAAGCAGCCTCTATCGACTCCCTGGGTCGGAGACTCTGTGATACAACCCAGTAAAGGAGTAGTGGGGTCTGAGATAATACAGACTCGAGATCCAGAGCACCTTAAGTGAAGCCATAGTGACCCAAGGGAAGAACCCAGAGAAGGCACAAACTTCCGAAATCATGGGAAAGAGGAATAACACTGGAGTAATGAATGTGCACAACCCCACAACATCAGAACCTGATAAAACAGAAAATCAGAGATTTCTAGAAGATCAAATCAGGAAAATAACTGTAGAAATAATAGAGGTGCTTCGAAAAGAACTCAGAGAGAGCCAAAAAGAGATAAAGGATGCAATTAATGAAGTAAAGGCCTCAATTCAAAGCACAAACAACCGATTAGACCACATGGGGAATAGAATCTCGCTCTTAGAAGAGGAGCAATCCAAAAATGAATGCATAGTTTCTAATCTAGAAAAAAATATCCAACAGCAGGAATCTGACATTGAAGAAATATGGGCCCATCTTAAGAGAGCTAACCTAAGAATAATTGGAATAGAGGAGGGAAAAGAAAGTGATACCAAAGGGATCAACAATCTCTTCAAGGAAGTAATAGCAGAAAATTTTCCAAATATAGAGCAAGAGGTTGATACACAGATCCAGGAAACTTATAGAACTCCCTTTAGACAGGATCGGAGAAGAGGATCCCCACGCCATATAATTGTCAAAATGACCAATGTGGAAGCCAAGCAGAGAATCTTAAAGGCAATAAAAACAAAGGGCCAACTGACATTCAGAGGCAAACCAATTAGAATCACTCCAGACTTCCCAAACCAAGTCATGAGAGCCAGAAGGGCTTGGAGTAACATATTCCAAACTCTGAAAGAAAACAACTTCCAGCCAAAAATTTCCTACCCAGCAAAACTTTCTATCAAATTAGATGGAGAAATAAGAAGCTTCCATGACAAACAGAAACGGAAGGAATTTATGTCTTCAAAAACAGCGCTAGAGAAAATACTCAAAGAGATTAACTACAAAGAAGAAATAGGTAACACTCACCAGAACCAGAGAAACAAGAGTTTCCATCCAACAGACAACTAAGATTGGTTATCTGTGGAGATTCATTATTTATGTTAGTCTTTTACCTATCTCTAAGTTGTATTGTTTGCCTTTATTGTTGTCAGTTTTTAGGATGTCTAGTTGGAATATTAATATACCTTCAGATATAGCATTTGGAAATATTTTATCCAATTCTATTAGTAACTTTTAACTCTGTTTACATTGTCTTTGGATATACAATATTTTCTTTTATTTTTTAGGGAGTTTGTATATTCTTCTGTTGCCTGTGCCATTGAAATCATATCCAAGAAATCACTGCCAATTTCAATGTTGTGAGGTTTTATGACCCAGATTTTCTCCTAAAAGTTTATAGTCTTAAGATTTATATTTAGGTCTTTTATCTATTTTGAGTTAATACTTGTATATGGGATTAGGTAAGGGTCCAATTTTATTCTTTTCCATGTAATTATTATTTTTCAACAATATTTAGTTAAAAGATTATTATTTCCACCACCAAATGTTCGTGGAAACCTTGTCAAAAATAACTTGACAATATAGGGAAGAATTTAGCTCTAGGCTTGTATTTAACTCCAATGGTCTATATATCTGCCTTTAGAACAGTACTACACTGTTTCAATTATTGTAGCTTTATATGGTTTGAAATCAGAAAATATATATCTGCTAGCTTTGTTCTTTTTCAAGATCGTTTTGGGTATCTAGAATTCATATTCCATATTAGGATAGATTTTTTTCTGAAAAATAAATATATAAATATATGATAGTTTCACCTAAAAAAACAGAAAAAAATATGCTCTAGTAAGAAAGAAAGCAAAAAGAAATATTGAAATGCTATCTTTAAATCATCAAACGCTTGGTATGAAACTGTTATGTGAGATTATCATTTTTAATTTTGGATAAATTGCTATAATACTAGATGTCAACCACTAAGCCAAGCATGGGAAGGAGGGATGGGGAGAGAATGGGGTGGGGATCGGGTGGGGGCTGACTGGGCGATGTGTGCATTTATGTCTACAAAAGTTTGTATCCCACTATGATGTATGAATACAGTGCACCAGTAAAATAAAATTTAAAAAAAAAAAAGTAAAGGCAAAACTTCCATTGGCAGTGTGTTCATATGTGAGAATGCCAATGTCAGACTCAATATCCTGTATTGGAAAGGAGAATGAATGGGGAGAGAGCCATGGAAGCCCGTCAGTGCTGTGTCCATGTATGTCACTATCTCTGTGAACTACATTATAATGTGAGAATATAATGCACCAATAAATGTATTCAAAAAAGAAACAATTTAAAAAATGAAAAGAAAAATGGAGTGATTCATTATTCAACATATATTCAAGCCCAAATAACCCTCTCTGCTCCTATTGGATGAACCAATATCTACTGTTGAATTTAATCTCAATTTGTACATATCACTATTTAGCTTCTTAAGTTATATCTCAAAATTTAACAAGATTACATTTCTTTTTTTTTTTTTGCGGATCTGGGGGTGGAACCCAGGAGCATTTGACCTCTGAGCTATACCCCCTGCCCTAGTTATTTTATTCTTTAATTTGAAACTGGGTCTCACTAAGTTGCAGAGGGCCTTACTAAGTAGCTGAGGCTGTCCGCGAACCACGATCCTCTGGTGTCAGCCTCCCGAATGCTGGGATTACAAGCTTGTGCCACCATGCCCAGCTACAAGATTACCTTTCTTCTCAAAGCTGTGGATTTGGGGTGGCTTTTGTGAAAACATCTCTCTCTCTCTCTCTCTCTCTCTCTCTCTCTCTCTCTCTCTCTCACACACACACACACACACACACACACACACACACACACACATGTTAAATGCTAAGTTAGCACAGAACTAAGAAAGACTTCTCCCAAAGGAGCACTCAGGTTAATGTTTTCTCTAGGAACAATGGAGATGTCTGTCTTTATTTTTATAAAATAAAGAGCTTTCCCAATTATTTTTCCAGAACAGAAGAAACTCATTTCACAGAGCTAACTAAAAGTATAGCCCAAGCTCATTACAATTTTAAAACAATTGCTGCTCTACAAATTCTGCCCTTCATGTTGGTAACATGCAAACCATAAAAAATGTAAAGTATCCTTTTACACTTGTTTTTTTGGGGGGGTTGTTAATTCATCTCTTAATAAGAATATATAGACTTTACCTGATCTCTTCATCCAGAAGTAATCTTTTCTTCCCTATACATTCCACGTAGCATTTTGACCTTTTATCTTGTGGCTGGATTTTTATCATTTGGGTAACTGTTTCAATTCTATATTGCAAGATCATGAGGACATAGACCAACATTATTATCTTTGTGACATTCTCCACACCACTCTCTTTTGTGTTTAGAAAATGCACCAGCATTTTTTATAAACAGTCATCCTTTTATGTAATTGTGCCTTAAAAGTAATGGTTTTAGCCAGGTGTGGTGACACATGCCTATAAGCCTAGTAACTTGGGAGGCTGAAACAGGTGGATCACGGTTTTGAGGTTACCCTCAGCAATTAGTGAGACTCTCAGCAACCTTGTGAATTCCTGTTTCAAAAAATAAAACAAAAAGGGCTGGTGATGTAGTAGTGTAGTGGATTGGAGGTAGAATGTTTCTAGTTTCAATTCAATCTCCAGTGAGGGGGGGGGAGAGAGAGAGAGAGAGAGAGAGAGAGAGAGAGAGAGAGAGAGAGAGAGAGAGAGAGAGAGAGGGAGAGAGAGAGAAAAGAAGAAGAAGAAGAAGAAGAAGAAGAAGAAGAAGAAGAAGAAGGAGGAGGAGGAGGAGGAGGAGGAGGAGGAGGAGGAGGAGGAGGAGGAGGAGGAGGAGGAGGAGGACGAGGAGGAGGACGAGGAAGACGAGGAGGAGGACGAGGACAAGGAGTAGGATTAGGGGAGAGGGGAGAGAGAGGAGATCTGGGTCTTAAATGATGGACTGTAATTTAATTTGTATAGGTACTATACAAAAATAGTGACACAGTATTAAAGCTGTTGGTATATTACTACCTTCAAAACCCATGATCACTGTTCGAGAGGTACCAAGGCAATGTCATCAGATGCTGAGTAAGTTACTTGTTTCTATGCAACATAGTTTTCTCACCCATGAAATGAGGGTATTAGTGGAACATTCTGAATAGTGTCTGGTAAAAAATGAATTGATGTAAAGCTTTTATAACAGTGTCTGACACCAGGTTCATAACAGGAGAGGTTAGCTGTTAGTAACATTGTTCTCGACAATCAGAAAGATCAATATTTTAGAACAAACTGAAGGAGAACTAAACATTTTCAGTATCTACCATTTCCTGCCAGTGCTCCTGGAAACTCTTCAGCTTTTGGGTATGGGGACTGCTAGACCTCAGTAGCCTACAATATATGCCGATACTGGCTCAGATGATAAGATGTAGGTTTCTGGTTTCTAGGATTAAAGAAATTGGAGGCTTTAATTACAGGAGAAAGAGAAAAAAGCTAGATCATGTCAGGGATCAGGGGGCGGAAAGGAGAAGGATGAGGGGAGGGGAGGGAAAGTGGGGGGAGAGGGAGAAAAGGAAGAGAAGGAGGCAGCTGAGGTGGCAGAGGAGGAGGAGGAGGAGGAGGAGGAGGAGGAGGAGGAGGAGGAGGAGGAGGAGGAGGAGGAAACACAATTAGATGAAAAATAACTATAAAAGTTTTATCTTTGGTCCGGCAGTCAACACTCCTATCCACAGTGTACTGGCTACTTACAGCCCATATGCTTACTGGATCCCAAGTGTTCTTTTTTGGCTTTGAGTGAGAAAGAACCAAGTAATAAAGGAGTAAAACCATAACCATCCAGTTTAGAACTAACCTCCAGGGATAAGTGCAGGGCACGTTCAACTCCGTTATCTGTGCTTGCTTCACATTTACCTTCTAAAAGCACTCTAAAAGGATTCAGCTGTGATTAGTTCTTATCAACTTTTTTTTTTAACCACCAGTATGTCTTTTCTGTTTTCTTTTTTTGGTGCCTTAAAGATGTTGGTTCTATTATACAAGGGCAAATGTCCTTCAGAGACTTGGAAACAGTGCACTTGATTAGATACAAGGCTGGAAGTTAACCCTGCATTATTATTAATGGTGCCTTTTAGTAAATGTAATTTTTTTAGTACTTAGAATTGAACCCATGAACATTCCACTTCCCAGACCTTAATTTTTTATTTTGAAACAGGGTCTCATTAGGTTGATGAGGTTGGCCCTGAACCTACATTCATCCTATCTTGGCCTCTCAAGCACTGTTATTACAGGTGTGCAAAACCACACCCACCTTTAAATGTAATTCTCAAAATTAAGATATTGCAGTTTTAAATTTTTGCATGTGACATGTTTTACCAAAAAGATACAATTTTATGTATTTTTAAAAGCAACAGGAGCTATAATTATTAGAGAGCATCCAATGAGCCTAATCCATATTATTTGACTCAAAATTCTGAAACTTACTGCCAGTTAATATTTTGAAAGCATGTTGATAGCTGAATTTTTCTTGCTTCTATTAAAAAAATCACTGTTGCATGAAAGATATTACCATGTATTTTAGCATCAAGTTCTGTCTGTCATGTTCTATTATTCTAATATTATAGAGATACATTAACATAATTATTTTACTCAGAATTGTTCTTCTCTTGACATATCCTGTAGTTTCAGTCTAGTAAGCAACAAGGTTGTCTATTAGGAAGAAGAGAAGTCTAAAGGGAAGCCCTGACAGTTTTAAAGTTAGAAAAGGTATCATAATTAATATAAAGTAGATGCCAGTTTCAAAATTTATAATAGTACTTAATCAAATAATGAGAGCTGTGAAATCTAAATTGAAGGGGAAGAAAGCATTAAAATAGCAATATTTTTGACTTGTGTAATTTATCATGTGGCTTACATTCAAAATACAGTTTTTTTTCCCCCAATAGATTAACAAGTTGGTCAAACAAATTAGTTCCTTTAATTCCATGGGGGCCCAACAAAATTTTAACATAAGACCTTGTATTAACTCTTTTTCCCATATATAATATATATTATATAGTACATATATAATTATATATAATTACATATATATGAGTAATTAGGGACATGATATGTCAAAGGTCTGCATTTCTGTCCCCAAGTTGTTCAGTGGCATTTATTTTAAAACATATCCAGCCCCCCATCACAAAACTGAGTGCCCCATACCCTTCTTTTCTATGGCTTATGGATGACTTTCTTTGACAATAATTGTATTCAGAAGTATATGTAGCTTTAAAAAGTTTGGGTAATGTTTTTCTGTGGAGGATTAGTGTGGAGTGAATAAGCACTGTATGCATGTTGCATACAAGTAAGTGCGTTTGACTCCTGAAAGTGAGAACAAACTTTTCAGATCTGTCTGACTTGGGCATACAGCATCCTTCCTGATCACTGCATCCCCTTCCTTGACCCTGGGGTTCAGTAACTGCTCTAGTAGTGCCCAGATTGAGCACTGCACGGTCCCTTCTTCTCCTAAACACTTCTTCTTTTAATTCCAGGATGCTGAGGGCTTCATGTTTAGAATTGACGGGATGAGTTACAACCTCAGAAAAAGGAATAATAAAAAATTAGAAGGTGATGTTAAGTTGCAAACAATCAGGAATGTTAAAAAGTGGTCTCTAAACTAGGAGTCCTCTCATAGAAATACCTATGTTCCCAGATTGACCACTGGTCATCGTGTTCTGACTTTTCTAAGCAGAGTAATTTCTCTTTATTGTTGGTCTTGCCTTGAAACTATGCTCAAGGATTAACCTGTGCATTTCATTGTATCATGATATTGTGCTTCTAAATGAGTATTAATATTTAGTATGAGGAAGTTCGGCATTTCCCTGAGCCACGGCATTATGATTTTAATTTCAATGCTTAGCTAATTTTTACTGTGATATAAATTCACATACCATACAATTCTCCTCTCTTCACTATTTAATTTACCAATTATAGTATATTCAGAAACTTGCATAATCATAGGCATTATCTAATCCAGAGCATTTTCATCTAGTTTCCTAAAAACCCAGGATGACTTTTCTTTGATTATATTAATATAAAATTTGAATTGTTTTACACTTCGATTGACTTTTGTTTTGCCTAGCTTCTCTTCATTCATTGATGAAGATGAGTTTGCTTTCTGCTTTAGGTTTATGGGGATGGTGGACCACACACCATCCAATAGATGATGAGTTGTCTATCTGTGTTTGTGTTTTCTTATACTGCTTTGAACTCCTTTTGCCAAGGGCTTCCCTAAGTAGCTGAGGCTGTCCAGGACCTTAATCCTCTGGTCTCAGCCTCCCAAAATGCTGGAATTACAAGCATGCATTACCACACCCCAGCTGAACCAAGTCTTTTAACCCAGGGCATGGTGGTGTATGTTTGTAATTCCAGTACTTGGGAGGCTGAGACAGGATGATTGTGGGTTCATGACCAGCCTCAGCTACATAGTGAGGCCCTCCACAACTTAGTGAGATCCTGTTTCAATATAAATATAAAAAATAGGGCTGGGAAGATAGCTCAGAGGACAATGTCCTGAGACTGAATACCCAGTTTTGCAGATAAACAAATATTTTTGAATTCTTTGTCAGATAATTTATAGATCTGTACTTCTTTGGTGTTGCTGCCTGAAAAATTATATTCCTTGGGTGGCATCCTGTTTTCTTAGGGTTTTTTTTTTTGAGGGTCTAGGGATGAAGCCCCCTGCCCTATTTTTTTTTTTTATTCTTTATTTTCCAACAGCGTCTCACTAAGTTGCGGAGGGCCTCACTAAGTAGCTGAGGCTGTCTGTGAACCACGATCCTCTGGTCCCGGCCTCCTGAATGCTGGGATTACAAGTGTGCACCACCATGCCTGACTTAATTTTTGACGTACCTTGAAGTCTTGGATTTTTGTGTTCACACTTGAAGAAGTAATCACCACCTGTCATCTGGATTCCCCATGCAGCCTGCTCCAGGGTTCTGGGGCTCCCTTAGATAGTTTCTCCCTGTGTATCTGTTGCACTCCTCTGTTCTCTCTGGAGAGAGGAACTCCTAATGCATTCTGTCATTCCCACAAAGCCTGGCCATGTGCTAAGAATCTCCTGTTTGACTTGCTTAGAATAGGGCTTTGAAATGCTCAAATTTGTGTGCCTTTGGCTGGTCCTGCAGAGTTAAGTTGGTTGACTGTGGATGCCCAAGAGCCAACTGAACTGTCTCACACTGAGCATCTGGGGCATATGTGTGGGAAGCCAGCCACAGCAAAGATGGGGAGTGAAGCACCAGAAATTTCATGGGAACCCGTGGGCCCATTGAAGGGGATACATAGGTGAGGACTCCCACACAACCTCCTAAAGGATTATCCAGATACAGAGCTCTTTGTTAAATTCAAGGCCTGATCGCTGTGAGTCACCCTGTGTCTTTCCTGTTTCCAGCTACTCAGGCTATCTGAACCCTTAGTATTCTTGTTAGACCTTTCCATCAGCATTCCCACATCTGAAATCTGGGTTCTCCCTACTCTCTCTGAAGGGAGAAATTGCAGGTCACGTGGGCGCCCTTGGCATTCCTGTGAGCCACTGTGGAGGAGGGGTAATGCAGGGAAGTGAAACTGCCCTTCTTATCTCTGCAGTGAACCTATTTGGGACATTTTGCTCCAACTCCCATAAAAGAACCTTCATCAGTGGGTTATTATGCCAATTGGTGCACTGTGGGAAGGAGGTGGACCATTCCTATTCTGCAGTCTTGCTGACATCACTCTCCTGCTCATGATACACATAAACTCAGAGTAATCGGCACAGGAAAAATAAATGGAAGCTCAATAACTGAAAAATGAAGAGTCTAGATGGTAGATGTAGGTACAAAAAGATCCCCACTAAAAATAAGAGGCCACTCTTTGAGGGGATCAATTTAACAATAGAAAACTTTTCTTTTTTCTTTTCTTGGTGCTGGGGATTGAACCCAAATGTACTCTACTACAAGTTATGCTCCCAGACCTTTCTATTTTTTTTTTTAATTTTGATACAGGGTCTTGCTAAGTAATTGAAGTTTCATTAAGTTGCTGAGGCTGACCTTGAGCTAAATCCTCCTATATTTGCCTCCTAAGAACTGGGATTACACGTGTGTACTTGTAATTGTTCCTGGCTTTATTTATTTTAAATACAACTTTTACTCTTTACATGTTTAGGTCATGTCTAATTGCTTTTGGTTATGTTTTCTTGGAGACATTACAGTGCTATTTAAAAATGGCAGTATAGCCAGGTGTGGTGGTGCACACTTGTAATCCCCACGCTTGGGAGGCAGAGACAGGAGGATTGTCCAGGTTCAAAGCCAGCCTCGCTGGCTTAAGAGACCCTGTTTCCAAATAAAAGTATAAAAATAGGTCTGGGAGTGTAGCCTGGAGGTAGAAGGGTTTCTAGGAATCCTAGTACCACACACAAAAAAATGGCAGTATAAACTGGGTCACCCATTTGCTAAGTAAAAATCCAGCTGTTTGGGTAACTTGCGCAATTGGGAATTTTTTCCAAAGGGTGATGTGTCAATCAGGGTTTGACCAGAGAAAGAAAAAGAAGAGAATGACAAAAAATAAAGAATTTATTGCAAGGATGTGTTTATGCAGTCATGGGAGTTGGCTGGGCAAGTCCAAAATCTAGAGGTCAAGCTAGAAAAGAAAGACAGTTTGGAACTCATAGGCCTGAGCTGAAGCTGTGGTCCATGGGCAGAGTTTTATTTTCAATAATTAGAGACATTTTAAAAATGAATTCCTTAGTGTACATGATGCATGTTCACAAACATATCAAAATCTAGTGTACATGATGCATGTTCACAAACATATCAAAATCATTCACTAAGCCAAGCATGAGAAGGAGGGAGGGGGAGGGAAAGGGGTATGAATTGGGGAAGGGCTAAATGAGTGATGTGTGCATGTATGCCTCTATCATCTTGTACCTCATTTAGATGTATGACTACAGTGCACAAATAAAAAAAATGAAACTCAAGTTTCTAAACAGTCACTCTTTGGCTATGAGAGACTGGTAATATCTCTAAAAATCTCCAAAGTCACAATATAATTTCATTTCTCAGAAATTGTATTCTGTTGATGATAGCAAGACAACTAAATACTTTAAAAGACATGTATTGCCCTATGTGAGGATTCTACACATAAAACAAAGAATTGTGAAAGTTAAACTCAGCATCAGAAACACTAATTATTTGAGTTTATCTTATAGTATAACATAAGAATTGAAAAAAGTTTTAGGAAGAAATAGATGATGTTATTAGTTTTAGTTTCACATTTAGAAACAGCTTCAATGGCTTACTAATAGAACAAATTGAAACATGAAGGAGATAAGGTTTAGAGGGAAAAGCTCAAATGAAACACTGAAAAAGTGGAAAATAATTTAATTTATAATGAGATAAAATGTTTTTATGGTCCAAAGATGTATAGGAATAGAAATATATACTACACTTTATTCTTAACTTCATCACTTCTTTTTAGGTGAATATATCATTTCTGCTCTACTTTAATGTTATAGGTAATATTAATATGTCTATTTTTTTAGTACTAGGGATGGAACCCAGGGGCATTCTACCTCCGAGCTACACCCCCAGCCCTATTTTTATTCTGTATTTTGAAACAGGGTCTCACTAAGTTGCAAAGGGCCTCACTAAGTAGCTAAGGCTGTCCAGGAACAGAGATCCTCCTGTCTCTGCCTCCTGAATGCTGGGATTACAAGCATGCACCATCGTGCCCAGCTTTAATATATCTATATTTGAAAATTTTTAATATTTTGAAAAAATATGCTTAACTTGGAATTGCTTTATGTTCCAGAGACTATTGAGTAATAAAAAACTTGTTTTATTGCAAATAGAATAGTTATATGTTTATCTTTTTTTTTTTTTTTTTTGGTACTGGGGGTGGAACCCATGGGCATTCTACCTTGGAGCTACACCCCAGGCCTATTTTTTTATTCTTTATTTTGAAACAGCATCTCACTGAGAGTCATCTCACTAAGTAGATGAGGCTGTCCAGGAACCAAGATCCAACTGTCTCAGCCTACCAAATGCTGGGATTACAAGCATGTACCACCACACCCGGCTTGGGCTTGTTTCTTATCTTCAATTTAATAGTATTTGTGGAAATGTTAGTGATACCTCTGTAGGTGATAAATCACTAAGATATTGCAATGAAAACATACAAGTAAATTGAAGTCACAAAACTATCTTCAGTCACTTTAACTCTGTCTTATAAACTTGCTTTTCTGTTTTTAGCCCATCTGTTTCAGAATATCTTTTTTAATGATATTTTCTTTCTCTATTTCCCTATCTGCTGCAATACCTTATAAAAATAGCCACTTATTAGAGTGACTATCCAGCTATTTAAATTTTCTCAGAAACCCCCTTCACTCAAACAAATGACTACTAAGATAGAGTACACCTCTAAAAGTTTATCTTTATTAAAAATAATGTTCTTATTTGTTTCTATTTAAGAAATTGCCATGATTTATTTCTTAAGTCCCCAAGTAATTTTTACTTACTCAGAACTATATTAGCTTGCATAAAATTATAGAACTGTTGTATTGTGTCTGAACATATAAGTTTATATGTTCCTGTACAGTACTTATTAACCTTCTACAGATTTAAGTTTATACTATACTAATATGTTATGTATTAAAATATGTAGTCAAATATGTATATAATATATTGTACTATGTGTGTATTCATTTGCATGTATATAATAGAAAATATAATTATTTCAATGATGAAGAATATTTTTCTTGAATTTCATTTATATTTTGGCACTATAAAATATATTGTAAAGTTTTAAGTATACTAGCGAGTGTTTATATTTTTTATGTACTTACAAATGCAGTCTTTCTTCTATTAAGGATTCCAAAGTCATTATTCTAAAGAGTAAAAGACATTAAAAGGGTTCTATGCATGGATATTTAAGAGATGTTAGATGCTTAGAGTGGACCTCTAAATACTCAGATGTGGTGGGACTGAAGGAACCCTCAAGCATCTATATTTTTTAACAAGCAATCTCAAGTGATTTTGATGCTGATATTTCCTGGACCACATATTTGAGCATTCTAGTCTATATAACAATCACTAAGATCGGTGTTAAATGCAGTTATGCAGTAAGTAAATTATTTTCATGATGATTTTGATTAACTTAAAAAGATTCACCAAATTGTTTTCTGGCTCTAAGACAATTCTAACATTTTTTAAAATAAGGCTCAGTAATCTATATTGTCATATAAACTATACTTATTGCTGTGGGCTGTGTTTCTAAGTGAAAAAACTTCATAGTTTTAACTCAAGCATAGTATTTCTAATTTGCATGAAGCTTAAGGAGACTGCACAGAAGAAACATAGCAAAAAGAATGCTAATAACACACCCAGAGGACTGGGTTCTTTTATTTGAATAAGAAAATGTTAAAGGTAATGATCAAAATTAAATAGGACTTAAAAAAAATGTAGTGTAGGCCGGCCATGGTGGTGCATGTCTGTAATCTCAGTACTTGGAAGGCTGAGACAGGAGATTTGCAGTTTCAAGGCCAACCATAGGAACTTAGTGAGATCCTGCTTCAAAACAAAAAACAAAAATAGGCCTTGATGTATAGCTCAAAGGTAGAATGCCCCTGGGTTTAAGCCCCTGTACAACACATAAAACATGAAAGAGAAAAAAAGAAAGAAAGAAAAAAGAAATCAAGAAAGAAAAGAAAAGAAGGGAGGGAGGGAGGGAGGGAGGGAGGGAGGAAGGAAGGAAGGAAGGAAGGAAGGATTATTTATCAAGGATGATTATATATCAAGGATGCTCATTACCCTGCCTAAACTTGACAGTTACTTTTCAGATGCAGGTTGACTTGCTGAAAGCATTAGATGCCTGGGGAAATTAATGCTTTTCAAAAAATAATGCACTGCCAGACTCCATGTTAGTCTATTTTCTGTGCTATAATAAAATACTGAAGCTGCCCACTTTATAAAGAAAAGAGATTCATTTAGCCATAGTTTTTTAAGCCAGAAGGCCAAGATTTGGAGACTCCATTTTTTTTTTTTTTTTTTTTTTTTTTTTTGTGGTACTGGGGATGGAACCCAGGGGCATTCTACATCTGAGATATATCCCCAGCCCTATTTTTTTTGTTGTTTATTCTTAATTTGAAACAGGGTCTCACTGCATTGCAGAGGGCCTTACTAAGTAGCTGAGGCTGGCCTCGAATTGCTATTGATCCTCCTGTCTCAGCCTCCCAATTGTTGGGATTACAAGGTGTGCCATCACCTCTGGCAGGAAGCTCCATTTGTTCAGCTTCTGGGTTTGGCCTTGTGGATATTGGCTTCATAATGGGGGTGGGCACATCCAGAAGAGATCACATGAAAAGACAGGAAGCCAGAAAGACCCAAGGGCCAGGCCTGCTCTTTTTACAACCACCATTCTTGCTCAGTTTAATTGGGGACTGGAAGAACTACACTGATCTCTTCTGAGGCCTGGGCTCCCTCCCAATGACCTCTACAAGCTCCTCTTCCTAAAAGTCCACCGCCTCTCAAGAGAGCCACACTGAGACCAAACTTGGAGCCGGGAACTTTGAGGAACACACATAAACCAGAGGACACTCCATAATTTGCGCTTGTGCCTTGAATCTCTTGTTGATTTTAGTTGGTAATATGCGCATATGCCAAAAAAAGTCCAAAGAGTTAGAAAAAAAAAAAAAAGAAAACGGAAAACAGTGAAAGCAATTCTTTGTTTTCCCCCTGTTCACAATCCTCTGATTCCCTTCCTAACTTGCAGCAGCCATTAGGAATTTCTATTTCCTATGTATTTTTCTAGAATATACTAAAGATTGGGGTGTGGATATGTGTGTGGTGGTGGTGGTGAGGAAGAATGTAATTAAATGCAGATCAGGGAATTCTCTTGACTTCAAATTATCAGAAGATACACAACAAAATACGACAGTGGCCCAAATAAGTTAGTGCCACTAAGCAGCATAGTTACCTCTTCAAGTCAATATTTGTTCTCTCAGGAAAACAAATAAGATTTTTATTAGCAAGCACTGCTTTCAGCAGCCAACAGAAATTTGAATGAGAATGTACTTTAGCATAATGAAAATTACCCGAGTTTTAAGATAACCCTTGAGATTTGGGAAACATACAGCCAATCAATTGTTCTGGCAGAGAAAAATCAATGAGTACGCCTTTGTAAAATGTGTGTGGAAAGCAATTGGGAGGTAAATAGAGAAACTGCTTCCTTGGACCTGTTCATGAAATTTCATTGTAATACATAACTCAAAGGGTTTTAAAAATATAAATAAATAAGAGCCCCAGAAGGATAAATGTCATCTCTGATTACTGAATAGAAATGACTTTGAAATATGCTAGGCTAGGGTTATAAAACATCTTTTGAGAAATCTCAGTATAGTTAGAAAATTATATATATATATGTATATATATATATATAAATATTTAGTACAATGTCCATTTAGAAAATGAGAAAATGTTAAGTAGACATTGTGAATCATCACATTCTCTTTAAACCTATGCTATTCTTTGCCTCTTTTGCAAAGTACAACATCTCATCTGTGTTAACAAGAGGATCAGAATGTCTACGTGGATGGGTGATGACTACTGCCACGATGAGCCTGTTACTTTGTTAGAACATATCATTTTTTATTAACATGTATTAATTATAAAAATTAATGGATTTATTTGTGAGACTTTCATATATGCACAAACCTATCTCATTTAAAAATTTAGTTTTCTCTTGGGCTTTGCTTCTATAGCTCTTACCAACAGCTTAGGGAATATATTTTTAATAAAGTTACCAGTGGTTTTTTTAATCTTTAGATACTTGAATTCATCCAGGTCACAAATGTATTATTCACTTTCTGTCACATGTCTCTATGTTCGTGTTCACATTTTAATCTGATGAGACTTATTTTCAGCAAATTCTATAATTGTTTTGACCCTAATGAAATAAATAATGCTTATCTTCCTTGTCCAAGTTCACAATCAACTAAGAGAACAAGAGATAAGAATCATGATGCCTAGAGATCAAAATACTAGTTACACTCTTGATAAAAGCTAGGTTGGAATATTCAGCTTAAAACCACACTTGTCATGAGCTTCTCCTTTAACCCTAAACTAGGCAAATTTCCCCAGTCACTGGGGCAGCTGGGCAGACACAGGCTTTCTGACAGGCACAGGTGAGAACACCTAAGTATACATGCATCCTCTTGAGACCTGCTTAGAAGTAGAGCCCCATATTTCATAGAGATAATGATAAACATCCATGCAGCACTTCGTGTGAGGCTATAACACACCCAAATAAGTATTTAAAAAGTGAACAAAAAAAGAAATTGGGCTCTGTTTCTTTTCTTTCTCCTTCTGATTAATTTACTCCTATTTTTCCTTACAAAGTTTATTTCAGATCTGAAGATGATGTAATATAAGTAGTGTCTGGGATTCCTTATCCTTCCACAAAGCAAGGACACTTAAGGACTAATGGTATCACATCAAAAAGGAAAATGATTATGCAACTTGAAGATGTTTTGACTAGATATATTTGTGACATATCGAGTGTCCAAATAATCAAGCAGGAAGAAAAGAAAGCTGTTAATCGAAAGATACGTTCGCATATAAAGATACATGGAAGAATAGAATCAGAAACTCAACATTTTTCATTAATTCAGTTAAGACTCATTGATGAATGCTAAGACCTTTATATTAATGGTGTCTGGGGAGCAGGATCTTCAGATGTTGGCAAAGAAATCTGGCACACATTGCAACAGGCAAAAATACACACAATAGTTGGTACTGGCGTTGGCCATCTTAATCATGTCTGTTTATAGTTGATGCCACTAATAGGGTGAGGTGGTACTCTTTTACCTTTTAATATGTAATATGTAGAAAATCACATCTATTATTACAAAGTGTTAACTATGCTTGAACAATGTCTCTAATTTCAGTTTGTAGAAATTGTAGATGGAAGGAATTAAATGAGCCCATGTTTAAAAAGAAAGAAAAATTCAAAATAGGGGACATTCTACACGAAAACAGGACAGGGTTCTTTGAAAAAGCCAATGTTTAAAAACAATTAGGGCAAACCGGGCGTGGTAGCGCATGCTTGTAATCCCAGCATTTGGGAGGCTGAGACCGGAGGATCTTGGTTCGCAAACAGCCTCAGCTACTTAGGCCCTCCGCAACTCAGTGAGACCCTGTTTTAAAATAAAGAATAAAAAATAGGGCATGGGGTGTAGCTCAGAGGTTGAATGCCTCTGGGTTCCATCCCTAGACCCCCCCCCACACACACACAAAACAATTGAGGCAAATTTTTCTAAATTAAAAAAGATTAAATTCATAGCAAACAAATGCAAGATATAAACCTTGATCAGTTCCCATGGAAAAAAAGAAAGAGAAAGGAAAGGAGGATTATTTTATCATTCTATTTCTTTATCACATTGATATTGCTAATCCACAGGTCATTTTGAGATTTGTTTATTTTATTCTATTGACTTTGCTATGAAGGATTTCTTCCTGTTAGAAGTCAATCTTTCTCAAATAGTAATTCAAAATTTTTCTCTTTATACCTATGATTCACAAGTGAATATGCTCATATCATTTTAATGCATCCTTATAAATTGCATTTGCTTTACCTAATGGAAATTTATATGACATATATCACATGTATTTGGTATATAGATCTCATGTAAGAAATTGAATTTTTATGTAAAGCTGTTTAATGCACAGAGGGCCTCTCAGGATCTACCCTAATTAAAATGATGACTGGTTTATAGCATGCCCATGAGCTATTAGGAGTATCAGGCACAGAATACAAGTTTGCAATCGGAACCAAACCGCGGCCCTGGCATTTTAAAACGTTTGCTGTTCCCTGTGATTCACGGTTATAGCTCCTAGCTCAGCTCTTGCAGCATTCACAATACTTTCCTACTTTTATTTACCCATAATCATAAAAAGGAAGTATACATTCCTATTAGTAAAATATGATATTAATTTGTTTTTCTTAATAAGTTCTTAGAAATTGTTTCCATGAAGAGCATTAGGATGCCACTATAAAAATACCGCTCCCTCAAGTTTTAAAACAAATGAGGTTTACAATTATGGGCTTGTATTTCCAAATGCCAAATGGAATTTGTTCTGACAGGAAGAATATTTTTTATTTTAGACAAATGTGCAACTTCTTCTATTGTTTATGGCAAATTAAATAGAAAACTTCTCATCTCGTACCTGCATATACTTTATTTAGCTTTATTCCATCTGCCAGCCACATGATCTTATAAAACTGTATCCCATGGCAACCCCCAATGGTATTTTAACTCCAAGTCTCCCAACTGAGCTCATTTCTCCCAGGCCAACTACCTTAGCACTTTAAGGAAATCAGTGTTCATTAATTTGGAAGGTAGACATCCTTCACAATTTTCATCATGGGATATAGATATTACATCCCTGCATACTTACACGGGCATGCTTGATTTTCACAGGATGTGTGGATCATGTCTTCAAGAGGACAAGAGGTTATTTCACAAAATCACTTTTATCTACAGATACGTGACAGATAAGCGATTTTATCAATTTAGAGGAAGTCTCCTACCCTCAGAAAGTTACTTGAAATAAAAACTTGCAAGATTTAGAATTTGAGTGAGAAGAAAAAAGTTTGGGTCCATTTACTTCGTAATTTAGAATTTTAGTGGGAAGAGGAAAATTCGGGTCCATTTACTTCATATCTGTAACGCATAACTGCATCAACTAAGTTATTAATTTATGCTGAAGGACCTGAACTGTGCTAGAAAGAATCAGGAGGCCAAGCCTGCGCGGTGGGGACCTGTTCCCATGGGGACCACGTACAGCCTTGGCTTACGTACAGCCTTGGCATTGAACAGAGTTCTTGCCTCTCTGTAGACCTTGATTTCCCAATTCGGCAAATGGGTGAAACTTCCCTGGGCTTTGTGGAGATAATATATGATTCTTGAAAAAACTCTTTGTTAATGACAAAGGCCTGTTTAATACAAAACCTATTGTTAGGCTACCTCATCATCTTATTATTGCAAAAGTCATTTCTACACAATGAACACAAAATGAGATTGTAGCCTTAAGTACATCTATTCAAAACAATGAAAGAAACTGCTAAATGAAATCACTGTTGGTGTTTGGATTCTTGAGGCAGGAGGAAGAAATAGGAACCTGCTCTCTGCATAATCCTTTCTTCAGGAACCAAAGCTCACTACCTTACCACATTATCTTCATTTAAAATTGTGTTAGTGTACCTTTGAAGATACATCCACATTTTCATAACCATTTTAAGCATAATTATCTTGAAGAGTGCATTAGCTTTCTCTTATGATAAACTGACAGGAAGAAACTAAAATTCATATGAGCTTTTGTATGTTAAATTTTAAATATTTTATACCTTTCTTCCTCTAGATGTTATCATTATGTCTCAAATTTATTGTCAATAAATAACATTTATCACTGTGTTAGTTTTGCATCCTAATGCATCTTATCCAAGTATTTTAATCTGTTTCATATTCCTTTATAAATCATAAATTATAAATATGCTTGGCTAAAATTCAGTGCTATGGGGATTTACTTTCAAAGGTGAATGTAGTGGCTTCGGAAAAAAATTTCAAATAGGAATTTATTTACAACAATAATATCAACTGAAACACATATAATACTTGGTCATGTTCACTTATATGGAAGAGAGCATGTGGAAAAATTTAGAGCCAATAATTCCTGTTGAACTAATGTGCATGATAAAATCATATAATCAACTAATTAAAAATGATTTAATCTAAGTAGTGGAAAATACTCATCACTGTGCTTTTCAGTGACCAGTTCTCTGTGACTGTGCTGTCCCTTTCATTAATTTACTCTCAATTCATTCGGCTTAAATATTAGAAGGAGGATCTCAAACAGTTTCCAACTTTTGCTTAATTAAAACCATGAAAATTAGTCCAGCACAAATTCATGCTAGGATAATATTATGTTAATTCAAATTTCAGTAGCAGTTCTTCAAATTACATTTTTTAAAAGGAGCATTACCAAACCATTATAAAACAAGTTTAAAATACATTAGATTTACAATTATGAGACTGTATTTCCAAATAAAAAAAATTGTATTGAAGTGGCAAAAGTTCTCTCTTCCCTCATCTTCATTATTATTCAATGACTTAGCAAAAAATCACCCCAAATCTGTATTTCCAGGTGGATATTGCTAAAAAAAAAGAAAAAAAAAACAATGCTTTTATCTTCTCTGCTCTAACAATTTCTCCAAGAGATTGATTTAAAATCAAGATTTGTACCCTCTATCTTTTTTTCTTTGACTTTACTTGTCTATACTTTATAAAAAAAAAAACAGTTCAAAAGCCACATATTGGGATGAACAGGGCTGACACTTGTACCTGGGTAAGAGACAGTGTTACAGGTCAGAAGAGTAAAGAGGGAGTGGGCATGCGGGCGCCTTGGCCCAGCAAGGGCCAGCGGGTCTGAGAGGTGGCCAGGGTGACTCTAATGAGGGGGTCACCCTCATTATGTGGTTGTCTGGAGCCCAGTAGAGAGAGAAGACAAAAGGAAGCAGATGGCAAATAGGCAAGCTATTTCATATTTATGGATGAGTATCCTCGATGACTGTATGAACATTAAAATGGGATTGGCATTCATCTTAAGTAGTGAAAAAGTTATGTTTGTTATTATAAAATATTCTCACATTTAGTATTATTTCTCTTCAAGCAAACGCATTTTGTTATTTAAAAGACATATTAATTGGGCATTTTGATATGGATTTTAATTTTGTGTAAGACATAGACGATCTGGGTGTGGTGGCACATACCTGTGATTTTTGTATTTAGGGGGCTGAGACAGGAGGATTGCAGGCTTGAGGCCAGCTTCAACACCTTAGTGAGGCCTTTATCAAATGAATGAGACCTTGCTTCAAAAAAAAAATTAAATGGGGCTGGGGGTTTAGCAGGGAGGTAGAATGCTCCAGGGTTCAATCCTCAGTATCAAAAAATAAAAATAAAAACTAAAAAGGAATGGATTACCAAGGAAATTCATTGTTAAATATATTACTGGGAAACTAAGACAGAAGGACTGTAGTTTCAAGGTCACCAGCACACCATAACTTAGCAAGGCCCTGTTTCAAAAAGTAAAAACAAAATAAAACAAGAACAAAACAACCACAAAAAGGACTGGGAGTATAGCTCAGAAATAGAACCCAGAGGTTCCATTCCTAGTACCATAAAAAAAATCCATGGTTGTCAAGTAATTCAGCCCCCTTGCTTTGATTTTTCCTACTGTGTTTAAGAGATACATACACACACACACACACACACACACACACACACACACACACACGCACACACACACATTTGGTTCTTGAGTGTGTTTTCTCTAAAACAGCAGTGGTCAATAAACCTTTGAGGAATTGTATTCTGCCTATAGTGTACAACACAGGAACACATGTGCCTACCAAGTACTAGTAATCAATAAGAAATGGAGAATTTTTAATTTATTTAATGGTAGCTACTTAAATTTAAATTTAAACTCACACATAGTTCTTAAGAGCTTAGAATGTAGCTGGTACACTTAAGAAACGGAATTTTCACTTGATTTAATTTAATTACTTGTATTAATATTTGCATAGCGTTAGTGGCTCTGTATTAGACAACACAACTTGATAGCAAATATGAATAAACAATGCCCTGATCTTCTGTGGTTCAAGAACTAAGAATAATTTTTTTTGTTTTTAAATGATTGTAAACCTAAGCACATATTGGTGTGTGTGCACATAGACATGCAAGGAAAGATATGTAGTAACAGGTACTCTAAGCCTGCAAAGACTAAAATGCTTATGACCTGGCCCTTTATTAAAAAAATTTACATCATCCTGCCCTACAATGTGAACCTCACTTAGCACAGCATACAGAATTAGGAAATAAATTTAAAAGTATAAATATATATATATTGCAGTACTGGGGGTAAAACCCAGGGCCTCCGGGCTACACTCCCAGACCTATTTTATACTCTATTTGGAAACAGGATCTCACTAAGTTGCTGAGAGCCTCACTAAGTAGCTGAGGCTGGCTTCGAACCCGTGCGATCCTCCTGTCTCAGCCTCCCAAGCGCGGGGATTACAAGCGTGCGCCACCACGCCCGGCAAAAAGTAGATATTTTTGAAAGTATTCTATTTACTAATATTCTAGAATTCACATACTTAGTAGAAGTCAATAATATTAGTAAGAAATTTGTAAAATAATTCCATGCCATTTTTGAGACCTTGGTGGTATAAAAGCATCAATGTAATTGTCCCATCAAATACTTAATAATCATTTTATATTTATGGTTGATAAACTATCAAGATCATCTAAAATTTAATAAAGGCATAAAAGTTATATAGATTTTTAACCCAACAGAACAAAATCAGTGATGCCCAAAGAAATTTTTTTCTCTATCATTAATATTCATTCATAGAGTCTGAAAAGTAAAATTACAAATATGGAATTCCTTAAAACTTTCTGTTGAGTACCCTCTACTGAAATCTATTATGTTTTCTGTTAACCTTGGTGGTGGTTCTGACATCGTTCAAGTCTGTAAATCTTTTTTTCCCTAGATTCTGAATTTTAAGAATCTCTAGCAATTGTATCTTGTTTCATCTGCTGGAAAAGTATTCTCCAAAGTGTTCACAGAAAAATATTGGAAAGCATGAATCATCAAATTACATTAACGATCATTGGATTTTCCAAACTGACATCTTGAGCTGTATCTAAAATAATCCGAACGATATTTAACATTTCTTTTCTTCCAAATGACTTGAGACATTATTTCTGTAGTAGAACTATTCGATTTTGTATATAATTTTTAAATTATGTGTACTATTACTTGATGCCAATGTTTGTATTCTGAATAAATATTCTTTCACAATATTATCAAGTTTTTCTACAGTCTCTGCCAAAAGCAGGAAATTTTCATTATCACTCTCACAAACTTTCTTGATCGTCTTCTGCAGACGTTCGCCTTGCCAAAACCACAATGATGTATATTGTATGTTCAACAATATGCCATCTCTTCATTTAGTCTGTTCTTGAACAAATATCGTTATTGGTTTTTCCAAATTGAATTTTAATTTTAAATATCTAACATTGTGATTGCTGTCTAGCTCACAAATTCATGTTTAATCACGTCTTACAACCAATATTTGCTCATCCTCAAGTATTGCTTAATTTTTTTTTACCCCTGAAGAAATTAAATCTAAATATAAGATCCTTTACATTAAGCAATTGGAATGTATGCTTCTATTTTATTTGAAAAAATAATCGGAACGTAATAAATGTTCTAAAACTTTCTTCTCTTCCTTTTACAAAGTCAGACTGTCTTTTGTCAGATGGATCACTTCAGGAAGAGGAGCTCATTACTGAATATTTAAATATATGTTCACATTTTTCTGGGATTCTAAGGGAATATATTTGGCTTGATGAATTCTTCAGGAATTTTTTACTTTTTTATTCTTCAGAAATTTTTTTATTAGTTAAATTTTCTTGCAATTCAGTAGTTGATATGGGAAATAATTTCCTGCCCTGTCCCATTAGTGATGATAATAGTTCTGAAGTCTCCTCTGTCTTTATTTTTGGTGTTTCATTCAGGATTTTAAAAACGTTTCAATAATTTTATTTTTACATATGAAAGTTTTCCATTTTTTCTTGTCTCAATAATATTTGTTAAAATAAATAAGCTTATTGCTTTTAATTTTTGTACTGATAAATATTTACACATTAAAAATGAGCAATTCCTAGCCGGGCATGGTGGTGTACACTTGTAATCCCAGCATTCAGGAGGCAGAGACAGGAGGATCGTGGTTTGCGGACAGCCTTAGCTACTTAGTGAGCCCCTGTTTAAAAAATAAAAGGACTAAAAAATAGGAGTGGGGGTGTCGATCTGAGAAAGAATACCCCTGGATTCCATCCCCAATACCCCCCAAAAAAACTACAAGCAATTCCAGTGATAGAATGAGTGAATTATTTTATAATTTAAGCTTATATTAATATTTGCTTTTTTATCATTAATGGATAGTAAATAATTGTACTTACGATTTGTATTATACTGAAAGCATCTTTTACTTATATAAGGAGCTCAGCAATACTTTCATTTTATAATAAAACAATTAGATTATATGAACTCTCATAAAAATATACTTGAACACTAGGTGATGTATTCCTATAATCCCAGTACTTGGGAGACTGAGTAAGGAGGATCATAAGTTCAAGAGATCAGACTTAGCAATTTAGCAAGACTCAATAACCTAGCAAAATGCTGTTTCAAGTAAATAAATAAAGCTTAAAAATAAAAAGGGCTGGGGTTGCAACTCAGAGGCAGAATATCCCTAGGCTCAATCTCCAGTATCTATCTATCATCTATCTATCTCAAATATTATATATATATATATATATATATATATATATTTATATATATATCTCAAATATATAAATAGGCTGTATTGATAGTTTGGATACATCAGTTTAAAGTGTAACTACTTGGTCAGAAGCAGAGATTACCATATTTGTGTTATAAAATCTGTACTGTCTCTGATTATTAAATATTTAGTTTACCAAACTTGTTTCTCCATCCTAAGTACTATCTTCAAACACTAGCCCATCTACTCCAGTTTGTCATCATAAGTATAAATACAAGCCATCTATTTTTATTATAATAAAATATAAAATCATTTAAAATGAGTGGAGTACCATTCAATGTGCTGTGTTTAATTCAAATAACCAAAACCATCCAACAGTTTTAGGAAAAATGATTTCCCTTTTTACTTACATGTTTTCCAAGACAATCTGCAGTGAGCCATTGGAGATTGAGTTGAAAGATAAATCTCATGTCTAATCATTATTTACCATCTGTTGTTTAAATCTTGATATCCCTCCCTATTCCTGCAGGAACAATTTATTTCAGGGATAAATGTTTCTATGCAGTTTTCTATGAACTTAGTTTTTCTTCAAGATTCTTGTCAGTCATTCAGTGTGATGATTTTTGTCACCCACTTCAACAAATGCCTAAAAATTTAGGAATATCAGGGGTGACCACTATTAAATATTGAAATTCCTCTTTTCTTGAGATACCTCATTACATCAGCATCCTTCCTCTTTTCTCTCTTAGACCTTCCCTTTTCCCCACCTTTTTCTTCATTTTGTTTCTGTATTTGTCATTCAGACCATAAAACAAAAACAAAAACAAACATAAAAAAGACAATATTAAACAGGTACATCTTAGAGGGAAAGAATTAATCTTTGAAAAGGCCAGATAGAGAACGTAAAACGAGGAAGCACTAGAAGGCAGAATCTTCCTCTCTCTCACTCAACCACAAATTTTGCATAGTTTGTTAGGATTTCTGTTTGTTTTCATTATGCTAGTAACCCATTGTTTGTTAACAATAGTTCATACTGGGTACTTAGATCTGAATATCGAAATGCCATACAAATTATATAATTTGTAAAAATGAGTTCTTTAAATTGAAAAATTTCTAAGTAATTCAATTGAACTTAAGAAAAACTAAAGATAGAAGTAACTGGGTGATAGCTGTTGGACTGTTCTGAGCCAAAGAAGGATATTATTATTAAATTTGTATAATAATTTACTTTAAATTATTTAATGAGTACAGTATTGTTAATGCCCCCTTTAGATATTTGAAAATACACAATTTATAAATAATGTGTTTAATTGAAGTAAAAATAACAATGATTTATTTTTGAAATTGTATTCAAATAATTTTTAAACTAGTCAAAATTTTTATAGTTCTATACATTTTATTATTTTCTTCTTAAGACAATTTTGTTTCCGCCTTTATTGTTTTTCTTATTTACTTGACTTGTAACTTCCTGTATTTAGTTTTGGGTTTCATTTCTCCATCTCATATGGTTACAATGAGTTTCTAATGTCAACAGTTTGACTTTTACAGTTCTACTTTAATTCCATAGGCAAGTTCATTTTTAAGTAACTATTACAAAATTTTTGCTCTATACACATTGATTCTGAAAATAGACACAGCTCTGATATAAAAGGATCTTGTTTTTCTTGGTAACTACAATGCTGCTTTACATATTTTTTAAACATTGTTAATGGTATCCCCCTTAGTTCAGTTTGTTAAAATATAATTTTTTATCTTTCTACATACAATAAGAGAATATGGAGATATTGGTGCCTGTTTAATGTACAGATAATTGGCCACTTTTAGCCCTTTTAACTAAACAATCAATTCAATATTATAGCTGTGTTTGTTTCTGTTGGAGTACATAATAAAAGAAACAAGAAATAAGAACATGGATCCTCAAGTATTGCTATGATATTCTGATTTCAGTTTCTTTGGACCTGCTCAGGAGTTCTATTGCTGGATCATATAGTGGTTCCATTCCCAATCTTCTGAGAAATTTTCATAGTGATCGCCATAGTGATTAGAACAATGTGCTGGAAGAGTTATGTTCACATGTGTTCTATCACTCTATACCCCAATATGATGTATAATTACAGTACACCAAATAAGAGTATACAAAAGACACAAGGGCAGAAGAGTCGGTGTTGTTTTGTTTTATACGTAGGAATATTGGAAACAGTGAGGTACATGGTCTACGAATATTTCCTCCTTACATACTGATTAGACTGTATAGATATACAATTACAACATTGTTGGTTAGCTTCACATAAATGTTCAATTTATTCTTCAAGTGCTTTGTTTTTATTTTCATTTTCATTATGTTTAAAACGTGCCATCAAACTTTCTATGAATCATCTGGACTGAAAGGAGTCCAGATATTCTATTCTGATTTTTGACTGATTGCAGCACTGAGAATTGAGTTTAGGGTCATGCTCACGTTAGTCACCACTCTACAACTGAGGGACATTTCCAGCCATTTTTCTTTTATTTTGAGATAGAATCTTGCTAAGTTGCCAAGGCTGGACTCAAAGTTGGAATTCTCTTGCCTTAGTCTCTTGAGTAGGTAAGATTATAGACATGGGTCATCACACCCAATGTAGTCTGATATTTTATTTTATTTTTTATTTGGGGGGCTATTTTGAGTGTCTTTCTGTTCAGCAGTTCACACGTGAGATAAACAACCTTCTTTCTTTTACCCAAAAAGATCATTTTGTAAGTCTTTATTAGAAAGTTTAACTTTAGTTGACACCTTCATAATATAAAAAAATAAGCAGATGTTTTAAAACCATAGAGAAATTGATAAAATTCTAACATATGACCTCAATATTGGCAAAAATTAGAAACAGCCATTATAATATCTTAGAAACTATTAGAAAAGCCCACAATTTCTGTAATATTTATGTAGTTTTTCCAATTGGTAAACCATGATTTCTTCAAAGTATTTTTAAGCCTAACCTTTTAAGTTTATTTATTATAGTTTTCTTTTTCAGGGAATGTACCCAAGAAGAATTCTGAGAAGATAAATTCAGTTGTCCTGGTGTGAAGCAAGACCCTGCTGCATTGTGTAAGTTCATCTGTTTTTACTTTGGCTAAAGAAGACTCTCTGCTGCAGAGAACCCTTTTTATATTTGGGATTAGAGTTGAATTTTATTTTAATGGGAGATTTAATTGATTTTATATTTCCAAGCTTTGTTTCACTTCATTTTATTCACCTTCAGTAAATAACAAAAAAGACATTTCTTTGTTAGATTAACTCTGTTTATCTATTAGCCAATATTTTAATGACTTGTGATAAGAAACTTATCAGTTTGTGAAGTAGTCTAAAGCAATACTGCTGTCAGTAATGATATTTTGGCCTAGGCAGATATATTGGTGATTATAATGTCCTCAGTATCAGCGAACACACATATTCAATTTTATCTGTAGAAACTGCCCTACTTGGCTTTATAAAGGTAGATAATTACTGACCATCTTTAGCAAACAGAGTGATTTTGTCTTGTTACTAATCTTTAGATTTTACATTCAAGGATTATAGTATTCATCATGATAAAGCATGTACTATATGACTTTTGTGCATTAGAATTAAACATTCATTAGATTCTAGACACAAAGCAGACAAGAGCTATTGAGTGGAGATTCATGAATAACATTAAATTAAATGTTTCCTAAACCTTCACATTTACAAACCCTCTACTATTTTAAAGTTGAGATTTAGCTGTTTCAGTTTCTGAAATGCAGTGTAATGTAATGATGTTCCCCTCCTTTATAAAGTGTCTTCTGACATTGAGATAAAACAGTCCTTTTGTCCCGCATTAGTTTTCTATGACAGACCCAGTAAATTGAGAGAATGTCATACGTGTCATTCATGTTAACATTTGCAAAATTTTTTTGGCTTTTCATTCATGCAGACAATTACCACTAAACAGGAGAAGATATTATGTTTTATTGTCTCATAATAATACAGGGTGTCTCCTCTTATGGGGCTCTGGTCCAATGGACCCCAATGAATGAAGTCCAAGAACTAATGAAGGGTATAGGAATAGGAAAATTTATTTGTAAGCCAAAGAAAAGATAGAAAAAGGAAAAATAGCTCCCAAATAGGGGAGGAGCTCTCAAAATCCAGTAGCTGCTGACATTCTTGAGAGTTCTTGTGTTCCTCGACTGTCCTTTTGTTACCAGTCAGAATTGGATCTTGGGCATGCAATGTCTTTTGTCCAGTTTCAATCCTTAATTTAAATTTTGTGTGTGTGGGTGGGTGTGTGGTTCAGGTTTTAACTTTGGTAGCACTTGTCAGACCCCTCCTTATTTATACAGGCTGTCAGACTGTGGCCCACAGAAGGGGCTGCAGTTTTATTTTGATTTCCATAGTTTTTACCTGGTCATTGCTCTTATATCTAATTAACCATCCTACTTTTTGTTCCTCATATAGATAATTTCTTTTAACCCTTGTTTTCAGATTATCTGTCCTGCCTCAATAATAAACGAACTGAGGAATCAACTAGGTGAAAAGATGTATCTTAATTCTTAATTCAGACACTGCTCATTCCAAGTGCCCTTCATTGGAGTATTTTCATATCCCAGTATTTTTGAACAACTAGTGCTGAGTATGATTACTAATATAGCATGTATAAAGGTCAGGATAGATTTTAAAAACCTACCTGTAATTTTGAGGGCCATCAATCAGTTAAAAATATTGAAATTAGTAAAAAATTATATAAAGAAGAGGAAAATTATACACAAAGATTTAAAAACAGTCCTCATCTTAAATTTACACTCTTTCCCAGTGGAGACTAGGCTTGGCTTTGGTCACAGTCTGATTACTGTGAGCCCATGTGGTCTGGTCCAGTAAAGAAGACTCTGAAACAGGTAAACAGATACTGATAAGAGTACAAGGAGACACAAACATTATGGTTAAAAATTCTCAGTAATGGTGCCCCTGACAAAAAATCAGAGGAAATAGAATGATACCATTTGGAAAAGAAAACATAAATGGGAAAAAAAGATAAATGTAATTGTGTTGAAATGTGCTCATTAAGGCATTTGTCTACATGAATTCTAACCAGATGAAGTTAATGTCGCTCCCCGAGCAGTTCCCATTCCAAAAGCAAAGTGTCTACTTTGATCAACCTTTAAAGCTTTGGAGAAAGCTGTCCTAATCCCCCATTAGGACCATTATTCAACTGACTGAGATGTTTCATCAAACCAGTTGCTTTTTTCTTTTCACTGAGTTAAAAAAAAATAAAACAAAGCCAATGTTGACTGAAGAGATGAAGTCAATGACTATTTACAGAATGTAAAACAGTAACTAGTTTATGATCACATATTCTCAGGCATGGAAGATTTTATGCTGAATTAATTAATACTTTATCCTCCAGATAGTACCTTAAAGATAGGATCCATTTTGCTTTAAAGGCTTTACAAAAGGGAGAATTTATAAAATCTTTGTTTATTCTAGAGCCTCAAAAATTCTCACGACTTGCAAATCTATACCAACAAATGTCTCTTATATTGATTTAATCTATATAACAATACACTAAATGTATGTTACATGTAATATTTTTACATAGATTAAACTAATCAACTTAATATATTTGAGAGTTTTTAATCACAATAAAATAAAGAATTGGTCTTTTTCTTTTGTGTGTGTGTGGTACTGGGGATGGAACTCAGGGGCATTCTACCTCCAGGCTATGATTCCAGACCTATTTTATATTTTATTTGGAAAAGTTGCTGAGAGCCTCACTACGTACCTGAGTCTGGCTTCGAACCTGTGCCATCCTCCTGTCTCAACCTCCCAAGAACTGGGATTACAAGCATGTGCCACCATGCCCGGTTTAAGAATTGATTTTTTTCTATAAGATCGTATCATACACATAAAGAATAATTAGTTATCTCACTAAGTTGCAGGGGGTCTCACTAAGTACCTGAGGCTGGCTGAGAATTGTGATCCTCCCAACTTAGCCTCCCAAATGCTGGGATTATAAACGTGTGCCACCATGCCTGGCTTACATGTTTTGAGTCAGTAAAAAAAATTTGAAGACTATATTACAGCTCTCCTCACAACATGTTACATCTATCCTTAGTCATACATATATATATATATATATATATATATATATATTAAAACATACATAAAATAATAAATTAATGAATGAAGTGCTGTAGGTATTCACAGAATTGGTTTAATTATATTTGGGAAATGAAACATAGATATGAATTAGATGGATACAGAAAGCACATTATCATAGATAGAATAAAGGCAAAACTATAGGCTTGTTTTTAATTTTTTTGGTAACTATTTGCACATACTAATTCTACAAGATAATGGTTTCATTATGAAATTTCCATACATGCATATGATTAAGAACAAAGGAGTTCTTAGGAATTCACTTTATCTATGCTGATACAAACCAGAGTTTGATCAGGAATTCACTTTATCTATGCTGATACAAACCAACTGTACAGATATTTGAGAGATGACTTTACCAGGAGAGTTGGAGGAGGAAAATCTAAGTAGATAAGGTTGGTCTAATTTTATGAGCAACCTGTGCTCTATTCAGTTAGAGAAATAGTCACAAGAGAGGTTTCAGTGAAATACTATTCTATTCCTGAATACATGACATAGGGGAGAGAAAGTGAAAATAATGAACCACCATGCTAAATTTCTATTTCTAATTAACTCTGAAAATGGATGATAAACAGAAATACGTTAACTGAGAGGATGAAGGGGTTGGGGGAAATATATATAAGTGATACATGGAATAACATCTTTCAACTTTTGAAACATCTTGAACTTACTTATTTTCTATGAGCTTTCATATTTTGGCTTATATTTTTAGTTATATTTTTTCTTTATTATTATTATTATTCTAGTTTGGGGTAGTAAAATCAATGGCTGTTATATATTTGTTTTCAGTTTATTAGCATTACTGTTTTTATAGACTCGTTGCACCTCTAATTTATCTAAAAATGTACTTTTAAGTGAGTAAACTTAAAATTAAACTTTAAGTGAATAAACTTATTGAAATACTGAGAAAATAGTAACTCATTTTGGAACAGTTTTTACTCATATAAAGCATAGTGTTTACATTTAGGATCAATTGCTTGCCTCACTTAAGGACACCAAATTGCCTGTTTTATAACCACAAACATTGTATATCAAGAAAATTAGATTCTTCATCTTATTTTTAAATATTTTTTTTACTTTTTGAAAAGACAGAGATATACTTGGTTATGTAACCAAATTCCAGTACCTGCTTCCATCTGTCAAGTCAAATAATGACTTGAGTTTTAGAAGAAGGAAAAATTTACTGATCTGCTAGCAAATCAGAGAAATAAGTGACCTTTAACATGGAGGAACAAGCCCTGGATTCTCCCTACACAAAGGAATCAATTTCCATTTAAGTGTTAGCTTTTCAGGATCATCTGGTGTCTTATCAGAAGGGACGAGATTCATGTCTAAATCATCCTTGAGTTGGTTCTTTCTCAGACCCATAAGAGCCGGGTCTTCAACCCTTTGCCAGTAAACTGATAAGAACATGTTATCATGCTCTTATAAAGAAAGAGAGTGAGGACAAAAGAGGAGAAGAAAAATTTTAGCTATGAATCAGGCCATCTGTTAGATGCCAGGGTCAAAAGCAGCCCCGGTTATGGTTATAAGAATTAATCATGAAGTAGTCATCTAGACACGTCAGCTGCTGATTTGCTCATGCACTCCTGTCATCTATTTACAGTGTAGCCAAGGGCAACTTAGACTAGTTAAGTAATAGTTGTAAAAATAGGCATAGAATATATGACAGATGTATGATAGAATATAACTCTTAAAAAGTGGACATAAAGGAAGGAAAAATAACAATTCTCCTCTAAACATTACTAAATGGTAATTTAGAATTTTTTTTTGTGTGGTATGGGGAAGTAAACTTAGAGGGCATTCTACCCACCACCCTGGCCCTCATTATTTATTGGTCGTAAAACAGGGTCTCACTAGGTTGCTGAGAGTCACATTATTAAGATTGTCCTCAAACTTGTGATCCTCTTGCCTCAATCTTCCAAATACAGGGATTATAGGCATGTGCCACCATGCCTAGTAGAACAAAATATTTTTAAAATGTCAGTAAAAGTAAAACTTATTTTTATTTACACAGGAGTGTATAACAGATGTTTTAGACTACCTTTGAGAATAATTGGAATCAGTATTTACTATGTACCAGAGATCAATTTTCTTCAAATAAAATTTTGAGTTGAAAAGAAAGAAATACAATACACTTTTCTTGTGGTAGAATGTATATTAAAGATAAAAATGAGTGATGCTACAAGTTGTGGATTGTATATTTTTATAAGTTATTACTTTACTCCAGATCAAAATATTTATGAGTAGTGATGATAAAGGTCAATGAGATTTGTGGAGGTGAACACTTTTGGTGCTGCAGCAACCAGTTGCAGAGAATTAGAACTAAGAACAATGATAGTACCAGTGACAAAAACTAGACTGAGATCTACTATTGATCTTTGGGTCTACTTTATCATTATGCCTTTATCATATATCAGTATTTATGTTTTTACTTTTAAGATATTATCTAATCTAAAATTCACTTCTGGTAGTTGACAAAAAATGCACACTGCAAACCAAAAGCCACGGATATAGGATGAATGGTACAGGCAACGTACAATATTAGACAGGGGATTATTGACATCAAACACACATGAACAAAAGAAAGAAAAGTGTTGGGGAAACCAATAGCAGTTCAGTCTATTCCTTTGCATTTGTTATGTTCACCTTGTCTAAAGGATGGCAGCTCATTAACATTTTTCTCTGTGTGTCTTGAGTATTCTGATATGTTTGAACAAAGGCCCTGCATTCTCAACAGCAACTTTGTAAAGTGTGGGATCTGTGTATGGCTGTCTCTTGTATTGGCCTCCAAACAAATTAAATACAAGTATTCAAGGGAACAGACTGATGAGTGTAGTTTTCTGACTATCTGGGGACACAAGCAAAAAGCCTGGAGTCAACACTGGGCAGCATATTCCTTAGCCAATCATCTTGAATATCAACTCTCCTAGTAGGCTGAAGACAGGAATTTTATGGCAGAACACTCATAAGTAAATTTTAGCGAGTATCTGAAGGGCAAGAATTTTTCATTCCCGACTGGTAAAGTACCTTTACACTACAGATACCTACCATGTTGAAAGCAAAGATATTTCACTGTGAAAGTTAAAAAGGTTTTTATTTATTTGTTCAGGGAAGATGTGTACTTGTTTAGCATATGTTGCTGGTCATTTAATTCTATTACCAACAATTAAAGTATCTTTGTTGGGGGTAAAAATTGTCATCAGGAAAGCTCTCTAAATGCTTAAAAGAGTAATGAAAAACCTCTAACAATTTTGCGTGTCTCTTAGCTGAAAGATTTTTTTTTTTCTTTTTGTGGTACTGGAGGTGGAACCCAGAGGCTTTCTACCTCCGGGCTATACTCCCAGACCAATTTTCTATTTTATTTGGAAACAGGGTCTCACTAAGTTGCTGAGAGCCTCACTAAGTAGCTGAGGCTGGCTTCGAACCTATGCGATCCTCCTGTCTCAGCCTCCCAAGCTCAGGGATTACGAACGTGCGCCACCCCGCCTGGCTAGCTGAAAGATTTTGACAGATGCTTAATGATGTACTGTATTTGATTAACACAGCAGAAACTACTTACGTTGACTTTATTTTGTGGTACTGGAGATTCAGTGCAGATTCATTCTAACTCAACTTTAATTTCAACTATACCTTTAGCTCTTTTTTATTTGTTTAATATTTTTTGAGACAGGATCTCACTAAGTTGCTGAGACTGGCCTCAATCCTATGATTCTCCTATTTCAGCTTCCCAAGTACTGGGATTACAGGCATTTAACATTGCAGCTGACTGAAGTCGACTCTCTTAATGAATTTTGTTTGAAACTCCATTGTAATTAATCTATTAGGTAAACATGGTTTCCAAGTACGTTCATGGGAAATGTGCCCAATTGCCTTCAATCCTTCTTTCTCTCTTTTTAAACCTATGTTCTATTTTACAGAATTATGGCAATTTTGTTATCTGGAATAAAGCTCATATCATATCTAAGTAGAAACGTATTGCTAGGTAACCTAAGTACAAACAAGTAACTGTAAAAAATAGAAGTGTCTGAAAGGAAAATTCTCAGCTTTTCTTTACATGAAAATTCATATGCAGAACAGAGGTGAATATAACAAGCATTAGTTACCAAGATAAAACTTTGTCCATTACTTCATCTCATGAGGTATAGCACTGGCCCTTGCTGATTAGAAAAGAGATGTTTATTTCTTCCATTTTGATTGTGATTACTATCAATGAAATTCCTGAGCATCCATGAGAAAAAGTATAAAAAACCAAAAAGCATTAGATTCTTTATTTTCACAGCTTAAAAGTCATGTATATTCTTGATATCTTTAGAGAACAGTGTGAGTATTTCTTTTCTTTTGATTTCTTTCTTAGAAAGGTTTTCTTGAAGTACGATCATCTGTAATTTGTTTCTCCAGCGCAATTAACAACTGTGGCTTTCTGTGTCATTTGCCTGTGCATTCACATTATTGAATTCACCTTTTGTCCTGCTCTGAACTTGGTATTGAAAAAGGTTTTATGCACCATTGCTTCTTAATATGCTTCAGGTAATTAGCTCTGTTACAGCAGTTTATATAATACTTTTCTGAGACATCTACAGATACTTTTCTAGGAAATAGAGTTTATCTCAAATGGATTTCCCCAGTAAGGTCATTAGCAAGATGAGAGATGTTTTGAAAAGAAACCTATAAAATTACAGAAATTTTATAAGGTGTCAGATAGACAGGCAAAGTATTTATAATATGGTCTAAATCTCCCTAACATCATATGTTCTAACATTCCAACTTACTCTTACTAAACGAATGAAAAAGTGTTCCTAGAAGTTTACATCATAGCAAAATAGTGTGTGTGTGTGTGTGTGTGTGTGTGTGTGTGTGTGTGTGTGTTAATCTGCTAAAATACTCTGACCCATCCACTATTATTCTACCTTTGCCATTCTTGGGTCTCTTGTGGATTGAACACGCAGCACCTTTTATTTTTACAGCTGAGACAACCAATTTCAATCTCTCTGTCCTCTTTTGTGGAGCCTGAATCAAACCATTGCTGCTAATGGCAAATATTTAAATGGAGTTTGATGTCTACATTCTTCACACACATCTAACATGGGCCATCTCTTAAATATTGAACCTGCAAAAGGCAATCTTTTCTATTTTGCAATGGGAACATAAAATTCTGTCCTGTAGTGATCAAAGAGGGTATGCAAGGCTAGGTACATGACTTTTTGATATGATGGATTGAACAGTTCCTCGGTGTTTCCAGTCTCAAAGCACAAGTCATGTGTCTAAATACATCCGTAGCCATGTTCTTGATCCTGGCAACAACAAGAAAAACAGAGCATGGGCCCTGGCCATTGCCAGAAGAATTTTACATTGTCTACCTCCTTTATCTGAATGCATATTTCCCTTGTGATTGAACAGCTAGTGTCAAAGTCTCCGTTCTTTCTTAAAATGGCTAATGAATACAGCCTCATTTATTGGTGATATTATTTAATCAGTGTTACCATACAACAAATCACATACAATCTTTAAATACCAAAGTGTAAGACACGAGGAAATAAGACTCCGGTATGGTATAAACTCAACCAGAATCAGAATTAAACGACTAAGCTATCAGTTATCTTCAAACTGATCATGACACGTTAGGGCTTCTCTTTAACAATTTCTTCTCACATTTTGAAACCAACACTTCCTGGCAATCCTTTCTGTACTCCACTTCGAGGTTGTCTTCCAAATATATCTGGTCTGGAGCTATTAAATTTTGATAAGCTACAGAAAAATACGTGATTCAATTGTTTGATTGTGAAGTTAACCTACATACATGCTCAGAGCCAGAAAACCTCATTTGGTAATTACTTTTGAAATTAGAATAATCGCCGGCTAATTTAATGACTTCGTGATTATCATTATCTGATGATAAGCTGAGGCTTTGTTTAGAGCAGGACTTCTTTGTATGACTTTTTTGTGAGTTTGTTATCATTCCTTAAAATTTTTTTTTATTGGTGCATTGTATTCATACATCATAATGAAGCAAAAATCTTGTGTAGACATAAATGCACACATCACCCAGCTGGCCCCCTCCCAGTACCCACCCCACTCCCTCCCCATCCCTCCCTCTCATGCTTGGCTTAGTGGTTTTGTGTTGCATCAATATTCCAGTTAGATAAACTAAAAAATTAGGATTTATCTATATATCGTAAGAGTTTTTCATAAGGGTTTTAATAATTAAGGAATCTGGATAAGCAATGACTACTATTTTTTGTGCTTTTATTGGTGCATTATAGTCTCACATCATAATATAAATTATGTTGACAATGACATACATGTATACACTCTTGGTGTCCCCTCCCCATTTCCCTCTCTCTCAATACAGAGTTCCCAGATTGATGCTGGTATATATTCACATGTATATACATAATGTATGGAGTATTTCTATTAATGGACTTAAGTCTTCCCCCATCCCTACCCCTCCCTGGCTCTCCTGAGATTTCTTCTCATCATCTGGAGTTTCTCTTATATCCCAATTACTCCCCATCCTGCACATATTAAAGAAAACATATGACCCTTAGCTCTCTGTGATTGACTAACCTCACTTAACGTAATGTTCCCCCAGGTCCTTCCATTTTTTTTTTTTTTTTTTTTTAGCGAATTGCAAACTAATCCAGCCACTATGGAAATCAGTGTGGAGAGTCCTTAGAAAAGTGGCTATATCACTCCTACTATCCAGCTATACCACTCCTACTATCCAAAGGGGTGAAACCAGAGAACTACAGCAACATATGCATACCCATGTTCATAGCAGCACAATTCACAATGGCCAAAATATGGAACCGACCTAGGTCTCCATCAACAGATGAATGGATTGCAAAATTATGGGAAATACACACAATGGAATTTTACTCAGGAATAAAGAAAAATAAAATGACAGCAATGGCTATTATCTTTGTATATGAGGACAGAGTTAGAGACGTATGAGACAGGCAGATGGGAAGAAAAGATAGATGTAAAGGTGAAGGGGCAACTGTGACCCACAAGCATGAGCTGAAGTCAAGAACATGACTCGGAGCTGATGTTGATTTCCACTTGTCACTGCTGTCAGCACTGATGACAGAGATGTCCTACAGTTGAAGCTGGTGCCCCTCCTCACAGAGCTGAATGCCTACATAGCTAGCCCCGGAAAAGCTGAAGGAAGGAAGAAAGATGCAGGAAAAGGTGGGACAGTTGTGGGTCCAGCTTCAGGATCTGATCAACAGGGAGCCAGAGATGAACTGTGGTGTGCATAGTCCGCAAAGGCACCAGGTAACCCCGCCCTGGCCTTTCAAATTAAGAGCCATGTGGCTAATATTTCACCTGTACCTTCAAATCCTAGAAAAATGTTATTGTGGTTCACCCTAAGTAAAATCATACCGGGAAGGAGAGTCTGGGAAACTGGTAGTTATGGAGAGGGGGGGACATGCCATTATTTGTATCATTTCCTTCCTCAATCCTCCTTTACCTCCTCCTTACCCCAGCCCCAAACCCAAACCCCTTACACTATTCAACTATTGACCTGCACTTATTTTTCAACATTATAAACTAAAAAAAAACCCTAGCCCATCTGACACATTATGTAGCCAGCACAGTGCCATGGAGTTATTTGAAAGTATGATAGCGTTTGTTTAATCCCCTCTCCATGGGATATATGATCATGATTTAATTGCATTTAATAAAACACAGATCACTACACTGAAAATAAATGATATTAAAATAAAGTTAAGAAATCAAACTTGTGAGCTAGCAAAGATGCAGGCTTTTTGAGTTTAAACTATTTATTGTTTCACTGGAGACTAAACCTAGGGATATTCTACCTCTGAGCTACACCCTCAGCCCTATTTTGTTTTTTATTTTAAAACAGGGTCTCACTAAGTTGCGGAGGGCCTCAATAAGTAGCTGAGGCTGGCCATGAACCTGTGATCCTCCTGTCTCAGCCTCCCAAGTACTGGGATTACAAGTGTGTGCTACCACACCCAGCTTATTTTTTAACTGATACATAAAAACAATAATTATACATACTAATATGGTAATATGTAACTTTTGATATATGTGTATATTGTATGATGATTAAATTGTCATAGATATAGCTATCTGTTCAAATAATTATCATCTTTTTTTTGCACTACTGGGGATGGAACCCGGAGCATTCTACATCTGAGCTACACTCCCAGTCATATTTTTTATTTTTTTATTTTGAAACAGGGTCTCACTGAGTTGCAAAGGGCCTCACTAAGTAGCCGAGGCTGTTTGTGAACCACGATCCTCCTGTCTCAGCCTCCCAAGTACTGGGATTACAAGCGTGCGCCACCACGCCCAGCTTTATCATTTTTTTATGGTTAAAATTTAAAATCCAAGCTGGGCGTGGTGGTACACGCTTTTAATCTCAGTACTTGGGAGGCTGAGACAGGAGGATCTCTCAGGTTCGAAGCCAGCCTCAGCTACTTAGTGAGGCTCTCAGCAACTTAGTGAGACCCTGTTTCCAAATAAGATATAAATTAGGTCTGGGAGTATAGCCCGGAGGTAGAAGGCTCCTGGATTTCATATCGAGCACCACAAAATAAAATAAAATAAAATAAAATAAAATTTTTTCTTTAAGCTTTTTGAAATACATTGATTTATCATTAACTGTAGTTATCCTATTGTGCAATAGCACATCCGAGCTGCCTACTCTTATCCAACTAAAATTTAGTACTCATTCACCAATTTATTCCTACTTCTACCCTCTCCTGCCCCCATTCAGCCTCTGGTAACCAACATTTTGCTCTTAACTTGTGAGGTCAACTGTTTCAGATTCCACCTATAAGTGAGATCATGCAGTATTTGTCTTTCTGTGCCTGGCTTGTTTCACTTAACATAATACTCTCTAGTTCCTTCGATGTTGTAATACTTGACAGGATTTCTACCATCCTTATGGCTGAATAGCATTTGATTATATAACTGGACCACGTGGACCTTGTTTTCTTTATCTGTGTATCAGCCTAGAGTCCTGTCGTAACTGCTTCCGTTTCCTGCCTATTGTGACCGGTGCTGCAGTGACCATGAGGGTGAAGATGTCTTTTCAACACACTATTTAATTTCTTTCGATAGCCTTAGAAGTGGAATTGCTTGATTATATGCTTTATGATGCATTAATTCACAAAGCCTAAGCATTACACATCATTATACATTTAATAATAACAGCAATTTTGAAGTTGTCATAAGTGTAATTTATATTTTATGATATTTATAGTAACTTGGATGAAATATAATTGTTTATGATATTTGTAATGACCAAAATATATGAAAATAATTTTATGATAAAAATTCATAAGTATTGATAATCCTATTGTAGTTTATTAACTAAGTTCTGAATTTTCAAATTCATTTCAAGAAATGGTAACTTTAGCCTGGTGTGGTGGCACATGCTCGTAATCCTAGTACTTAGGAGGACAAAACAGGATGGTTGCAGGTTTGTGGCCAGGCTCAGCTTCTGCAGCTAAGTGAGACCCTGTTTCAAAATAAAGAATAAAAAAAAATAGGGTGGGAGGTGTAGCTCGGAGATAGAATACTCCTGGGTTCAATCCCCAGTTCTGCAAAAATAAATAAATAAATAAATAAATAAATAAATAAATAAATAAAATAAAAAAAGAAATGGTAAATTTCAGTTATGTTTGTAAAACCAATAAAATGATTCCTTGTTTTTTTTCCTTTCACACGCACACAGTATCTGAATTCTATCATGGACCTTGTGGATAGGTGGATGGGATGTGCAAATCCTGGAAGCTCTTCTTTGGAGTCACAACCTCTTTTGGTAGAAGATTTGACCTGTACTTTTTATTTATTTATTTTTTTTACAATTTTAAGTTAATTCACTAATTAATTGATATATTGTGTTGGGTTTGGACCAAAGGGTATTCCAAATCTGAAGCTGTGCTACCACACACAACTATGCATTTTTTACACTTTTATTGGTGCATTTTAAGTGTACATCATAGTAAAATGTAAAGTAGTGCAAGCATAAGTGAACACATCATTTGATGTATTTTCCGCTCCATCTCCTCTCCCCACTCTCTGGACATTTTGAGACTGGTAGTTATGGATAGGGGGGAACATGACATTATTTGTACCATTTCCTTCCTCAATCCTCCTTTTCCTCCTCCCTCCCCGCAGCCCCAAACCCAAACCCCTTTCACTATTCAACTATTGACCTGCACTTATTTTTCAACATTATAAATAAAAAAAAAATCCTTCTGAGGCCTAGATGCTCTGTGGCATCTCCTCCACGCTAAGTGATATTTGTAGTATAATAAGCTTCACGTTACTTTTCTTTACGTGTCTACAGTTTTAAAGTCTGCACCATGATGAACAGCATTTTAGTACTTTTCCTATGAAAAGTAAAATTAACATTACCACACGAATTGGCAATGCTGAATTGTTCACAGGTTCCCTGGGGTTTTCCTTCTTGCTATGAAGCCTTTATTGATTTCTCCACAGTTTAGACAGAGTAAAATAGCACCATTGCCCTTCCTAAAATGGCAGTCTTTCAATGTTTTAAAATAAATTTCTTTCAATCTGTATTCTACTTTTAGGGAAAATGATCTTTTTAGCATGCAATGAGATTCAGAATAATGAACAGTTTATTATACGAATATTGCCAGATGGGTACAAAGTGAAATAGTGTTAAATATTAGTATAGAATACAAAATTCCTATTACATTCTGTTTTTTAAATTGTACTTTCTCTAAATCTGTTTTTTTTCCTTTGTGCTCAACATTATTTATTCTTGCACACCCTGAGAAAGAGAAGGGCTCCAGGGTATAATTTTTAAATAAAGAATGTTTAATTTTTGCTGGATTTAAAAATTCTATTTCTAGAATAATTTCAGAGACCGAGATAAAGTTTGGTAAATTGCTAGCAGTAACAGATACCAGTCATCATTAGCTATGAATAATTATCGCCTATTAAAATTATATTAACCATTGTGTCTAAAAGTCACTTTAGTATATATCATTTTATTTAGTAATCTTGATACTCTAATGCTGAGATGGCAGTTTTTAATTTCATTTTATGCCAAAGAATTACTAATGAAATGAGAAAAATGATTTGCCTAAAATCATGTGTACAAATGTGTATGTGTGTACCCAAAAGGTAGCAAACACATTTACCACCTCCCAGGCACTTTTAAAACTTAAATATATTTTAAATGATGAACAAAGTTATACGGATTAATAAAGTACATTGTGATGTTTCGATAGATTAAATAATGTTTAAATCAGGTTAAACCTATATCCTCAAATATTTATCATTTCTTCTGGTGGAGGCCTTTAGACCTCCTTTCTTCCAGCTATTTAAAATGTACAGTGCATTATTTTATCAATAGGCATCCACTGTGCATTTGCATGCCAGCCCTTCTTGCTCCTGTGTAACTGTGGACTGGTGTTCACCCATCTGCCCGTCCCCCCTCGATCACAGCTCCTCTGGACCACCATCCCACTTCCATGGGATCAATTGTTTTAGATTCCACATTTGAGTGAACTCATGTGGTGCTCGACTTTTCTTTGTGCTGCTTGTTTCACTTAGCGTAACGTTTTCCAATGCCATCAATGCTTCCACAAATGAGACATTTTTTAAAAGGCTGAATACAGTTTCCTCGTGTGTATGCACCACATCTGCTTCATCCATTCATCAGTTAATGAACACATTGGCTGTTTTCATTCTTGGTTATTGTGAATAGTGCCACAGCGAACATGGGCATATGGATTTCTTCTTCATGTGCTGGTTTCATTTTCCTTGAGATTTATTTAATTTTCTTAGATTTACTTGTTGAACCATCTGATACTTCTATTTTGATATTTTGAGGAATTACCACATTGTTTTCCAGATTTTTTTAAGTGTTACAGGATCTCACTTAGTATCACAGTAACTCTATATGTTATGGACTATTTTATTTTAGAGATGAAGAAATTTAAGTACTAAGAATAAATAACTATCTCAGGTTCTTTAAAGCTAGTGAGTGACGGCTTAGGAGAAATACGGTCTAGAGTATCATGACCTGAGCTATCTAATCATGGAGTATGAGATTTTAAATTTTATTTTATGACACCTAACTTTCATTTTATCATTTCTATCAATGTTACTTATTAATAGTTAATACGTAATTGTATTAACTAAAATTTTAAAATATTATTATACATTAGTAATGATAATGGGTGACTTTGAGTATACACAGGCCATAATGAGATTGTTTTGGGTTTGTTTATTAAAGATTTTTTGGTGATAGTATTATGATAAAGATAACTTTCATAATACAAAGATATGTGCTTATATTTCTATTTAGCTCAGTGTTTCTCAGAAATGTATTTGAATACTGCCAAATGACTTCCAACAGCAAGATATCCTTAGATGCTCATTCCTTTGAGTTGGAGATATATTTTATTGATAACATTCTAATAACAATAATTTGGTGATTTTTAAATTTTGTGGGAAATAGCACTTGATCATGGTTCTAAATTCATTTGTTTGAGGTTTTTTGCTTAATATTCTTAGTTAAGGTAGCTTTATGTTTTATATCAAGATCAGGTTGGATAATTCTAAATCTTTGGAGATACTTAGACATGTGTCGCTATGCCCATGCTCCTACTGTCTTAGCTAAGGCTGGTTTGTAAGAGGGCCCGTATAACCTCATGATCCCCAAAGCAGGCCACAGCCTTACATTAATGACTACTGAATGAGGCAATTGGCATTCACTGCTTGAATCTTACTCTGTGTCCCTGGAATTTGTTAGGGCCCCAAATGACTCCACTTTGAGCAATTTGGCTGCACCTTGGACTGGGGCAGTCTGTGATCTTTTATTTTACCTCAATAAGTCTTTATTCAGTTGTCCTATATCTATATTGTACTACAGCATCATCTCCTCACCAACCTGTTTTTGTGGCAAGCTGGAGACTCTAAAGCCCATGTACACATTTTTAGTAACTGAGAGAGGCTTCAAAGCACAAATTATTTCATTCCTTTGTCTGACTACACAGTCCAGCCCTTTCTTAATATGCTGGTCCACTGCTCTCTTTATAGGCATGCCCCCTCACAGAAGATAAAAGAAAGTCTCAAATAATGATTTGAAAGGAGACTCAGGACCTTACGTATTCCTCTCAACCTATGGGGCATGCCCCGCCCTTATTTGAACTAAGTGCTAGAGAAATAAAACAAGCACATATTGTGAGTCATATGATGAAAACCACTCCGGCTATTTCAAATAGAGAAATAGTATATTAATACAGTGGTGGTTATAGCAGTGTTAGAAAAAGTGATGGGGGTAAAGGAAGAGAAAATAGTTATTAGATGAAAAACAATGAAAAAGATAAAACAAATCAAGAATTGGTCCGGGGTGCAAAAATGTTACTCATCCACTAAAGACACTGGACTTCTGTGGCCAGAGTCCAGACGCCCGGATTTTACCCCACTTAGAGGGACTCTGGATCCCTGACTGCCGCTGTCCTCTTGTTCAGTGCTGAAACCGCTGTCCACAGTCCTGGTTGGGCAGCCATTACAATCTTGAAGCAAATGGAGTCACATTTCCAATTCCCTGTTTTCTAAATTCCAACAGGTGCCTTTTGGGAGCTTAACCAAGGAACTCTGGGAAAGATAGTTTGCTGAAAATAAAAGGACAAAAATCCATGCTAGTTTCTATCTTCAGTGTCTCAATGTCCTTTCTCCACTTTCTGTTCATATGTAACTTCTACAGCACTATGGTCAGTTCCGTGTGCGTGACTTCTATGACAGAAATCATCTTTATAAAATAAGAGGTTCCTACCCCGTTCCCCCAAAGGAAAAAATATGTTCTTTTCAGTTCCCATAGCCATCTCCAGGGCTGGTAATTCCCCTTGTGACTTAGTAATATACCCACTGAATCTACTGTAACCTTAAAGCCACATTTTAAAGTATCCTACCTCCAATGATTCTTATATAAAATAACAGGGTGAGGAAAAAGAAAAATAAATTTACATATGCAAGTAAATAAGGAGGTAACTATAAAATATGCTTTTAATGGCCTCACTCATGTGGCAGAGCCTTCCTTGTTCCCCATGCTTGGCCTTTTCCCTTGTGTCTGACAGAACCACAGATTGTCATGGTGTTTGTCCTGCAGCATGACCCAAGCCTCCATTTCCAGAAGGTCTCAAGTTAGGGTCCTGTACTCATAGGGTGGCTGCTGTTTTCCTTCAACTATTACCATTGAATGTTTAATAATCAGATAAGATCTAAAACATTCCCTGGCATGTAGATATAGTCATCCCTGCCATGATATAGTTCACAGAAACTATATGAGCAGGGTGGCATAAACCCAAAATTCCAGTACTTGGGAGGCTGAGACATGAGACTCACAGACTTGAGGCCAGCCCTGGATTAGTGAGGCCCTCTACAACTTAGTGAGATCCTGTTTCAAAACAAAAAGTAGCTGGTCGTGGTGGCGCACACTTGTAATCCCCGCGCTTGGGAGGCGGAGACAGCAGGATCGCTCAGGTTTGGAGCCAACCGTGCACTGGCTTAAGAGACTCTGCTTCCAAATAAAAAAATATTAAATAGGTCTAGGAGTATAGCCCGAAGGAAGAAGGGTTTCCAGGAACCCCAGGACCACCAAAACAAAAACATAAACAAAAAATAAAATAAAATAGGCCTGGGGGTATAGCTCAGAGGTAGAATGTCCCTAGGTTTAATCCCCAGTACCACAAATATAAAAAATTTTCTTCTCAATCAACTTAATCAGTAAAGCATTATTTTCTTTGCCAATTGATTCGCTAAGTAGTGGCTTGGTGGCAGTTTCAATATTTAATTAATTCATAACAATATTTTATTCCAGTTATCTTATCCCCTGAAAGAAGTGTTAAACCTTTGGTAACCAGGAACTCTGGTTATCACCAAAGACAAAAGTCCTGGGAAATGGAGGTACTGTCAAGTTACCTGTCACTGAAGGATTGGGTTTGTAGTAGAAGCAGTGAGCGCCCCAATACAAGGCTTATGTTGTTCTTATGGTATATATGCACATGGTGGTGAATTAAGTCTTACATGAGTCCACAGATTAACCTTAACAGGATATAGAAACCTTTTGTTCAGTTAAGACAAATGTATATCTTGAATAAATGTCTGGCAGTCTTCTCATTATGATAGAAAGGATTCAGTGTGACCAATCAACTGCCAAGTGGCTGGATGGTTTCTCCAGCTAGCCATTCAAGCAGCCATTGATCGCTAATTAGTGGTCTTTGTTGCCAGCAAGTTAGACACACACACACACACACACACACACACACACACACACACACACACCTCATTTTGTTAGCACTTCATGGCTCTGCTTAATGCTATTTTTTCTAGACACGGTTCCCTGAAATCACAAGAATTGCATACTGTTTTAGTGTCACATTATATATAGTATTTAGCAATATTACATTTGTTACACTATATTATGGTTGCCTCTTAAGTTGTATTCCCAGCTTAATGAAAAGAAACTATTTGCGGATGGATAATGCTTTATTTTTATTTTTATTTATTTATTTTTTGTGGTACTGGGGATGGAACCCAGCATGCTTTGTTTTTAAATCTCTAGTTTTATAACCCTTGTTTGATAGTCCTTGTTTGCGACATAGCACTTTATGTCAGTATTTGTTGAGAGTGATTGCAACTCATTCATTTTGCATTTTTAAAACTATGAATTATTTAGAAACATATGTGTTTTGAATTTTCAAGTGATTGTGCTTTACTGTGTGTCTACTGAACCTTTGGTGTTAATATTTCTTTTCAGTGCCAGGCATGGGGGCACATACCTGTAATCCCAACACTCGGGAGACTGAGATGGGAGGATCACAGGTTTGAGGATAGCCTCAGCAAGTGCAGTGATTCTTACCAACTCCCTGAGGCTCTGTTTCAAAATAAAAATAAAATAGGGCTGGGATTATAGCTCAGAGGTACAATGCCTCTGGGTTCAATCCCCTGTACCACAAAATAAATTATTCACATTAATCTGTATTCTTAGAATAAGACATTCCATTTCTTCTTCTTGAAAATTATTGAGATTTTCTTTATGAGTTAAAGGATTTGATTTTGAAAATTTGAGGAGTGTCAGATATGTCTGTTACCCTGATGGTGGTAATGGCCTAATGGTTAACTTTAAGTGTTAATGCCTTCAGAGCAGGTGAATCATTAATTCTGGGAGCATTTGTGAGGAAGTGTTCAGGACTAAGCAGAACAAAAAAAGGAGAGAAAAAGTGAATCTGTGCATTCTCTCTCTTTCCTTTTCTCTCTCTTTCTATATGTGTGTGTATGTATATCTATATATGTGCATACATATATGTATATATTTGTATTTGTATATATATATATTTATATATGTATATATTTGTATTTGTTTTGTATTTATTTTGTATTTGTTTATATTACCCCATATATATATATATATATTTATATTTGTATTTATTTTTGTTTTTGTTTTTTGTGTTTGTTTTTGTATTGGTACTGGAAATTGGACTCAGGGCATTCTAACTCTGAGCTACACCCCTGGTCCTTTAAAATCTTTTTTTCTTAAACAATATCTCACTAAGTTTTTGAGGGTCTCTCTCTAGATTGCTAAAGACAGCCTGGAACTCATGATCATTCTGTCTCAGCTTCCCATGTTACAGATGTGCACTATCGCACGTGGATAGATTTTATTTCTTATGCTTAATCTAGAAGTACCAATGACAGACACGTGAACATTTTCTCATTCTATCGAGAGCTGATCGTTACCACCAAACTGATATTTGGTATGGCCTTACTTCCTTCTTCTTCCTCTGTACTCACGTGAGTACAGAAGGATGGCAGAGCTTCTCTTGGCTGTCTGTTCTACAATCCTGCCCAATGTCCCTCTGTTGTTCTGAAGTAGGCTGATATCCTTGACTTTTACCCTCAAATTTGAACACTCAATAAAGCAAGGATTATGGAGGAAATTTAACATATATTTGGTGCTGAGGATTGAGCCCGTAGGCATTTACATCTGAGGTTCAGCTCCAGCTCTGTATTTTATTTTTAAACAGGGTCTCACTAAGTTATTCCACTTCTGGTCATGACCCTGCAGTCTTCCTATCTCAGTCTCCCAAATACTGGGATTGCAGACTTGCACCACCACATTTTCTTTAGAATCTCTCTCTGCCCTTAGCCTGGATGCTTTCTTTCTTCATGGTGTTGATAGATAGTGACAAACTTATTTCCACATGACTTGAACTCCTTGTATCAATGCCACTTGAGAGTTCTTCTTTCAACAATTCTCAATGTTAACATTTTTATTGAAATTCTATCCCAAAGAACATGACAAAATGATATTTTGTTATTTAATTAATACTTAATTGCTTAGTTATGTCAATGCATTTAAAATATTTTGTTAGTTCCCTTTGTTTCCACTTGGAAAATTGTGTGATAATGTGCTTTGTCTATTAATCTGTTGCCCTTTTAGGATATTTCTTATCAATAAGTATTTCAGCATGGTATGAAATCCCAGGAATCATTTTAGAACATTTGTGGGAAATATAAATGTATTTAAATTTTTTAAATTGGTGGATTGTGATTGCATATCATAGTGAGATTCAGAGTGTTAGAAATATACGTGCATACAGTATTCATTGTGCATTTCCCTCTGTGTCCCCAAAACCGGAATTTATTAAAATGTACCCTCGGGGGCAGAGAGAATCTAAACTGATGTTCACAGAAAATATAAAAAAGGTTGAGGAAGAGGTATACATCAAAATGCCTTAATCCTGCTGAGATAAATTCACAAGTGAATTCCTTAAAACCTTTCAATTTCCCATAAGTACTCAGTCTTTCTAGTTAACTCTAAAGCTGAACTCTCAAAGAGATCATGGTTCCTTAAATCAAAATAGCTTTCCTTGAATCTTGAGGATATGGCTTAATGTAAGTTCTCATCTACTGAAACCATATATATATGTATATATATATGTACATTTATTTTTATACATTATTATATAAAATATGTTTAAATGTATATATAATACATACTATATATAGTATATAGTATATATATATATATAGTGTGTGTGTGTGTGTGTGTGTGTGTGTGTGTGTGTCTGTGTGTGTGTTACCGAAGATTGAACCCAGGGACATTCTACCTCTAAGCTACACCTCCAGCCCTATTTTTTTTAAATTTTAAAATGGTCTCACTAAATTCAAACCATATTTTAAAATAAAATATTAGTAGATTTAAGTTCCACTGAATTTCTATGTCACCATTTATAGATCATTTTCATTTATTCATTTATTTATTTTAGCAAGGCTACGGCTTGAACCCAGAAACATTCTACCTCTGAACTACACCTGCAGCACTATTTTATTTTTAAAAATTGGAAACAAAACCTCAATAGGTTGTAGAGGGCTTTACTAAGTTGCCGAGGCTGGCTGACCTTGAACCTGAAATCCTCCTGTTTCAGCCTCCCAAGTATTAGGATTACGGGCATACATCATCACACCAAGCTTCATATTCTTTTGCTTAAAACAAAGAACTGAATATATTTTTTTGTAAAATTTAGAGCGTAGACACATACAAATTGCATTTCATCACTGGTAGGTTTTCAGGCTCTCCATGATAAATGACCTTGTTTCCTTTCCTTTTTGTTTTTGTTTTGCTGTAAAAACACTTAATATGAGACTTAACCTCTTAAAAAAAATTGAAGTGCACAATTTTTTAGCAAATGATATATCTAATCAGCTTAGGTTCATTTTTTATGAATACAGGCAAGAAAATAAAATTAATTTTAATTTTGTTTCTAGAAAACTTTCATATTGTTGGGGATGTTTTCCCAGAAGCTATCAAAAACATTTGGCTGCATAGAGAATATTCAGTGTCATATCTTGTTACTTAGTTTATTATTTCTCAAGGAAAAAAAAACAAAATTCTTTGTAATGAATGCTATTTAGTTTTTACAAGAAAAGGATAATAATACCTTGGAGAATACAGTTTATAATTAATTGCAATTTACATGACTATAGTGGGTATAATGCTTCTAGGAGGATATGAAGGATCATGTTAAGTCAGATATATGTGTTCATCCAGCTTAAAACTCTGCCTTTGAAACTGCCTCTAAAAGAAAAATTATCCATATGTTTATAAGTCAAACCCGTTGTCATCTTTGCATATAATCCTTCTTACATGTAATTAAAAATAAATAAGCCCTATTGTATAATGTATGATTACTTGTCCTAAGACGCTGTCTCTGTAGTTTTATGATTAGCTTATCAAGTTGTCATTTAGATTTGTAAATTTTAAGCAGATATCCTTCGAGACTTTATTTCTCCAGATTTATCTCTTATTTTAAGCATGTGTAAATACAGAATACTCTTGATTAAGGAAATCATTGAAATCAATTTTATGTTAATTTCTACCTATAGACATATCAAGCTTTATTCATAGAAATTGTTGGAAGCCCATTAATCTATACTCTTATCCTGAAGTAGAGAAAACATCCATATTTTCAATAAAAGTATAAATAAAAAATTTTGAAAAAGCTCTAATATCTAACTTTTTTTTGTAGGATGAGAGATTGACCCCAGAGACATTCTACCTCTGAGCTACACCCCTAGCTCTATTGTATATTTTTTAAATTTTGAAACTGGGCCTCTCTAAATTACTGAGGCTGGATACAATCCTACGGTCCTGTCTCAGCTTCCAAAGTACTGGGATTACAAACCTGAGCCATCCCACCCAGCTCTAATGTCTATCTCATAGATTTACTTCAGAGGGAGAGTGACATATTGTCATTTTTCTAAATTAGCTTCTTATTCTTGACTTATAGTCATGAAGGACTGTTAGTCCTTTATGTGTTTGAAGACAATTTCTAGGTTATGTCTCATCTCACCATGTCTGTTTATCTCTCTGATATATTTCAGTGTCAGTCATCTTTTCCTTCAAAGGCAATACCAGGTCTGCAATTATTCAAATGATGAGAGCAAAGCATGACTCATACATTTTCCCACATCCCAATTAGGTTTCATGTCTTTTAGCTTGGAGAGCCTGGAAAAGTTGTCTGTGATGAAATGCAGTGATCATTTGTTCAGTTTCTTGATGAAACCAGAGAGCTGTTTTGCCTAAAATCCCTTGAATTTGTGCTAGATTAGACAATTTCATTTTTCTAGGCTGGTATTCATCCAGCTGGAAGCCTGGTAAAGACACAGAATAGGCAAATGAGTAGATTGCTTGTGGGCAGAACACTTTTTCATCTTAAATAATTTCAGCTGTAGCCAAGTATTTATCTATTTTTAATCCATGCATGAAACTTAACTGATGGGCACTTTGAGAGTTTACATAAATCCCTTTAAATCACCATCTATTTTACATTTTGCATATTACACTCCCCTATCTATGCTTCTATACCCTTATGTTCTATAATTGCGTTTTGAAAAGATTAAAACCTTTTTTGTTAGTATGATTTTAATCCTTGATGTATATGACATACTTTGGAATATTTATAAAATATTTTTGTTGCACATAACAGAAAATAGTTCTAGCCAGTCTTAATGGAGAGGGGTGAAGAAATGCTTTCTCCAATCAGAAAAATGGTTGTAGGATTGTCCCCATTCCAATATTCTACATCTTTAGCAGAATAGGAAAAAAAGTCAATACATTTTCCAAATCCACAAAATCCAGTCTGCTGAATTAAATGCACTCATTTCTGAGACAAACTCATGGTACCAAATTTTTCTAACTACTTAACTTGATTAATAAGGCATCTCCACTTATCCTGTGTATAATAAATAAACATATATTAAGCACATATTATAGTTTAAGGCATTATACGGGATAGTTTAGTATTTTTTCCTTTTGGTATTTTCCTTGCTCTTCTTATTTCTCTTCATTCATTTTGGGGATGTTCTTTCTTCATCTCATGTCAGCATCCATCTTCTTAAAATTATATAAAAATATTTCTGTTCATGTCCATGTGGGAAATCATTATTAGCAGACTCCATTTGTGAGGATTTGGTGATAGTTAACATCACTAGTTAGTACTTTATCTTATGTATTGTATGGTTTACTGGTTAAAGGCAGAAAGTGTGAATTTTCTGGACTTGAATATCAACTCTGTCTGTTTTAGCTAGGTGGCCAATATTCTGAATATTTAGGTCCTTAAAATGTTAAATGAATAGATCAAAAAGTTCAGTGAGGTGATGAACAATACAAAATTAATATTTAAAAAATGTCATTAACAGTAGCTGATGTTTATTAGTAAAAATATCGAACTTTTCATGACAAATTTTGAAATTTACTTTGGTAATTAAGAATATATGGTTACTACTCAATATTTATATATTATCATTATCGATAACTGGTATTCATTAGTGAAACATATGGAACATTTTATGACAAATTGTGAAATTTATTTTATTAAGTATCTATGGTCACTATTAGATATTTATATAGTCATTAAAGAAATGGTATCATATCTTGAAACAAAACTTAGTTCAGGAAAATCATAATACAGTCTGTCTAATAATAATCCTTTGATAAGATTCATAGCCTACTCTGTGGCAATGTACATTTTTGGCCATTACTATACAGTTTACATAGTGACCTTGTATATGGGAAATAGACACGTGCATGAACCAACACTTGAAAAAACAAAAGCATATTTAATATAAACATAATTTTTCTAACAAGGACTAATGATGTTTAACTTTTAATATTAGGAATTCCAAAATTTAAAAGCATCCAAAGCAACATTATTTTGGAAAATTTTATTTTGTGGAAGCATATCATTTGTTTTTAATTAATTTTTCCTTCTCCATTATTTTTATTAAGCAAAGTAATCAGTTTCTAAATCATTGAACACCAAACACAAATTTTTTAAAACTCATAGAAATAGGAAATTTGACAAGATTGATTTTTTAATATATCAACTTGTAACTTATTGTGATAATATCCTCTTTTATCTCACTCCTATCAAGGAAAATAGTAAAGAATACACAATCATAACGGAGATGATTTTCAATGGCCAAGACAGTGTTTAGAATCACACTATAGAATTATAGCAAATACATTGAAGAAACCTCTATTGACATTTGCCTTTGAGAAATCCATAATAACTATATTTCCCTTTCAGCACCCAGAGTTTTTATCCTTGATAACTATGTATTATTTTTAATGCACAAAAATTCTTAAGTTACAATATTCTTTCCTTAGTCTCTGCAGTCATGTCAATGAGAATTTGGCAAATGAAGTGATGATAAGAGAATGTGCTTTTGTTGAGAGCATAATATGACTAGTTATTATGACTATTTTGTGCCATTGGATTGAAGAACGTAATCTTCTCTCTGAGAATGCAGAACCTTAATTTTATCTTTAGTTCCATTGAGGCACTACAAAGTGAGAAAAAATATGACATTTTCCTAAAGTATATGTTTTTGAAAGTGCTGAAAAATCTCTTTTTATTTAACAGCAAATTCAACTTGGGTGAAATCTTTTCAATATATTGGTCCAAAAAAACCTTATAAAGCCACACCAATATTTTAGCCAGGCGTGGTGGTTGGGCAACCTCAACTACTACTTAGGCCCTTGCAACTCAGTGAGACCCTGTTTCAAAAGAAAGAATAAAAATCAAGGCTTGGGGTGTAGCTCAGATGACTAAGGAGCTGAATCTTGATGTAAAAAGCTATGAAATAAGAGCATATGCCTTCCAACTAAAACACTCATAAACTATTGTTTACTTTGTAACAGTTCTTACTTGAATTTTGGAAGTATGGAAATTTATAATTTACATGAGACACACGAATAGCAGACTTTAAGCGTTTACTTTGCTTTTGAAGTTGGCAAATTTAGAATTTATATACAATACTAGCTTATAACAGCAGGCCACAATTGCTTATTTTTACCATGCTTGTGCCATCCTAATTACATTTGTAGATAATTGAATTATTCACCAAATAAAAATTTTAACCTAAGGTATACAAAGTATGGAAATCCATTTATTCTCCTCATTTAGATACTTTATATAAAATTTAAAAAATTATAAACTATCTTATATGAAGTATGAAAATGTAATTCAGTTAATTCACTAAACATTTACTATGTAACTTTATATTGAAAATGAATTAATATTGGGGAAATAATATATAAATATACATGGCCTTGTTATGTTATTCAAATAGATTACAATAATCTACTGTATTATGATGCCATGCTCAACATTTTTACAAGAAAAACTCATTTTTTTCTGAAAAACATTTAGTGGAAGAAAGTATAACTATAATCTTTCTTAGTGGTTGTGTGATATCATAAAAAAATTGATAGGAGAACAAAATTATGTCATTGCAGGAAAATGGATGGAACTGGAGAACATTATGCTAAGTGAGATTAGCCAGTCACAAAAATTAAGAAATGAGATGCTTTCTCTAATATGTGGAAACTAGGGAGTTAATGGGTCCTAGCAGGAACTCTAGACAAAGAAACCATAAATGAGCAAATAAGGTGACAAAACTGAGAAGGATGGGAGGGGCGGAGAGGGAAGTTCTCTAATGTACATGGCGGATATTCACAAACATATCAAAGTCAATCATGAAGCCAAACATGAGAAGGAGGCGGGTGGGAATTGGGGAAGGGTTAAATGAGTGATGAGTGCACATATGCCTCCACTATCTTGTACCCCATTAAGATGTTATGAATATAATGCACCAATTAAAAAAAGTTAAAAAAAAGAAGGAAGATTGTTGAATGGGCACACCTTCGTTGTTAACACCACAATTTATGTATTTTTTCCAGCAAAATTGGCTGCTACCAATTTTAACAACAAATATGAAAAAAGTCATTTAAATTAGTGTGAAAGGCTTTGAGATTTGAGATCCAGTGCAGAATAATGACAACATGAGGTTTTAATGTTGATTCTAATTTGAGTATTCCACATGGGTAGCACCGATTTGTAGCAGTGATTTGTGAAGATTTGCTTCATTAAAACCCGGTTTCTCCTCTGTGTAAAATGGATTGCAAGTTAGGACGAAGGCACCAAATACGGTTAATATGGGGAAATGATCACATTGCGTGCTTCATGAGTTTGAACATGAGACACAATTTATGAATCGATCTATTTTTAGCCCACACATTGTTTTGCCTTTTCTCTGAATAAAATGAGATGGCCAGCCAGGCATGGTGGCACACTTTTGTAATCCCAGTCCTTGAGAGGTTGAGACGGGGAACCTGGGTTCATAACCAACCTCAGCTATTTAGTGAGGCCCTCTCCAACTTAGTGAGACCTGTTTCAAAATAAAGAATAAAAAAATCAGGCTGAGGGTGTAGCTTGGAGATAGAATGCTCCTGGGTTCAATCCCCAACACCACGAAAAAAAATGCGATGCCCAGGTTCTTCCTCGGTGTTTCTGTAGGATGGCCTCGAAATTAATTCGCTAAGCTAATATACAATGTTTCTATGCATGACTTCTAGAAAATATGTGAATTATTTTAGTGAAATAAACCTTTCGCTATCTTTTAAATTTCTTGTAAAGTTGCTATCTTCTTGATCATAGCTCAAAGCTCCATTGAAGACCTAAGAAGAGGATGGATAAGAATTATAACTCTTTTATCTGTTGATTCATTTCTTATTGTGCAGATTTATTATTTATTTTGGAAAAGACATAATGGGGCTATAAATTGACATATCTAAGTTAGTAGTACTAAGAAATAGAGTTTCTGTTGTCCCTGTTCTTTAGAATAATTTACTTCACTAATAAATAAATCCATGCCTTGTTAAAAAGAGAATATGTTGGCTGCTAAAGGTAAAATTAGAAGATAGGCTTCAGTGGAGTAGGGAAAAAAATCCGTGTTCCTTGGAGAGAATTTAAGGTTTATAGGGAGTATGCAGATGCATGTTCAGGCAGGAAAAGAAAGGCTTTGGGGAAAGTCATCTCCCGGGACTGTTCTCACAATTTGGAAAACACTAACGCATGAATAAGTTGCCTGGTTGTGTTGACAGTGTATATCAGGCCGGGTACATTTGCCAGCCAGATGGTGTGAGGCAGTTTATTAGCAAGGTGTCCTCAGACGATGTCTTTATTAGTTTTCTTAGAAGTTGACTGTTAGTGTAGTAGGGCTCTCTTGAAGCCATGGATTGAAACAACTCCTCTATGAGGAAAGAAAAGAAATCTCTAAGAATTTCTGAACAAAGGTAAAATATTTGGTTAGATAAAGCTCTAGTAACCAGACTTTCTAGCTACTCACTGGATCTCATGTTCTGGCTTTTGCATTGTGTGTGTGTGTGTGTGTGTGTGTGTATGTGTGTGTGTGTGTGTGTGTGTGTGTATGTTTTCTTCATAAATCCCAAACCAAGCTAAGGGATTGTAGTTACATTGGAGGAATGTTTTTCCTTTTGTCACTAAACTAAGGAAAGACCCCTTGATGCCTTGATGTGTTGTGCTATCGTACAAGAGTGCTTATAGAATATGTTAAGCTCCAATATCCCCCTCCAGTTTCTAGCCTTCTTTCTTGGTGGATTAGGTTGTATCTTTGAACCAAGTAAATAAATACGTATATTTTTTATTTATGGCTTTCTCAGAAAAAAACAAAGGTCTTTCTAAAACATCTTTCTTTGTTGAATTATTCCAAAAAGTAGTTTCTTACTAAAATAGTATTATTTCCCATAACAGTTTTACGAAACCTAATAAACAAAATCAGCCAGGATAATTATATTTGTATGTTCTTTTAAATCAGAAATATTTCTGATTTTAGTAACTTAATATGTAATATTCAGCATCATGATACTTCTCTAGCTTAGCATTCTTGATTTATGACTCTAGTATTTCTTCTAGTGATAACTCTGCTCTATTTAATCCTTCCCACCCACCTTATTGAATTAATGTAAACACAATAAGCACATACAGCTGGAAATTTGAATATTTGGAATTACAATAAAGATTTATCTCTTCGTATCAATTAATCACCCAAAGTGTACTGCCTAAATAAATTAGCTACTGTATTTGTGATTTTGAAAGCTGAGTAGGGCTCAGGTGCTTCTCCTCTTTGGTGTTGCCAATAATCGTCTCTGTGACTGCAGCTAGTCAGCAGGTTACTGTGGCCTAGGTTCAGCTCTGCTGTTGGAAAATTTGGGAACTGCCTTAGTCTATGAGTTCCCAAAACTGTTCTCCATATGATGCATCTACTTGGTCTCTTCAGCCAGATAGCCATAGTGCTAACCTGGTATCTCAGGACTCACCCAGACACAAATGCTTAAGATCTCAGTTCTCAAGGTCCACAATTAGCCCAGTGTAGATTTATTTGCATCCCATTAAATTAAATTGAATCACAGAATGACCAATATCAAGGAAACTGGATTATAGTCGGATAAAAGTACTAAGATATAGTTTATTGCACTCTACCAATAATATAAACTACCATGCTGATATAAATACATTTTGTTTATAACAGTGCTTATTGTTTCTTTAATGTGTTAGTAATATTAATATTATAAAAATACTATTTAAGGTATACTACTTCTTTCATAATATATGTTATAAAATTCAATTTTATTTTGATTATGGTCACGTTATAACTATTGAAAAAAGATAAGTAGATCTCTTATCTTTCTACTTATCTTCGAGATATTTTATCTTTCTAGATAATAAAAGACTAGATTAAAATTGACCTAGAATAGCTGACGCAATAACTTTTTTTTGCAAATGAGTATAAATAGGAAAAATTTCTTCACTAGATGATTCATTGAGCCACCATGTTTTATTAAATTGGAAGTTACTTAAATCTTTAAGTTTATTTTCTTTAGTGATATTTTCTTAAGTATCTCTTTCATAAGGAACCTTACTAAGAAAAAATACATTGTCTATACAAATACATTAATAACAACAAAAATAAACATATTTATTAAAATTTTAAGATTAAATTATAATTTTATATATAAAATATACCCAGTCTGGCAGTCATTATAATTATTGATTACTTTATGATAAAAAAAATCATTGTGATCATCTGATTTTCATTATCAATTTTCTGTTTGGCTGAAAATGCAAACTTTTTCTTAGTTCAGTGACTTTTGTTCTGTGTTTTAAAAATTACTAGTATTTTACAAATGGTAGAAACATATTTTTGATAAAAATATATAGAAAGAAATAACAAAGTGTTATGTAATTGTATAAAATTTATCTTTCAGTGGAATAAGGAGTATATACGTAATTCAATAGGTACATAGAAGAAAAACGTTAACAATTTGTAGAGAAAAATATGAGAAACCATAAATAGAGAAAATCCTCAACTTCTTAAAAATTAAAAAATTCAAATTTAATCAATAACAGGATACAATTTACCATCCATCCGATTGTCAAGGGTTTTGAGATAACACATTTATACTACTAGTGAACTTGTACATGTGATTTCCAAACACATGTGATTTCTAAATATTAGTACAGAGTTTATCTAATGAGGATGGCCTCTTAGTCTCCATCCCCATTTTGTGAAACATCCTGATATTTAATTCTCCCACTTCCTATGAATAAATAAATTAAAACAAAAGCATACATTTATTCAATTTGGTAAATCTCTTCAAGTAGAGTTCAAAATTCCAATTAATCATTAAGTTTCCAACTATAATTTAGAGTTTTACTTAATGTTTTTTTAACTAACTTTTAACATTTTAGTTAATGTTTTTAATGTTTTTATTGTTATTGCCATACCAAGGCCATGTAATAAAGAACCACAATAGTTCAATAATAAACAACAGTAAGCTCATATTGCTCATGAGTCCGGAGGGTCATCTCGGCAGCTCTGAGGGTCTTGGTGGGCTTCTTTAATTATATGGGTATGATGTATGATATGACCACTAGTCGAGGATGGCTTCATTGGGCAGGACTGCCAATTGGTGCTGCTTCTCATAGTTTACATCCTTATCCTGAGGCTACACACACAGAACAAGCAGGAGTGTATCCTTGCCATGGTAACCACAGGGGGCGTGAATGAACTGATCCAATCATACCAGCACTTTTCAAGCTACTGTTTGCAACTTGCTGGCCAGTATCTTGTTGACCCAGAGCGAGGTAGTGGTGAAACCAAAACTAGAGTGGAAGGGCACCACATGGCAAAGGGAGTTGATGGAGTTTGGGTTGAAGAATGGAGGGATTTCCTTCTTTTTAACAAATGGTAAAATCATCTTTATCAGGGTAATTTCTTACGATCACACAAGTTCTGTGATACTATCATTAAATCTATTTGCATATGTCTAGATCTTTTGTTTTTTCTTTGGTATAGATAATTCAAATAAAATAGTCTAAGAGAACAGAGGCTGATTTGTTATATTATTTATTACATATGAATGATTTATTATATTATTTATTTGATTTTTTAGAAATTCTATAATGATGTCCTTTAATATTTTGAGGCAGCTGGGCATGGTGGCCCGTACTTGTAATCCCTGTGCTTGGGAGGCGGAGACAGGAGGATCACGGAGGTTCGAAGTCAACCTCGCTGGCTTAAGATACCCTGTTTCCAAATAAAAATAATATAAAATAGGTCTGGGAGTGTAGCCCAGAGGTAGAAGGGTTTCCAGGAACCCCAATACCACCAAAAATATAATATTTTGAGGCAGATGTCACCAAATATAATAAGTGCATGACGTTACCATTACAAATGAGTGATTTGGCTGCACCAAATGTTAAAATAGTACAGTATAGCATTTGTTTTTAATCTCATGATATAAGAGATAATTTTCTTATGAATTAATTGATTTATAAAATGAAATGAATATCATCTGACCAAAACCACTTAAGAGAAGCTATAGACAGATTTTAAATAAACAGTGCTATACGTGACCTGTTTTAATTTATTTTAAAACATAACAAAGACATGTTTATGTCTATAAATTTTCCTTTACTATATATTTTTAAATGACTACAAGGTATTTTATTCTATATTTACTAACTTATTCAATGAAATACTTACTTTGGGACACTTGATTCTAATTTTCAGTATGATAAACAATGAAACAACCAACACACTCTCATGACAATTTTTATGTCCTTTGTATGAATTCGATTATGATATATTACCTGTAGTCAAATGAATTCATCAAAAATGATGCCCACTTTCAAGAACATGATACATGTTTTTTTACATTAAAAATTGTTGTTTACCTGTCCTGTCTTCTAGAAATGGACCATTTGAATGAGCAGTGGTAGAAAATACTCGCAGGTTGCTCTAGCAGACTCGCCATCACCTGAGTGGACATTCCAGGACAGGAGCGTAGGAAAGTTTGAGAGTAAAGGAAGGGGAAGCCTTCAGCCCTTCCCTGACATCCAGCTCTTGGCATTGGAGAGCCAGGGCCAGGTTAACTAGACGCAGGTCATCTCATTGATCTCATTGTATGAATTTGGAGGAGGTCATATTTTCTCTGATTGTCCTTGTTGAAAGCAGGAATGGAAAAAAAAAAAAAAAAAAGGAAAATGTAGCTGTTCTTGCAAAAGACCTGACCCTTCTAGACCAAGCAAGCAAAGGTTTGGGTTTCTGAGCTGGTTGTTAAGAGTTGTGATTTTTGCTTCCTAGATGTATGTGGATTAGCAATTTATTACCATAGGGCTGGTTTCCATTTGTATATTAAGTTTCCATCCTGAAAGAAGTGCGCAAGGAGTAAATGCTTACTTTACATTGTTTATTTATTCAAAAATACTTTTATTCACCTTCTAAAATAGTACACTCAGCATATTACCTTTTATTAGAATTCACTGGTGCTTTATTTTCTAGGTGACGATGTCAAAATATTTAGCTGACATTCAAAGGCCTCTATACTCTAATGCGCACTTCCAACAATCATCTATATATTCATTAATTCAACTCATACATATTATTCTTAAGGTCGCACAAGGCATTGTATTTCATAATAATTTTCTTCCTGACTTTGTATTATTTTTTCCTTTCCCAGTATTCCTTTTCACTTTTTATCTAACATCCTTTGAAGAATTCTGCCATTCTTCAAAAGTCACTGACTAACATTTTGTATGATCATAGAAAGTACCATTAGGTCTGTCCTCTGATCATCATACATGAGATCACTACTAATTGGACATCATATCCTAATTGTTTCTTGTTTTATTTGACTAGTTTAATGATTTATTGTCTCATATATCTTTTTCATAATCCTAGGGATCGAACAGAGGGATGGTCCACCTCCGAGCTTCTCCCACTTCTTGCTCTGATATTTTTAATTTTTTTTTTGAAATAAGATTTTGCTAAGATACTGCACATGGCTTAGATTCTAGAATCCTCCTTTCTCATTCTCCTAAGTACTGAGATTTCAGGTGTGGTCTATAGTGCCTGGACTTAATATCTTCTCTTTTGTCTAATATATTGGTACTTAGTAAACATTTCTTGATCGATATTTCCCTTTGAAACCAATAATCTAAGACACTAATTAAGTGCTGTTGCTTAACTTCAAGGTGATAGAGCTCACAATTTTGGAAAGGAGATAATGCATTTAGTTTCCTCTCCGAAAAGGTAAAAATAATGAGAACATTTAAAGTTTATCTGTTTGTAGAGAAACCATTATGTAGTGAATAACAATGCTCTCATGAAAGCATGAATAAACATTGAGAAATGATGATGCATTTACATTTTTTGTAAGAAAAGTTACACATGGATATCAGCAATTCCTATGTTGTTCTCACTGTATATATTCCGTGGCATATAAATAAGGAAGTCATGGCTTTTGGCTTTTGTCTGTTAGAAATGACTTGCTTTTCTAGATTTTGACTACCACAAAGTACAGGACACACTTTTTTTTTATTACTTTGCTCTTGGTTTCAATGTCTTAAAAAAACTATCATCTACAGAAGCATGGTCACATTGTTGGCATTGGGTTTATCTACTTGATATGAATTGCACTTTCTTGTTGCGCTAAAAAATTCATAAAAGACACAGTGGAACATTTCTCTTTTAGGCCAGAGAGATGGCAGTTGGGAAGAATAAGGTATAAATTTCTATTTCATATAGTGTGTACATACAGTGGGAGCCAGAACCATGCTGCGGGGTGAGATATTTTAAAAGCAAAGTTTACCACTAGGAAGCTATGTGTTGTCAGAAACAACACAAAGGGATGTCTTATGGCAAGAAAGAGGAGCAGCAAAGAATCTCAAACAAAGGCACAAAACAAATCTTTAAATATTCATTAGTCTAACTTGGATTAATGCGGGAAAATGCCATTTTCTGGTCTCTTTAGCAATCTTAATTAAAATAAGTGAAATAAACCTGTGAGTAAATGCAAGATTAATAAATATAGTCTTATCTCTGGATAGACAATACTTTATAACAGTTTTATTATTTAAAGTTGTTATATCTTAGTCATTGTTTATTTTTGTTTTGAAAGGATCACAGAAAAAAAATGTTGATTTTCACTTGACATTTGTGGACACTAATATAGTCCCTGAAAATTGGTGGCAAAAAATGAAGCTTTCTTTTTCTTTTTTCTATACCTTTTAAATTTGAAAAGCAATGTTAACACCTTCAAAAATCCTGATTGATAGCTATCATGTTTACAAATAATATTAACACATAAAAACGACTATGTTTACTCTAAGAAAGTGCTGCTTATTATTACTTTTTAAATTTAAAAATGATGTTTGCTTTGTAGCTCAAAGATTAACACTGAACTGAATTTTTAGGTTACATTTTTTAGATATTTTACCTGAACTGAATGAGGTGTTAAGCCTGACATAAATAGATGACTCTCTTTGCCTTTCAGATATTTAATAGATTATTAATATATGGCAAGAAATTTCACCTAGCACCCCTGACAAATCCTTCCAAGTGAATAATTCTACACTATTGAATTGGGATGAACATGTAATTTATCATCCAAGACAGGATCCCTTCCAGTGGGAAAGGATCATTAACAAGAAGTGACGGTGGGCCCCTTATGTGGATTGAGACTATCCCAAGCAAACCAGATGAGGTCGTAACACTGCAAAAAAATACACACTCCACTCTTCTCCATATTTCCAAATAACTGGCTGTAAAAATGAACCTCATCTGGGTTATATATTCTATTCACATGTACATTTTAGTAAAACTCAAATAAGTTTTCCTTAAACCCATGAGTACCCTATCAAGTCTCAAGGGGGAAAAATGCCCTTCACATAGTTTAGAGTTTATGTTACTATTGATTATCAATCATTTATGTGTTATATTTACCATTATATGTCATGATGCAAAATTCTTTTGAAGACAGCTATTTTACATGTTTTGAAGCAATGTTTGCTAGAACATAGTTTCACTGGCTATGTACTTTGTACCTTGCAAAGGATGCAAAAGTGCAGTTTGAAATTCTAAGAATAATGGCTGCAATACAAAAGTTTAAAATGAAGTCTGGAAAATCTTAAGAATAATGAAAAGACTTTTCTACATTTTTAAAGGTTGAGAGAAGTAGAGGGGCACATTCTATTCTGTAGAGCTAGCTGATATAATGTTTATAGATGGCAAGTTAAGTTTCTCAATTCCAAATTATGTACATGTTTTCCAATTTAGAATGCTTCAATAGAAATATGTCAAAGTGAATACAAGTTCTAGGGTAAAAATAATTTTTTCCTAAGGCACTAAAACAAATTTCAAAGCTGAATAAGTTATTTATATTTCAGAAAACATGACGAATCACAGAATTGATGAAAGTCAAAGCTTATCAAAGTGGCCAAACCTCAAAGACTCTACTAACACTTTTAAGACTAATACGTGAATTAGGAAAGCCACAGGATACTGAACCAGCATGTAAAATTCAATAGTATTATGACACCCCAAAAGTTAGAATTCAGAAGCAAAATATCCAAGTAACATGACATCCTGTGGAAATAAGATTTTAAAAGGTAGTTAGCAAAGAAATAATGACATTACAAGTGAAAACAATATGAAGCATCTTATAGGAATGACAGGCTTAATTAGATCTTTATCTTTTGTTGGTATACTCAACTCATTATTTATTTGACTACTGCAGGAAGATTGCAATGGCCTCTTAACATGACCTTGCAAACCAAATTGATGAAAGAACGTGAAATTATAGGTCTTTGAGTGAGATGGTAAGTGATCAAACAGCCACCGTCAAAGAGAATTGATTTATAAATTTATATCACTTTGAAGACTGCATTCTAGCAATATATATCTTGTTTCTTCAATGTTTTTGTTAGTGATGGCATAGGGACATCATTTATACATTTATAGAATCAGAAGATAAAGCATTAATAAAAAGGATAATAATATATAGTTTGGGAGAAATGTAGAAAAGAACTTCTCTAGTGATACTTATCAGAATCTATTTTATCTTTGAATAGTTGTAACTACTAGAAAACATTTATATTAAGGCTACATATGTTTCTAAAAACTTTTAATTATTTTTTCTGGTTCTTCTTAGGCATATAGAGATGTTGGATTATTTTTCTTTTTTATGCTTTTTCTGGTGCATAATATTCTCACATCATAATGTAAATTATGTTGACTTTGACATACATGCACACAGCACCTGGTGCCCCCCATCCCACCTCCCCATTTCTCTCCCTCCCAATAACAAAGAACAAAATTTCATCATTTTCAAAACAATAGAAGGACCTGGAGAACACCGTGCTAAGTGAGATTAGCCAGTCACAGAAAGAGAAAGGTCATGTTTTTCTCTAATATGCACAAGGAGTAATAGGGACCTTTTTTCTAAGTAAAAAGCTATTATTGGAAAACTCTAATGATTCTTTCTATTCTGTTCTATAAAAGTCAGTATTCTTCAACTAATTATCCAACTACACGGTCTTGTGTTTTATGCAATATTTCTTATTACTCATCAGTCAAAAAAATTGTACACACTTCTTCACATCTTACTCTAATACTACAGATACAATGAAAAATTATCTGATACAATAAAAGCTGTGTGATTGTAATCTTCCTTATTTGAGGTATTAGTGTCTATCAAATATAGCTTAATAGAAATACTATCATAGACTATGTGTATACATGTGAATATATATATCAGTGTCAATCCGAGTATTGGGAGAGAGGAAATTGAGAGGGAGGGGGCACCAAGAGTGCGTGCATGTATGTCATTGTCAACATGATTTATATTATGATATGAGACCGTAATTCACCAATAAAAACACACACAATAAAACAAATATAGCTTCAGAGCACATTAGAAGGTTGTTCTTAAATGAGATCAATATCTACAAATTGTCCAATTCATCTTTTAAGATATAATTATTCTAAATTACTGTTTCTGTAATCCCTGTTCAGACTAAAGTATCAATCCTAAGCTATTTTTTTACATTACAGTTTTATATTATATTGTCAACCTGGTCAAAAATGTGATAAAGTATTAATAGCCTGGGAAAAAGAAACAATATCTCATTTTTAAAATCAATTCATTTTATTATACAAAAAACACACTATCCCACCAACAGTGTAAAAGAGTTCCTCTTTCCCCACATCCTCGCCAGCATTTGTTGTTATTTGATTTCTTTATGCTTGCTACTCTGACTGGGGTTAGATGGAATCTCAGTGTAGTTTTGATTTGCATCTCCCTGATGGCCAGTGATGAAGAACATCTTTTCATGTATCTATTAGCCCTTTGTGTCTCTTCTTTTGTGAAGTGTCTATTTAGTTCATTTGCCCATTTCTTGATTGGGTTGTTTGTTTTGCTAGTGTAGAGTCTTTTGAGCTCTTTGTATACTCTGGATATTAGCCCCCTATCAGAATGGTGGCTGGTAAAGATCCTTTCCCATTCTGTAGGCTTCCTCTTTAGGTTATTGATAGTTTCCTTTGATGAGAAGAAACTTTTTAGTTTGATGTTATCCCACTTGTTTATTCTTGCTTTAATTTCCTGAGCTTTGGAGGTTTTGTTGCAAACTAGTTCAACCACTATGGAGATCTGTGTGGAGATTCCTAAGAAAGGTGGGAATAGATCCACCATATGACCCAGCTATACCACTCCTGGGTATCTTTCCAAAGGAGTTGAATTCAGAGAACTACAGCAACATATGCATACCTATGTTCATAGCAGCACAATTTGTAATAGCCAAAATATGGAACCAACCCAGATCACCATCAACAGATGAATGGATAGCAAAACTATGGGAAATACACACAATGGAATTCTATTCAGCCATAAAGAAGAACAAAATTATATCATTTGAAAGAAGATGGAAAGCCCTGGAGAACATTATGTTAAGTGAGATCAGCCAAGCACAGAAGAAGAAGATACATATGTTTCCTCTAATATGCCCAAACTAGGAAACACAAAGAATACCAGAGGGACTCCAGATATTGAAGGGGAAATACTAGCTAAGTTTGGATGGTAAGATAGGAGAGGAGGAAGGCCGGTCTCGATTAATAAGGGTCTACACTTGAACATGTGTAAAATTATGAATAAGACATGGTTAACCCGGACAAACATTGGTGTGTGTGGGGGGGGAAATGTGGGCGGGGGGGGGAGGGCACCAAATATAGTGTAAATGTATACTATTTATGTTCAATAAAAAAAATTGTTATATATAAAAAAAAAAAAAAAACACACTATCCTAAGAATATCACCTAGACAAAAAGCTAAAATAATTTGGATTTGCAAGTGTATTTTAGTGTATACTAAATTACATAACTTAGATCAAATATCCATCCTAAAAATGAGAAAATAAAGACATAAAAGTGATAAACAGCATAACCATGATTACCATGATACCAAATGACAGGCTTGAGAATTGAATAAATGGATTATTTACCCACTTTCAATCTGTAAAATGTTTGAAGAAACATTTTCTTCAGCTTTGTCTGTCTTTGTGAAGAATATTAAGGTCAAATTTTATTATCAAATTTTCATTACTTTCAGAGAAGTATAAAACGCGATAAAATATTGTAAATATTTGCATTGATAAATGCAAATGTGTGAGTTTCACATGATATGATATTCAGAATGGATTCCTTTGATAGGGATTAACAAAAATATATCCATCCTCATGATTATGGACATCTTATTTATTTGCATCACTTTAATTTTTATCAAGAATAACAAAGCATACATGTTATTTATTTTTATTGCTAAGGTATATGGTACATAAAACTTCAATTCCTCTTCTGTGGCTCAACATTTTTGGTCAGTAAATTCATATAATGCCAAAAAAGCTGAGGAAGCCTGTTATTTACTTGTCCTGAAAATATATCACTCATGTGAAACTTTTTTGAGAAGTCTCAACTTGAAAAGGCTAGAACTTGATGAAAATTGGATTTGTCTCAATCAAAAAGCTTGCTCTTGAAGCAGTCTACAGAATTGCTTATCACATTGCTAAGAGGAAGAATCCCAACACATTGGAAATCACTTGGTGAAACCATATGTCCTAGAAATGTCAAGTTGGTGTATGAGGAAGCAAAAATTGAATCGATGCCTCTATAATGGAACATCATTTACTCCAGAATCATTGATATCTCTTTTAATATTTTGAAACGGATCACGCAGGAATCGGCAGCTGTTATTCCCCTTCAGCATACTAGATGAATCTGCTGTTGTTCTTGCAGGACAACTATCTCTTCTGTGCATGCATCAAACATCAGTGAAGAATTCCTATTCTATGAGCCATTTTAGCAAGCTGTTGAGGCCATCGGTACCTTCAGATGGTGAAACATTTCTATGCCAAGCCAGACTTCAACTGGAAAAAAAAAATCTTGTTACTCTGCTTAGATTAAACACCTGCAGTTTTTGGCAACATCACTGAATTTGCAATTTCAGGGAATAAAGGAGTTCAACAGGCATCACTGTGACTCAGTGCTTCCTATATCTGTGAGTATTTGCATCAGTGTCTTTGCCAACCATCCCCTCCAAATTCTTTTCCACTTCTTTGAAAATTGTCAATTTCATCACAGACCAGAGTATGAGTAATTCACTTTTTTTTTTTTTTTTTTGGTGGTACTGGGGTTCCTGGAAGCCCTTCTACTTCCGGGCTACACTCCCAGACCTATTTTTACATTTTTATTTGGAAACAGAGTCTCCTAAGCCAGCGCACGGCTGGCTTCGAACCTGCGCAATCCTCCTGTCTCTGCCTCCCAAGCACGGGGATTACAAGCGTGCGCCACCACGCCCGGCTGAGTAATTCACTTTTTAATAGGTATATATTTAAATCAGGAAAGGAAAAAAAAATTAAAATCCCCTTTACGGACATCAATGGATGTTGGCTTTCCAAGAATATCTCAAAGAGATTGATTGAATTTTACAATTTTAAAAGAACACTTGCCTTTTTTTGTCAGCTAATGTTATGTTTTCCCATGCATAACAAAAAGAAAGAAAAAGAAAAGAGAAATCACAGTGACTTACTAAGATAGAAGTTTATATTGTCATTTTACACAAGAGGAGACCAGGTCTGTAGGCAACCTGCGGGGTGTATATTATCTTTTTTTTTTTTTTTTTTTTTTTTTTTTAGTATTTAGGCTTCTGTCTTTCTGTTTCACCACCTTAGTCAATAGTTTTTGTCCTCAAAGTTCCTTTATAAGTCAAGATGGTTGCTTCATGTCTAAGAAGTTGTATCCACTAAGATGAATGAAAGACAAATGAGAGAAAAAAATTGTTAACCTTAGATTGCATGGAAGTCCTACAAAACATATTTCATTCTATGTCATTGAACCAAACTTACAGGATCATCTCCATGTATGGAGACTGGAAAAATCTCATCTGAATTGTATGAAATCATGTCTAGAAAAACAATTCAGCATCTACAACTGATAACAAGAGGGAGATATGGAAGCTGGGTTAAGCAATGATCAGTATCCACTACACTGGATCAGAAAAATTTAGTAATTTGGTTCGAGTGGTAGATCTTCTTGTGATATGATAATATTTTTAGTTAAATATGCTCCAGTCCTTGTTCCGATTGCTAGAAAAATATAATCACAGCTCCCTACATTATGCATGAAACCCTCTACAGTATGAAAATGTGGGGCTCCTTGTTAAAAAATCTGGAGAAAAACTTTTTTCTTCTACAATCTCTGTCTTGACCTGTTATGGTTTGGCTATTATGTTGTTGTTGTTGTTGTTGTTGTTGTTGTTGTTGTTCCTTCTTCTTCTTCTTCTTCTTCTTCTTCTTCTTCTTCTTCTTCTTCTTCTTCTTCTTCTTCTTCTTCTCCTCCTCCTCCTCCTCCTCCTCCTCCTCCTCCTCCTCCTCCTCCTCCTTCTTCTTCTTCTTATTTTCTTCTTCTTGTTTTTTTTCTATTCAATGTAATGTTCCCTCCTCATGATATTTCTGGGGTGCATACATAAACTCACAGAGTTTTGGGTCCCTACCCTGCAATTCCACATGCCCTTCTCAAGGCTCACACATGAGCCCCTTCTGGTAGAGGAGTGGCTGCAGTTGGCTTGGTCAGTGTGGAAGTGAGTAGGTGAGATCCTACCTGTGCTGGGAGGATGGAGAGGTAGCATATGTCAGCTAAGGCTCAAGCCCTAGTTTCTTACTTCATTGTCAATGTCAATATGACTTCGTATACAGAAGACAAATTGAAGATAATATTATTAAAACAATCACAGAGAATTAATTATCTAAGTGTCATGTGTGGGAGCTCCTTGCTCTGTTTGAAAAAGTGCAGCAGTGACTATAGGTCTAAAGAAAGCCATCTTGACTTGGAATAGCTTCAATCATTAAAAAAATAATTATTCTCTTTAGTATCCAAGGAGAAAGAAGCTCCAGTAAATAGCAGTCACAATCTCCAAAGATATTTCTGTGTATAAGTTCTTCTATCCAATCATTTATGATAAATGAGTAGGTTGGAAGTGAATAATACTCCTAAAATTTCTAGGTTAGATTTCCCAAAGTCGGGCGTGGTGGAGCACACTTGTAATCCCAGCATTCGGGAGGCTGAGACCTGAGGATCGTGGTTCATGGTCAGCCTCAGCTACTTAGTAAGGTTCTCTGCAACTCAGTGAGACCCAGTTTCAAAATAAAGAATTAAAAACAATAGGGCAGGGGTTGTAGTAGCTCAGAAGTCAAATGCCCCTGGGTTCCATCCCCAGACCTGCCAAAAAAAAAAAAAAAAAAGATTTCCCAGAGAGAAACCTTGACAGAGCTGGTCCTGTGAAAGAGATTCATTTGAAACAAGTCTTCCCAGAAGCCACGGGAGGGAAATGGAGAAGTAGGAGATGAAACAAGGAATCAAAGTGAGAATCCAACAATTCTTATGGCAACTCTATCTCAAATGCTCAGGGCATCTCTTGAGCCAGAGCCAGTGTGGGTCACATCTCATAATTGTCCTGCTCAGACAACATAAGTATTTAGACACATACCTGTTAGTCTTTAATGAAGGGATATGATATCCACTGGGGATATACATTCATATATATTTTCTATTTTCCCAGCTGAATATAACCAGCCTCAATTGGGCACCCCAGAGGGAACTTTTCAGCCAAGAGGTACAGGTACTTATTATGGAAATCAAAACACACAGAGACAAAGTATCAGTGCAATAGAGAATGGTGGAAGGACCCAAAGGGATGTGGCCCAGCCAGCAATTTACAGATGTTACAGTGATAACCCAAAGCTAAAGGATGCCTTCTCTAGGCTACGGTTACACTTTTTTTGTTTGTTTGTTTCTATAATATATATAAACACTTGGAAATGCCACAATGTTATTTCTGCAAGATTATTTCACTTCTTTTGGTGACAAAGAAGCAGCATCAATAATAACACATGTTGGCCAAAGGAAAGAAAATTGACCTGAACAGAAAGACAATGTTCTAATGCTCAAAGGTCTTCAGGAAACCGCGTTGCCTATAGGCTAAATTAGCAAATTTGATAGTGGTTATATAAAATAAAGACAGTGGAGAATGTCACATGCATATGTGTGTGGGCATTTCTCTATAGATTGAATAAAAACTTAAGCAATGTTTCTTAGAGGATCATTATTCTAGGGATCGTACCCTTAACCCATGCTACTTAATATATTTTACCCCAAAATAAGAAATAATTCAAATGAATAAATGTTTAGTATAAATCTATGTTTGCTTATTACTGCTGCCTTTTAATGTTATTTACTTATCTCCACACAGTAAGTATTTATTCAGCACTGAGTATGCATGTTCCTAGAAAAAAGGGCTCTGTGAGGACTCCTTTGACCAATCCACGTGATTTCCCTGCCCCTAATTTCTTATTACGTTATCTAGGTTTCCTTTCTTCCTTGCAGCTTTTGCTAATTACTGTGCCTTCTTATATTTGCTTACTTATTTGTTCATTCTTCCTATTCTCATGGCTCACAACAGATTGAACAGACGAATAAATTAGATAACACTCGAAGTCACTTTCAATTTTCAGATCCCATGATACTAAAGAGAATAACTTTTTTTTTTTTTTTGACCTAAAGAGAATTAGCACTTTATTGGCAGATTGTATTTATTACAGAGTAAAAAAGGTAATATTGCCAAATACTTGTCAAAATATACTTTAGTGCTTAAAAATAAGCATTTTACAGAAGATGGACAACAGCATAATCAACTATGATATTTTGTGAACCCCCAGGAACTGGTTCTGTGCAATTCTTACTCCTGCCTCCCCACCCCCTTTCTTCTAGTTCTCTGGTAAAATGATCAACATTGCTTTCTCTTCTTTCTTTCATTTTCCCCTCTCTTATACCCACCCCTGCACACACTGAAAAAAAAAATCAATTCTCTGTGAAACTTCTGGTTACACAATAGGTTTTTTGTTTGTTTGTTTGTTTTGCTTTTTGTTTTATTTTTTTTAATTAATTTATTTTTTAAATTGGTGCATTGTAGTCATATATCAATCACATTGGAGTACAAGACTTGAGAGGATATACAAGCACACATCATCCAATTAGCCCTCCTCCAGCCCCCATCCCATTCCCTCCCCCTCCCTCCATCCCACACTTCTTTGGTAATTTACTTTGATACATTTGTTTATGTACCTCCTGCGTTTTAAAGAGGCTCCGTCCTCCAGTATTACGTACCCTCTGATTGGTCACATTAGTTGCTTCACTATAGGGCCCTTTCTATAGCTCAACCTCTTCCTGTTGCCCTTTTCCTCCTAGTTATTGCTGATTAAGAGAAGAGTCTGATTTATATTTTCTGCGATATTTCTCTGTGCATGCTGCGTTGCAAGTACCAATCCCACTCTTGATGGTCCCAGTAGTGGCCTGGCTACTCAGTGGACTGATCCAGATCTCGCTGGCTCAAGCAGCGGCCTTGCCTCATGGGAGGCCCCAGTTCTGGTCTCGCTGGCCCCTGAACCGGTCTAACCCCTAAGCTGGCTTTGGTCCCGACCTTGGAGGCCGCAGGAGTGAACTTGCCTCACGCCAGACTCCGATGCTGGCCATTGGCCCCTGCACCGGTCTAACCCCTTGGCAGGATTCCAATCCCGGCCTCGGAGGCCCCAGCACCGGCCTAGCCTCATGGCAGGCTCCTATGCCGGCCTCGTTGGCCCCAGCACCAGCCTAACCCCTCGGCAGGCTCCGATCCCGGCCTCGGAGGCCCCCGCACTGGTCCTGCCTCAAGGCAGGCTCCGATGCCGGCCTCGCTGGCCCCAGCACCGGCCTAACCCCTCGGCAGGCTCTTATCCTGGCCTCAGAGCCCCAGTACCGGCCTTGCCTCACGACAGGCTCCAATGCCGGCCTCGCTGGCCCCAGCACCGGCAAAACCCCTTGGCAGGCTCCGATCACGGATTTGGAGGCCCCAGTACCGGCCTTGCCTCAAGGAAGGCTCCGATGCCGGCCTCGCTGGCCCCAGCACCGGCCTAACCCCTCGGCATGTTCCGATCCCGGCCTCGGAGGCCCCAGCACTGGTCATGCCTCAAGGCAGGCTCCGATGCCGGCCTCGTTGGCCCCAGCACCGGCCTAACCCCTCGGCAGGCTCTTATCCTGGCCTCGGAGGCCCCAGTACTGGCCTTGCCTCACGGCAGGCTCCGATGCCGGCCTCGCTGGCCCCAGCACCGGCCTAACCCCTCGGCATGCTCCGATCCCGGCCTCGGAGGGCCCAGCACTGGTCATGCCTCAAGGCAGGCTCCGATGCCGGTCTCGTTGGCCCCAGCACCGGCCTAACCCCTCGGCAGGCTCTTATCCTGGCCTCAGAGGCCCCAGTACCGGCCTTGCCATACGGCAGGCTCCGTTGCTGGCCTCACTGGCCCCAGCAGCGGCCTAACCCCTCGGCATGCTCTTATCCTGGCCTCAGAGGCCCCAGTACCGGCCTTGCCTCATGGCAGGCTCCGTTGCCGGCCTCACTGGCCCCAGCAGCGGCCTAACCCCTCGGCAGGCTCTTATCCTGGCCTCAGAGGCCCCAGTACCGGCCTTGCCTCATGGCAGGCTCCGATGCCGGCCTCGCTGGCCCCAGCACCGGCCTAACCCCTCGGCAGGCTCTTATCCTGGCCTCAGAGGCCCCAGTACCGGCCTTGCCTCACGGCAGGCTCCGTTGCCGGCCTCACTGGCCCCAGCACCGGCCTAACCCCTCGGCAGGCTCTTATCCTGGCCTCGAGGCCCCAGTACCGGCCTTGCCTCATGGCAGGCTCCGATGCCGGCCTCGCTGGCCCCAGCACCGGCCTAACCCCTCGGCAGGCTCTTATCCTGGCCTCAGAGGCCCCAGTACCGGCCTTGCCTCACGGCAGGCTCCGTTGCCGGCCTCACTGGCCCCAGCAGCGGCCTAACCCCTCAGCAGGCTCCGATCCCGGCCTCAGAGGCCCCAGTAGCGGCCGTGCCTCAAGGCAGGCTCCGATGCCGGCCTCACTGGCCCCAGCACCGGCCTAACCCCTTGACAGGATCCGATCCCGGATTTGGAGGCCCCAGCACTGGTCATGCATCAAGGCAGGCTCCGATGCCGGCCTCGCTGGCCCCAGCACCGGCCTAACCCCTCGGCAGGCTCTTATCCTGGCCTCGGAGGCCCCAGTACCGGCCTTGCCTCAGGCAGGCTCCGATGCCGGCCTCGCTGGCCCCAGCACCGGCCTAACCCCTCGGCAGGCTCTTATCCTGGCCTCAGAGGCCCCAGTACCGGCCTTGCCTCACGGCAGGCTCCGTTGCCGGCCTCACTGGCCCCAGCAGCGGCCTAACCCCTCAGCAGGCTCCGATCCCGGCCTCAGAGGCCCCAGTAGCGGCCGTGCCTCAAGGCAGGCTCCGATGCCGGCCTCACTGGCCCCAGCACCGGCCTAACCCCTTGACAGGATCCGATCCCGGATTTGGAGGCCCCAGCACTGGTCATGCATCAAGGCAGGCTCCGATGCCGGCCTCGCTGGCCCCAGCACCGGCCTAACCCCTCGGCAGGCTCTTATCCTGGCCTCGGAGGCCCCAGTACCGGCCTTGCCTCAGGCAGGCTCCGATGCCGGCCTCGCTGGCCCCAGCACCGGCCTAACCCCTCGGCAGGCTCTTGTCTTGGCCTCAGAGGCCCCAGTACCGGCCTTGCCTCACGGCAGGCTCCGATGCCGGCCTCGCTGGCCCCAGCACCGGCCTAAGCCCTCGGCAGGCTCCGATCCTGGCCTCGAAGGCCGCAGCACTGGTCATGCCTCACGGCAGGCTCCGATGCCGGCCTCGCTGGCCCCAGCACTGGCCTAACCCCTCGGCAGGCTCTTATCCTGGCCTCGAGGCCCCAGTACCGGCCTTGCCTCAAGGCAGGCTCCGATGCAGGCCTCGCTGGCCCCAGCACCGGCCTAACCCCTCGGCAGGCTCTTATCCTGGCCTCAGGGGCCCCAGTACCGGCCTTGCCTCAAGGCAGGCTCCGATGCCGGCCTCGCTGGCCCCAGCACCGGCCTAACCCCTCGGCAGGCTCTTGTCCTGGCCTCGGAGGCCCCAGTATCGGCCTTGCCTCACGGCAGGCTCCGATGCCGGCCTCGCTGGCCCCAGCACCGGCCTAACCCCTCGGCAGGCTCCGATCCTGGCCTCGGAGGCCCCAGCACTGGCCATGCCTCACGGCAGGCTCCGATGCCGGCCTCGCTGGCCCCAGCACCGGCCTAACCCCTCGGCAGGCTCTTATCCTGGCCTCGGAGGCCCCAGTACCGGCCTTGCCTCATGGCAGGCTCCGATGCCGGCCTCACTGGCCCCAGCAGCGGCCTAACCCCTCAGCAGGCTCCGATCCCGGCCTCAGAGGCCCCAGTACCGGCCTTGCCTCAAGGCAGGCTCCGATGCCGGCCTCGCTGGCCCCAGCACCGGCCTAACCCCTCAGCAGGCTCTTATCCTGGCCTCGGAGGCCCCAGTACCGGCCTTGCCTCAGGCAGGCTCCGATGCCGGCCTCGCTGGCCCCAGCACCGGCCTAACCCCTCGGCAGGCTCTTGTCCTGGCCTCGGAGGCCCCAGTACCGGCCTTGCCTCAGGCAGGCTCCGATGCCGGCCTCGCTGGCCCCAGCACCGGCCTAACCCCTCGGCAGGCTCTTATCCTGGCCTCGGAGGCCCCAGTACCGGCCTTGCCTCAGGCAGGCTCCGATGCCGGCCTCGCTGGCCCCAGCACTGGCCTAACCCCTCGGCAGGCTCTTATCCTGGCCTCGGAGGCCCCAGTACCGGACTTGCCTCACGGCAGGCTCCGATGCCGGCCTCACTGGCCCCAGCACTAGCCTAAGCCCTCGGCAGGCTCCGATCCCGGCCTCGGAGGCCCCAGCACTGGTCATGACTCAAGGCAGGCTCCGATGCCGGCCTCACCAGCCCCAGCACCGGCCTAACCCCTCGGCAGGCTCTTATCCTGGCCTTGGAGGCCCAAGTACCGGCCTTGCCTCATGGCAGGCTCTGATGCCGGCCTCGCTGGCCCCAGCACCGGCCTAACCCCTCAGCAGGCTCCGGTCCCGTCCTCGGGGGCCCCAACACTGGCCTTGCCTCACGGCAGGCTCCGATGCCAGCCTCGCTGACCCCAGCACCGGCCTAACCCCTCAGCAATTTCCGGACCCGACCTCGGAGGCCCTAGCACAAGCCTTGTATCATGGCAGGCTCCAATGCCGGCCTCGCTGGCCCCAGCATCGGTCTAACCCCTCTGCAGGTTCCAATCCTGGCCACGGAGGCCTCAGTAGTGGCCTTGCCTCACAGCAAGCTCCGATGTCGGCCACTGGCCCCGGCGCCCGCCTGACCCCTCAGGAGAATAACTTTTTTTTAAAAAAACAATTAAAGCTGTTCCAAGTCAAGATGACCTTCTTTATGACCTAGAGTCACTGTAGCACTTTTTCAAATAGAGCCTGTATAACAGCTTTTACAAAGATGTTGAAGAGATGCCTCCTGCATTAGAAGAGGAAGTTGAATGAAATATCCTTAAAATTCATTTTCATCTTTGAGAGTAAAACCAAAACAGTAAAACTTGGTGCAAGAAGGAGAAATATAAAAGAAAGAGGAATGCTGAAGTGCTTGAACTGTTTCTTTGAGAACTGAGAAAAAACGATTTCAGCTTAATGGAAGAAGAATGTGGGAAACACAGTAAAACTCTACTTTAAAGGCTTCCTGATGGTTAGATGCAATTGAACAAAACATCTTTTTCCGAGTTAAAGTGCCCTGAGTCTTTAAAAAACCCTGGCATTCCATTATCCCTGGTCGAACACACATTTAGTGTACACAGGCTAGAAAAGTAGAGATCGGCTGTATCTGAATCTTTTCTTTTGTAAAAAAAAAAAAAAAATGCTCTGATTGGTGCATTGTAACTATACATCACAGTGAGGTTCAAAGTGATATGAACACACATGCACACAGCACTTGGCGTGTTTCCCTACAGATCCCACCCAGCTCTCTCTCTCCTCATACGTGTTAGTGAGATCGGTAGTGACATCTTCATATATGACTGCATCATCATTTAAACCACAGCTTTTATTTTTTCTCCTCCTCACCTTTCTACTCCATTGCCTTCCACTGTTTTATTGATCTAACTTCTTGTTTATCTGATGTCATTTTGATTTGCCATTTTCTCTTTAGATATGAAAGAAAACAAGTGACCTTGACTTTCTGAGACAGGCTGATCTCACTTAGCATAATCTTCTCCAATTCTATCCATGTTCCTGCACATGATATAATTTTGATCTTCTTTATGGCTGAGTAAAATTCTATTGTGTGAATATGCCACGTTTTCATTATCCATTCATCTCTCAGTGGACACCTAGGTTCCATAATTTGGCTGTTGTGAATTGTGGCCCAAGTATTGACAATTTTTCAATCACTGCACTCGTCTCCCCACCAAACATTGCTGTCACCAACACCACATACCACACAAAGAATTTTACCATATTCAAACAGGGCATCATTGAATGAGAAACATCAGACACCTAGTTTTTTCTCCCAATTCCTGTATGGAGGTGGGTAGCCCACATGAAATAACATTATAGGTAAAAATGGTCAAATAGGAGCAATTTTATGTGGTTTACAATCACAAAGAATATAGCTGGGAGTGGTAGTGTATGCTTGTAATACCCATGCTTGGGAGGCTGAGACAGGAGGATCGCACAAGTTCGAAGCCAGCCTCAGCTAGTTACTGAGGTTCTCAGCAACTTAGCAAGACCCTGATTCCAAATAAAGTATAAAATAGGTTTGGGAGTATAGTCCAGAAGTAGAAAAGCTCCTGGGTTCCACCTCCAGTACCATAAAAAAATAAATAAAATCACAAATATTTATCAATGACAACTTTGAAGGAAACATCAAGAGACTCATCGTTTTTATGCATTCAAATGCACTTTTCTCAAGCCAAATTTAAAAAAGTTTCTTAGTGCACCTTGTATGTCATAATTTTTTTCAAGGCTGATCTTGATTAATGAGGGTCTACATCTGAATATGTGTAAAATTATGAATATGACATGGTTAACCTGGACAACCATTGGTGGGAGGGGGGGAAGGGAAAACGGGGGCGGGGGGAGAGGGCACCAAATATAGTTTAAATGTATACTATTTATGTTCAATAAAAATTGTTAAAAGGAAAAAAGAAAAATAAATAAATAAATCATTGTTCCTCTGATAACTTACTAAATATTTTTGAGGAACTTAATAACACTATTATCCTTTGAATATCACATCAGATTTAATTACATACTCTTTTGGAAGAACTCTTAAAGCATAAAAACTGAAGACACTATATCAGACAGACACTGAAAGAAAAGAAGCCATCAGATACAAACAAGCAAGCAAAGAAACAAATAAAAACCATGGTTTGGAATAAGGGTTCTACAGTGAATTGATTCCCCTTGGGGTTTTACCCTAATATAATCACAAATAGCTTGATTCTGACTCTCTTAATCACTTTTTACTCACTATTAGTGACCACTACGATTTATGATCCTGGTGGGAAAACTGGCATGTGCCTGAGCTTTTACCTTGCTAGCAAGTTAACTTGTCAGATTCATCGATGCTGGCAGAAGAAACAGGACCTCTGAGTCCAAGACAAAGGACATCATTGTTTATGGTACAAGAGGCAAAAGAGCTTCAGTAACACCAGCCCCCTCCCTGCCAAGTTCCATGGGGATGATGAGAGTAGCCCAGATGGGTCCTGTGCACATGGGTATGTCTGTGTTACAGCCAAGGAACTCTGAGCTTATGAACGGTTAATTTTATGAGAGGCTACTAGCAAAACTAACCAAAATTTCACCCAGGAAGAAGGCATTATCTTTGTTATCCAGACTTGAGAGAAACACAATCTCTAACGTCCAGGAATGTTTACTATGCAACCATCCTTGAAAAGTTAATACGAAACAAAAAGCTGCCTTAAGATGTGCAGAAATGCCTCAGAGAATTGTCTCGGAAGATTGGCATTCGGTGTTTTTAAGCAGAAATAAAACGGAAAATATTGTCCTAGGAGTTCTGAAGATTTCTGTAGTAGGTAGTGTTCATGTATTCTTTTTTCTTTTCCTCCTGAACTTTACAGGATATAAGTGAACTATAGGTCTAGGACAAATTCTGTGTGTTACTTTCTAGTTATATGTTCCTGGGGAAGGTACCTACCTTCTATAATAAAGTATTTTCTAATGAAATATTTTCTCAAATACTAGTATTTATCTCCTCATATTTTGAGACTTATACAATATATTGCCTATTGTAAAATTAAAAATTTAGGAAATAAAGAAAAGCATGAATAATATTATAAAAATTCTTACACCAGGTAAAAGCACTGCTCATGTTTTTATTTCTTTGCAATATTAACATATAAAAATACACACAGATATACACATATAGATCGAGTCATATATACTGTCTTCTAAACATCCCTCATTAAGAATGTGTCAAGTGTACTTTTCCAACTTGTTAAATATTCTATAAAGCATGTACATATCAGTGGCTCCACACTTTTACATCATAGAGGTTATTATATTTCAGATAATAGTCTGTTTCCATGTATAAATTTCTATTCACTGGCTATATGCCTCAAAAATTAACATCATTATAAATAAGTCAAAAATTTTTGAAGTTGAATTGGAGGATTAACAGGAGTGAGCATCTTAAAGCCTTTTCAAATATATTTGGCTAATTGCCCTCAAGTGATGAGCAAAACTGATGCCAGCTCTCATTTGAAAAGACTGACTCAGGGTGCTGTATAAAAACAGAAGAGCAGGTAGTAGGACTGTGAATTAAAGTGGCACTTCTCATAACTCAATGTCCCTATGATCACTTGGGTTCCAGGAAAGTACAGGCTCAAGCTTAGAAGGTCAACAGTGGGTCTGAGATGCTACATGTCCAATGATTTTCCAGGCAATGATGATGCTGGCTGCTGGTCTCCGGGTTGTGTTGAGTAGAGAGATGTTAGATTCCAATAATGAAGACAAGAGGTCGTGGTGACTTAGATCAGAGCCTGGCGATGAAGTGTGGTTATTTGAAGTGAAAGCTCCCAAGAGTCGGTGAAAGACTGAGAGAAGAGTGAGTAGTATCTCTGAGATCTTTGATATTGTTCACTGGAGGATGCCAATACTGTTGAGTAGAGAGAGAAAACACAGCTAGAGAATAACTGGGACATCTTAGCAAGGTCTTTGTTTTTCTTTGACACATCAAATTTGAGAGGCACCTAAGTGGAAATCTTGAGTAGCATTTGAAAAACCAAATCCAGAGTTCAGGGAAGAGGCCTCAGACAGAGAGACACATTTGAAGCTTTATCGTACTATAGCTATATGCCTATCTGAAAAAAAATGCAAGTTAACAGTGGAAATGAAAATATTTCTGTAAATAAAATGTGTGTTTGCAAGTGTACACCTGTGTGAATTAAGGTGGGCAGGAATTACATGGTAAAGTCTCTTTTCAAGGTACATTTTTATTCCTCAGTTTTAAAAAATGGAGGAAATTTTTAAGTGATATTTTCTATTAATTTTATTTAGAAAGAGGCTGAACACATGGCAATTTCATATTTTCAATGTGTTATAAAAATGAATGTGCTATATTAGACATTGATAGGTGAAGTTTTAAATCAGACATCATGGGTTTAAGTTCCTTTCTAATCCTTAAAAGTTACTTAAATTTAGTCAAGTTAGTTAACCTCTCCAATTGCCAGTATCATATCTTTTTTTAAAAAAAGAATAATATTTGATCTCATTGGAAGAATAAGCCAGCAAACATTTTTAAACTAATAGCTAATACTTTGTGCATTAGGTTATTTCTGTTAATTAATGTTAAATAAATATTGTCTTTTAATGATCAGCATAATTATTCTTTGGACTAGAGATATTTGTGTTAGAGTATTAAGTTGAGGTGATTTCTTTTTTTGGTGCTTTTTTTCCCTTTACAGGTAAGGATAGATTATATAAGAACAGAGGTGTATAAAATCTTTTAGAAAGGCAGTTAAATCTATAATCATCTAAGAAAACTTAGATGAGCAAATAAGGTGACCTCACTGAGAGGGATGGAAGGGAGGACAAGGGAAATTCTCTAATGTACAAAATGTACATTCACAAACATATCAAAGTTGATCACTAAGCTAAACATGAGAAGGAAGGAAGGGCAGAGAATGTGGCGGGAATAAAGAGTGCTGTATTCATGTATTACTCTACCATCTTGTATTCCATTAAAATGTATGACTACAATACACCAACTATATATATATATATATATATATATATATATATATATATATATATATATGGAGAGAGAGGAATACAAAGGCAGAGTGAGTTCCTAAAATTTTAAACTACTTGCATGTTGTGTTGTTTTTTGAAAGAATATTGAGGATAGTCTGTTTAGGGCATGGGAAGGGAAGAAATTATGCAGCAAATAGATGGTCACTTGTGCTCTAGCTTCCTTTTAGCTCTTACATTACAAAAAACTATGTGTCCATGAGTGAATTTTTATATTGTACTTTACCAAATTAGAAATGTATTTAGCTTTCATAGTCAAAGAAGAAATAATTTTACCTGAGATATAGACTGAGCCTTGAAGGATGAATATGATATTATTCAACAAAAAAAATCACCTTCTAGAAGAGTCAAGAACAAAATTGTCAGTGGTGAAACAAAATATACCGATGTGAAATTTTAAGTGCCAATCTCAATATCCTACATGGAGAAGGGGGAAGAGTGGGGAGGAAGTCAGAGTGGAAACTCACCAAGGGCTATATGCATGTATGTCTCTATTGCTCTAAACTACATTAGGATGTGAGACACAATCCACCAATAAAAATATATTAAATTAAAAATAGCCAGGCGTGGTGGCACATGCTTTTAATCCCCGTGCTTGGGAGGCTGAGACAGGAGGATTGCACAGGTTCGAAGCCAGCCTCAGCTACTTAGTGAGGCTCTCAGCAACTTAGTGAGAGCCTGTTTCCAAATAAAATAGAAAATTGGTCTGGGAGTATATACAATATACTGGGAGCATATAAAATATATAAAATAGGCCTGGGAGTATATAAAATAGGTCCTGGAGGTAGAAAGCCCCTGGGTTCCACCCCCAGTACTACCAAAATATTAAAAAATTTAAATAAAATATCTATGTTCATGAAATAATAAAGTAAGAATATATTAAATATTTCTATGGTCAGATATGTGGGGAAGGTGAAAAAAATTAATCTAGGATATCTTTACAGAAATTTGCCTTGTTTTCTTGGTGCTGCAACTTACCAGAAATTAAGTGGATTAAAGGAACACTCATCTATGACATCATAGTTTAGTAGGTCAGAAATCCACGTGGATTTGGCTCATTTCCCTGTGCCTGATGCCAAAAGACTCAAACCAAGGTTTTTGCTGGCCTAAGATCTCTTATCATCCTTACTTTCTGTTTTTCTAATCGGTGCTGTAATCACACCTCCTGATGAAGTTCAGGTTAAACCTAGGGAGCCCTCCCCTCTTCTCAGCCCACTTCCCCTCCTTGCTCACCTTCCCATGCTCGATACAATGACTGGCCTTGATGACTTTGTGTGTGTACATCATGTCTATGGAGGTGTTTTCCCCTTCCAGGCTTCCTCTCCCCTTCCATCTCCTTCAGTTAGATCCCTCTTTTATTTATTTATTTTTAAATTTTTTTGTATTGGTGCATTGAAGTCATACATCTTAATGGAGTACAAGATGGTAGTGGCATACGTGCACACGTCACTCAGTTGGCCCTCCTTTATTCCACCAAGGTTTCTCCTCCTTTGTCCCAGTTTTTCCTTAGCTTTTACATATGGTGGAGAACATCTGAACTTTCACTTTTTGTGACCGACTAATCTCATTTAGCATAATATTCCCCAGTCTTTGTTCATTTCCCTGCAAATGACATGATTTTGTTCTTCTTTATGGCTGAGTAGAATTCCGCTGTGTATGTATCCCATAGTTTTGTAATCCATTTGTTTGTTGATGGACATCTTGGCTGGTCCCATAATTTGGCAATTATGAATTGTACAGCTATAAACATAAATATGGCCTGGGCTCTTTTCTGAAGGCCCAGCAGAAAGTCCACTCCCAGGACCCTTCACATTGTTCAGGAGACCTGAACTCTATGTGCTCCTATGACTTAGGTATGTCTGTCCTGACTGCCTGTCAGCTGAAGGTCATTTCCAACTTTTAGAGGCATTCTTTAGGCTAATTATTTAGTATATGAATACCTCTGTTGTTAGGAGAGGGATGACCAAACCAATCATTTAGAATAATTTATTTAAACGTGCCCTCAAGCAAATTTACATTATTTCTAATACACACATTTATATTTAATAAGATATATAAAAGATTATACTTCCTTGAGGAATATTCATTTTTGTATAATTAAGCTTGTGGCAATGATCTTTGCTTTGAAATTAAAAGCTAACATCCTTTTTTAACCTTTTAATAAAAATATAATCTATAATCATACACATTTCCCCACTGTCTATCAAAATATTCCTGTTTCTTAAACAGTCTGGAAGTGTTTCCAATCCAACTAAAACATTTTCTGTGAGTTTTCTTTAAATACCTGACTATTTTTTATTATCTTGTCCTAACAGATTCTATTTCTAGAAACTATACTTTAATTATTTAATTTAATTTCTCACCCATAGAATGGGGTGGTGTCTCAAAAAATAATGTTCTTTACGTTCACTCCTCCATTTGTGGGTCCAATACATTTGTTTGTGTATTACTATTTCTTACCTTGAATTACAGTTTCATTTCAGGGCTAAGATAATAAGCTATAATTCTTAGTATAAACCAAAGGCACAATAAATATTCAATGAGTGATTTTAGTAGAAAGATGATGGTCATTATAGTCCCATTAGTCATTTAAAATATACTAATACTTAGTGTCAGATAATACAATGAAATAGTATTCATAAGTGAAATCATTTATATTATTTCATTGATTCACTAACCTATTGTGTGCTGGTGGAGCATTGCCCATGGGTATTTTGTGTTTCTGCACATCTTGCAGAGACACTGACAGCTTTTCCCCTGGACTGTTGCTTTAAAATATTTGTAGAGCGAACAGCCTCGAAAAATAGAAATGGCATCTCCCTTTTGGGGTAGGAGGTAGATTTGTTGGTTTTCAGTATAATAAAGATGATGTGTCCTTCTGGGGCAACAGCCCATTGTGAAACATTGGGATTGAGGTTGCCATTCCTCTCCTCTAGGAATACCTTATTCACTCTGCATATGCAGTGTCGCTTGTTTCTTGTGAAATCAACCTGTGGAAATTAGGGGTCAGGGAACCAATGAAAGAAAATGATCATACTCAGCCTATTCCTATTCTGTGAGTGATAAACATCTTTTGTCTCTGACTTCAAAGGGTGTGTCTTCTGCTAGCATCCTTAAGAAGGCGATAGGGTGGGTTGTTAACTTGCAGATAGGATACAATCTCAGGTCCTACACAGCTCTTAGTAGTATGTTGGAGGCACCTTGCTGCATCTATAAAGAAAGATTAGCTATATTCTTGCTCTCATGTAGCCTGTTAGCTATCTTGAGGTGCTTCTGCTTGAAGCAAGTATGGAAGAAAAAAATAATCAGGGGAAAAGAGTATTATATTACATTACAAGTTTTTTTTTTATATTAGACCACATATTTTGCCATTTTTCATTAAGTCACGATCCTTTAATCAGTGTATTGCCATTATTTCTGCATTAAGGAACAAAACAAAAACTTAAACTAAACCAAATCAGAGTCACATAACCATTAATGTTTGCTAAAAGAATATTAACTTTGAATTAATCAAATGTGTACCCATTTAGAAAGTTTAAAAGCCTTTAGTGAATCATTATTTATTATTTTTTTTTCTTAATTGGTTGCATGGGTTCTTTCTGAGATTTTTAGGAATACCTTATTCACTTATTTCTTTGTATAATAATATTGGGTTTTTTGGTATACAATTTGTGATTTTGATGAATCTTATCACAGGCATATCTGCTCCCCCATCTCCCAAACTCCTAGAAGGTATTTATTTATTTATTTATTGTAGTACTGGGGTTACTGGAAGCCCTTCTACCTCTGGGCTACACTCCCAGACCTATTTTATTTTTGGAAACAGGGTCTCTTAAGCCAGGGCGGCTGGCTTCAAACCTGCGCGATCCTCCTGTCTCCGCCTCCCAAGCGCGGGGATTACAAGCGTGCGCCACAACGCCCGGCAAGGTATTTATTTTAATTCCCATTTTTCCAAGTTAATGAAAAAGTTTTTTTGTATTTACTGAACATTTGAACTACAGTTCTATCACCTATTTACTTCCAGACAACTCCATAAGAGTTATTTTAGGTTTGGTGAGAAAAAAACGTATGCGAGAGGGTGATTAAAGGAGGAGAAGGATAGAGCTCAGAGGTTACTAGGCCTAATTCCAGTCACCTGCCATCTGTCCCCTTAGAGTTTAACCTCTCTTCCCATGGAGTGATTTATTTTAATTAGGACGTGAATCCCTACTTGTTTAGCCTGGAGAGACTCAAGCTGGAGGAGCGGAGTGGTCTCATTTTTGGGTCCTGGCCAAGGATGAACAGCCTGTGAGGACAAAAGAGAGAAGACGCTGATAAATTTACTCAGTCTTTTAGAGCATAACATGAATTAGGAGAAATAAATTGAGAAATGGTGGTGGCCTTTTGTAGCAATCTTGGTATCCTTATGGGGACAGTAATAACATTAGAAATTATAGAAGTGAGGAGGATCCAGTGCCTCCTCTTCTAAGCATGGCTACATCATTGAAATCTGGAAGTGATGATTTTTTTTCTTCCTACAAAATACCCATCTTAATAGTAAGTGATACCATTACTTAGTGCCCTAGGAGAGCTACAAAGTAAAAAGGTGACAAAATACAAGCCTACTGTGAATCATTGGACCAATGATCTTGAAACCTGAGCCTAAAACAGAATGACACGGAAGGTTTTATAAAAACAGATGGCTAGGATCCCCCCCTCTAGCATCTCCAATGTAGTCATATCTGTGGTGGGACACAATGGTTAGCATTTATAATAAACTTCCTGGTAATGTTTATGCTACTGGTGCTGGGAGTCACACTCTGAGAACCACGCCTCCAAAGGAATGAATAGAAAAACACTTTTAAAAATAACAGTTAAAACTATTCTAGTCAAAAATCTAATGATTTTTGCCATGCGATATATTCTAGTTTTGGCTCTGTAATTACCATCTTAATCCACTCAATACATGATTGCTAAGAGTGCACTGTGATCAAGGAATCACTGTGAAAGTAGTCATGAGAGGTAGATGGATAAAGTAAACATGAATCCTATGCACAAAGAGATGCTAGGCTAAATGGACAGATAAGCTGTGTAAAAGACAGTGATTTCCTATAGCAAAGCCAAATGCCATAACAAAAAGTATAGAAATAGTGATGTAATGGTTGAGGGAGGGAGACATTTATGTTAGAGATAACAGAATCTGGTGGTTCTGGTCAGTAAGATAGCCTTCAGAGCTACATATCTAAGTATTCTTGCTGCCCTATCAAAAACATTTTATTTTGTTCACACCCATAGATTCTGATGCGCAATTCAAAACCTACTTGAATAACATGATCCAGGTATGTTTGACATAAATGGAGATCTAGAGATGAGTGGCTTGGTTATTTTTATAATATAATATGTAGTGGTAGTTTTATTACATGATAATCCTATTAATATCGCAATTATAATTACATACGAAACTTCAATTTGAGTGTAATATCTGAGATGTGATAAAATTGCACGCTGTCAGGAAAGGTAGCAGTGAATACCTCTTTTGCTAAAGTATGCATGGAGGTTTTAGCTCAGTAGTCTTTCCAACATAACTCATCATATTTATATTAACCTGTTCAAAATTTCAGATTGCATTTTCCAGTTTTAGGTTAGGAAGCAGTATTATTTCCTAAATTTGTTTTTTTTTTACTAACCTAATAAGATTTTATTTTTATTTTTTAATCACATATTTTAAAATAACCTCACTGGTGCATTATAATTTTATGTCATAATATATTTTCTAGTGACAGTGACTACATGCACAGAGGACTTGATGAGCTGTCCCCTGGCTCTTTTCTATACATGATATTGAGATTAGTATTGGGATTATTGCATATGTATATAACATCCGTACAAGCGATCCCTTCATTAATTCTCCCTCTCCCATATAACCATCCCCTAGACCACCTCCCTTGCTCCACTGGGGTTTCTTCTTCATCAAAAGTGCTTCTGGGATCCCTACTGCTCCCTAGCTTCTACACATGAGAGAAAACATATGACCCTTCACTTTCTATGACTGACTAATTTCACTTAACATAATGTTCTCCAGGTTCATCCATTTTTTTCTGAAAATGACATAATTTTGTTCTTCTTTATTGCCGTGTAGAATTCCATTGTGTGTATATCCTGTAATTTTGTAATCTGTTCATATGTTGATGAACACCAAGGTTGGTTCCCTAATTTGGCTATTGTGAGTTTTGCTGCTATAAACATGGATATACATGTATTACTACAATATTCTGATTTCAGTCTCTCTAGAAAATACCCAATAGTAGAATAGCTAGATTATATGTAGATGCATTCTCCAGTTTCCTGAGAAATCTCCACACTGATCTGTATAGGAACTGGACTAATTTGCAATTTTACCAATAGTATAGAAGAATTTCTATTTCCCTACATCCTCACCAGGATTTATTGTTGTTTGACTTTTTGATGGTTGACATTGTAATTGGGGTTAAGTGGAATCTCACTGTAGTTTGATTTGCATCTCCATGATTGTTAATGATGTTGAACATTTTTCATATATTAATTGGCCATTAGTAGCTCTTCTTTGTCAATTATCTAATTCGATTGCTCATTTCTTGGTTGGGTTATTTGTTTTATAGTATTAAATCTTTCATTTTATTTTATTTTATTGTGGTACTGGGGTTCCTGGAAGCCCTTCTACCTCCGGGCTATACTCCCAGACCTATTTTATACTTTTTATTTGGAGAGAGGGTCTCTTAAGCCAGTGCAGCTGGCTTCAACCTGCGCAATCCTCCTGTCTCCGCCTCCCAAGCGCGAGGATTACAAGTGTGTGCCACCACGCCTGGCTAGTATTAAATCTTTTAAGTATGTAAATTTGTGTTCTATACTCCAAGTTCTCCAAGAACAAAATAAAGCTACTCTTAAATACAAGGAAAAAAAGTAACAACAAACATATTTACAAAAGCTTGAGTATTGAAAAGAAAACAGAAAGATATTGTCATGTGCCTATTCAGTGCAAAACTCAAAGCCATGTTGATGTTCAAAATACATTTAACCTGCACATCTCGCAAAAAATGCATTTACCAGCCATTAACATACCAGTCTCAATTCACGCTTATTTTTTTAAGTTTAAAATTCAAAACAAACTTAGTTTTTTATTATCTAAATATATCTTCAAATATTTTGTATCTTTAATCATACCTACTATATAAGTTTATGCAGTAAGCTTTTTTCTATCTAAGATGAATATACATATTCCTAGCCTGTTTTACTTGGTTGTCTCAAAAGGTATTAAATTTCATAAAATAGAACAGAGATTTGTGGGTACTCAGCTTGGTAAAAATTTACCTATTCAAATGCTTCCCATCAAAGAGCACTTCTGTTTTCTCACAGTAGATGTCAAGAATTCTTGAAGTATCTATTTAATATTTTCTTGAAACTCCCTTGCCAAGTGGCATTGTACAGCAAGGAGAAACCAACATCCCATGCTTCTCTATTTTTATGTGTATGTGGTGTGCAGATGTGGAGGAAACAAAGTCTAATCAGAAGATGAACTTGAGCTGTTGTGAATAATAGAGGAAAGTTCATATTTCAGAGCACATGCTTTTCACAGCTTTTTCCTGATAATGCAACTTCCTGTAAGTAGGTGTCATTGACCACGAGAGGTGGGAAGAGGGAGACTTATTTTTATAACTGTGATTACATGAGGCTTGTATCTCTGGTGGTAACAGCACGTAGAAAGGACATCTTATATTAAGGACATCTGTACCTTTCACCTAATTTCACTGCATTGGTTTTTACTATTGCATGGCAAATTCAATTGCAACCCAATTTCTCCCTGTGTAACTTTATTGGCATGTCAGAATCAATACATGTTGCTACTCTGAAGCAGAAAGTGCCCTAAGGAGAGCCAAGTTCTATACCAAATTTGTGACTCCTATTATTGTTTTTTGAAATATCTTCAAATACTGGATTAGCAAAGACTGCTGCATGTATCTAAAGAGTAAAACAGGTAGACAGAGCTTTTTCCATTTCTCCAAAGAAATAGCCAGAGATCAATATTTTACTCCCCAGTCTAATATATATGAATGTATTTGTTCTACATATTTATATTCCATATTTTAGTAGTTTATATTGATTACACACTTGACATGGTCATTAAATTAATGAGCTTTCTTAAGTATCTTATTCAGCTTTATAATCTATTATCATATTTTATGATTTTTTTGTTTTATATTAATTCATCACCAGTTATACAAATTATTGATAGTATCAATTGAAACCATACGATAGATAGTAAATTGGGTAATAGAAGAAATGCTTAATGATCTCAATCCATAACAATTTCTTTTTAACATCATGGGATTAATGAATGTGCCACTTGTATATTAGCAACCAGCTGCCTAGAAACAAAATGATAGGATGGATCTAAGTCATTACGAATTATAGAGATAACATTGGAGCTTGCCCAAGACAACCAGTTCACCCTGAAATTCCCAAGGCATTATCTATGCTCTGTTCCTCTCTTCTCTTGCCTACATTAGCATAGGCTATGAAATCAGCAAAAAGTTTAAGAGAAAAAACTGGACCACCTATGGCCTACTCTCTTATGCATCACTAGCCTGTGTACATTTTAATGAAATTAATATGAAATATACAGAGGTGCTACATACCCGCATTTTAATAAAGTGGTCCACAAGCTTAGATTTTTTTTGTTTTATTTATTTTATTTTTAAAACTAAATTTGTTTTTTAATGGGAGTAGGAATTGAACCCAAGGCCTCATGCATTCAAAGCCTATGCTCTACAATTAAGCTACATCTCCCCACTTTTTTTTTTTTTTTGTAGTACTATGTATGGAACCCAGGGGCATTCTACCTCTAAGCTATACCCTCAAGCCCTATTTTTTATTCTTTATTTTGAAACAGGATCTCACTGAGTTGCAAAGTGCCTCACTAAGTAGCTGAGGCTGTCCACAAATCGCGATCCTCCTGTATCAGCCTCCCGAATGCCAGAATTACAAGTGTGCACCGGCATGCCCAGCTCAAAACTTAAGTTTTAAACACTAAGATAATGGTAAATTGTAAAAAAAAAAAATTAGAGTGATTTTATGTACCTTCTACTTATTTTTCTCTAAGGGTAATATCTTGCAGGCTATATAGTACTATATGACAACCAGGGTATTGATATTGATAACAGTCAAACACAGAACACTACCCAAACCACAAAGATCCCTCATGGTGCCCTTTTATTGGCACACTCATTTCTTTCTGACCGTCTCTCCTCCTTCAACCCTTATAACCACTTTCTCCATTTCTATAATTTTGTTTTTAAGAACATTGCCTAAATGGAGTTATATAAGATGTAACCTTTGAGGATTGACTTTTTCTCACCTAGTGTAATTCTATGGAGAATCATTCAAGTTTTTGCAAATTATTGATTATTTGCATCACATCATATGAAGGGCATATGCTAGCAACATAAAATATCACTATTTATGATTTTCCTTAACTATCATACCTTAGCTTTGTGATTTACTGTTATCACATTTTGTCTTGTAACTTTTTTGTTTAACACTAATTCAACATTTACTGGTGCTTTGGCTGGAGGAAGTTTGTAAATTTTCTTCCCTGTAAAGTAGATTTTTTAAATTTTTATTCTTTCCATACCACACTTTTTGGAAGGAATCATCATGAACAGACCAATTTAAGGAGTTATGCTCCACTTTCTTCATTTTCCCCCCACAAAACTACATTTATAGGCCATCAAAAGCAGAGAACAAGTTCTGAGGAATGTATTTTCAGGGGATCTTGTCAAGGCGGTAACATCATAGAGTGTTCTTACCCAAACTATGACAGCTACATCAGTAGACAATTCTCTGCCTTGCACTGTCCTAAGCTGGGCCCTGAGCAGCTGCCTAGATGCACTTACCTCCTCCCAGCTCTCTTCCCTGTGGCTTGCAGCTGGACTCAGCAGTGAGACCCCTGCCAGAGGCTGGAGCGGGGAGGAACAGGCCTGGCTCTTCCTGTGATTCCTGCTCCCTCTTTACGCTCACTGTCCTACTTCTAAGTATCATCCTTATCAGGCAGCCCTTCTGCCAGAACTTCGGCTTTTATCAGTATTTAGCAACCTTTACTTTATTCCTTTATACAAATGAATTCCCATTGTCTCCAGCCCCATGGACATTTTACCATTCCTCATAGGTTGCCCATCCTTCTACATATAGCTCCTTCAATGAACTGTCTTCTATTAAATTCTGAAAATACCATTTTATTTTTGGTGCTGTAAACCTAAGTGCTACATTTTTTTTTCTAATTAGCCAGAGATAACACATACAAAGAGGGATGAGAGGTATCCTGAAAGTGTGAAACCTTTGGTGTAAACAGAGGATATGCATGGAAGGGGGAATGCAGGGTCATTTCCAGAGGAAGAGTGAGAGATGTGCTTTGGGTATTCCCAGCTCTTCTTTTAATGGAAACATGGTGAAGGTTGAGTACAGAAAGGTTTGTGAGAATCATGTCCATCTGATGATCACAAAATGGGTTCACATCTGTCAAGAGATAACAAAATGGGTTGACATCTATCTAGTGACCATAGAATGGGTTGACATCTGTCTGGTGATCACAAAATAAGTTGACATCTACCTAGTGGCCACAGGATGGGTCTATGGTGACCTGGTCATCGTCTAGATCCTTGACCTGTTCTCTCTTGCCTAGTAAACAGATAACACTGGAAAGTCCCTTTTTACAGGTTTCTCAAGATATCATCTCTCTCCTGTTTGATGTTTAAATAAAAGGATGAATTAATAATGCACAAGATAATTATCATAGGTGAGTGAGTTTTGAGTTAGCTTTAGGATTTACAGATTTTCCAGGAAATTGGGAATAAATTGTGGGGGATGGCTTAGAAAGTGGCAGGCCTGGAAAAGTATGCTCAACTTCAATATTAAAAATTTCTTTCTTGAGTGTCTCCTTTCTATCTACTTTTTAAATTTCTTCTATTCTACCGCAGTCTCCCTCTCTTAATCTATTATGTTGGATTATTAACAGAGAGCAATGTAATATTCATAAGAGGGTGACTGTATAGTAACCCTAAGATTTGTAGGTTTTGCAGAGATTTGGGAGCAATGGGCATGGAAGAGAGAACTCGCTTGTTGGGAAGAGTAGGTGGAACTTAAGCAGAAGTCTCTTGATTTAAAGTGATATTTTCTTTCCTTTTGTTCCCTTTCTATCTATGCTATTATTTCTTCTACAATCCCTCAGGCCTACTTGTTATTCCCAATTGTATGTGACTCTATTCTTTCGCATTATAATCTCACGAACACTGTGGATCATGTGTACAGTTTTCTGAACAAAACATTATGATCCACTTTCATATTAGTTCACTTACATTTTATTATGTAAATTATGGAGTTATAATATGAAAACACCCAACTTTGCACAAGTATTTTCTCCCCAGTTGAAACTCAGACACATCAATGAGGTTTTGCATAAGCACATATAACTAATTTCTGTAAAAATTAGAGAACTTGTAAGGGTTTGAGAATAATTTGGATAGAAAAAAAAATTGAGTGTCTGATAAGGCAAGTATTGGGGGAGACTGAACAATGACAAAGAGTGATAGAGGAACTTAGCCAAAGGGCACTAGGGTAGTACCCACCCAAGGGGGACTTAGAAGAGGATGTATGGGTGCTCGGGAAGGGCTTCAAAATAGTGACTGAGATGTGGAGCTTATCAAGGTACATTTACATTTTTGTAATTTTTATAATACATTAATACTTTTAAACAATGGCTGTGATTGTAATCAAGCTTTGGCTCTAATTGTTCTTTATCTCTAATTACATTTGCTTCTTCAATGACCTAAGTTAGTGGCATGGTTTTAATTTATTTTATTTTATTTTATTTTTGTGGTACTGGGGCTCCTGGAAGCCCTTCTACCTCAGGGCTACACTCCCAGACCTATTTTTATATTTTTATTTGGAGACAGGATCCTTAAGCCAGTGCGGCAGGCTTCGAACATGCGCGATCCTCCTGTCTCCGCCTCCCAAATGCAGGGATTACAAGTGTGCGCCACCACGCCCGGCATGATTTTAAATAGCATCTGTACACCAGCAGTTTCACATTTCCACCCCCAGCTCAGCTGCCTCTGACTTGCGTTTCTAATAGCCTACTTGAATGTTTCATCAACATCTCAAATTCAACATGTATTTCCCAGTCAACCTGCAGTTTTTAGCTAAAGACATCATCCATCTATCAGTTGCTTAAGCCTGACATCCTGGAATTATGTTTTACACTTCTTTCCCTCACATTAAATTAATTATGGAATCTTGTTATTTCTACCTTTAAATATGTTAAACATACCCACAGTCTAGTTATATACAGTCGTCCCCATTGCTAACAGTGATCTAACACAACATTTTTACCTAGGGGAAGTTACCGGATCATTTGGAATATATATATTCACCACGGGGTAAAGCCAAACTGTTTTTCAAAATTACATTTTCCCCAGAAATTAATGAATGTCTTTCATTTTCTGTATTCTCACCAATAACATTTTAATCTTTAGTCTTTCTGGTGAGTGGGTAGTGGTACCACACCATGGCTCAAAATCATGTTTTCTGATTACTGAAGCTGAGCATTGTTTCACTGATTTATTTGCCATTTGTCTTGTGTTTTTCACAAGTTCTCTGGAGTTTTCTCACTTTTTTGAGAGTGATAGAAAATAAATTCTGTGTGTGTTCTTTTATTTTTTAAATTATTTGATAATATAACAATGACAGATTGTATGCATTTTCATTCTTGCAACCCTTGGGTTTATATTAAGTTTATCAATTTATGCCTCTCACTTATTTATATTCTACATATTTCCAGACAGCATTTCAATCACTAGAGAGCAATTCCACAGGTTAATTTTACAACTCCCCAATTCAATTACAGCAGTAGTTTCATTTATCTGTTTATATGATAAAACATGGATCCTTGAAGCCTCTAGCTTCAGTCTTTCAATTTCCCTCCCCAATGTAATACAGAAAAAAATATCTGTCAAATTGTTTAGCTACCATAATAAGGGCGATTATGTATAGGTGAGTTAAATCACTGAACCTGGAGAACTTCAGTTTAGTTGCTCACTTCTTGATTGGGTTGTTTTGCTAGTGTAGTCTTTTGAGCTCTTTGTATATTCTGGGTATTAGCCCTCTGTCAAAGTGGTGGCTGGTAAAGATCTGCAAAATTATGGGAAACACAATGGAATTCTATTCAGCTATAAAGAAGAACACAATCATGTCATTCGTAAGAAGATGGAAAGACCCAGAGTACATTATGTTAAGTGAGATCAGCCAAACACAAAAAGAGAAGGGACATATGTTTTTTCTAATATGCCCAAACTAGGGAGCATTGGGGATATCAGAGGGACTCCGGATAATGGAGGGGAAACCTCAGCAAAGCTGAAATGGAAGGGTAGGAGAGGAAGAAGGCTGAGGTTGATTAATGGAGGAGCTACATTTGAATGTGTATAAAAGTATGAATGTAGCATGGTCAGCCTGGACACTCATTGTTGGGAGGGGGGTTAGGGGAAGTGAGAGGGGAGAGGGCACCAAGCACAGTCTGAACGTATGTCATTTTTAGTATGATCCACATAAAAAATAAAATAAAAATAAAAAACAAAATAAAATAAAATTGGGTTGTTAAAAAAAAAAATAAAGTCTCTCTTGCAACCCAGTTTCTCCTTAGCTTCCATACATGAGAGGGAACATATGACCCTTCCCTTTCTGTGAGTAGCTAATCTCACTTAACCGTGTTCTCTCAACCCATCCATTTTCCTGTAAATGACATAATTTTTCTTCTTTATTGTTGAGTAGGATTCTATTCTGTGTATATCGCATACTTTTAAAATCCACTCATCTGTGGACGGACACCTAGCTTGGTTTCATCTGTTAAGATGGGCTGCAAATAATGGGTTGTGAAGAATGTGGACGGGGTTGTCTTGTCCCTGCGCTGTTCTTGTGGACCCTCTTCATACGCTCAGATTTCCCTCGTCTTAGCAACTTTTTCTCTTCCACTCTCTTCAGTCCCATTCAATCCACACTCTAACACATTCCCCACACAAGATATACTGACTCATTCAGGCTGCAAATGATACTGCAGTTGTTATCTGTGCCACACAGCTTTATGGGAGATATTGTATTACCCTAATCGCTAAGTAGAGGCTGTTCTATAAATCCTAACTCCTCCACAAAGCTATTTATTCATGCTTCTCTGCTTACTATACAGTGCCTAATAAATTCCTGATATGCAGTAAACATACCACAAAGTTGTATTATTGTAATTAAAAAAAAGGTCCCCCCCCCCGCATAAAATGTTGCTTATGATGAGGGCACCTCTTGTGTGAAGGTGAATCTTTAGAAGAAAATGTTCCAATACGTATCAAATTCAATCTTGAAAAGGGAAGCAAACAGGGCTAGAAAATTACAAGGTTATTATGGAGCAGCATTTTGTCTTCACTGCCATCCGGTTTATGACCAGAGTAAACTTTATTGAAAGTAGGAATATTAAAGCTCTTTTTGTTTTATTTTTGAAGGCTAAAAACAATGGGAAAGGTGTATAAGCTCATGTTTCAAAAATTTTAAGCAAGCTTGATTCTCATTTTTCTCCCCTCAAAAATGCCATCTTCACCCCAGCCCTGGTTGGAGGTGACTGATGACAGACCCTTACCCGTGCTAAGGACATGTTCTACCATGTAGCTTCATCCCCAGCCCTTGATTATTTTGTTTTATTATTTTGTGAAAATTTTTAATTAATATTATATTACATCAAACTGTTTTTTTTTCCAAAATCTAACCCTTTGTAAATGATGACCTAAAGTACTGAGGATTATTATTATTCATAAGTAGAATAAACATTAGCAAGTAAGTAAATTTTAATTATAGGCTGATGTTCTGAAAATACAGCTGTCCCTACCTGGTATTCTCTTTCACAGGTGTTTTTGTTACTGACTGTTGTCAATTTTTCACTTGTAAAACTTTGATGAAAGGTAGAGGCCCCAAAGGGAAAAAAAAGATATTTTCAGAAATGGTTTTCTTCAAAGAAAATGTTAAAAAGTATGCCATTTTTTGAAAAAAAAAATCTCACATCCATGAGAAATCAATCATTTTAAGAAATATCAATAGATTTTAAAACGGAATTTGTAACAGAAATTCTTGATGTGTTTCTCATGGGAGTTTAATGGCTGCTTTCTACAAACCTCCAAGTAAAACTTCAGGCATCGTAGTGAAGTGACCCTACGTTTATCCCTTATTAAAGTCACTATGAATTAATAGATAGAAGATGGAACTGAATGAAGTTCAATATGCTCTGGAATATGTGATCACAAACATTTGTTTTGGCATCGATGCCCAACATCATCGAGAGACAATGGACGTGTTTTCGTCTGCAGGGTAAGATAAGGTGACTGCTGGTTGAGCCCTTGAAATGTAGCTCACAGTAGAAAGTGAATTTCACTGTCTTCCAATTGGTCAGAGGAGGCTAGAGGCTAACACCGTGCTGTCTTACAGGAAAGCAGGTCTCGAGAAAATGTCAGGTTCCTGGCCAGTTACAGGTTGCAAAATTAACAGAGTTTAACTGAAGGAAAAACAGCAACAAAGCCGGGCGCGGTGGTGCACGCTCGTAACCCCAGCATTTGGGAGGCTGAGACAGGAGCATCGCGCTTCACTGACAGCTTCAGCTACTTAATGAGGCCCTCTGCAACTCAGTGAGACCCTGTTCCAAAATAAAGAATAAAAAATAGGGCTGGAAGTGTAGCTTGGAGGTAGAATGGCTCTGGATTCTCTTCTCAGCCCTCCCCCCCAAAAAAAGAAAAAGAAAAAATGACAATATATTTTTTCTTCATAGCCAATACGAAAGTAAAATATATAACAAAAATAGCACAAATGGCAGGAGGGAATCATTGGAATTGTTGTAAGGCTCTCACACTGCAGAAAAAAATTATCTGAATAAAGGAAAATCTCTTAATAAAATATAGTCTCTCAACAAAATATTGCTATGATTGGATGTTCACAATAAAATTAAACTTGGTTACTACCACACAACTTATATAAAATTAGCTCAAAATGAATCCTATTCTTAAATATAAATATGAAAACTATGAAACTATAAGAAACCATAATAGCAAAGTTATTTTGTCCTTGTGTTAGAGTGTTGGGGTCTTGTATTAAAAGCGCAGAATTGCCGGGCATGGTGGTGCACGCTTGTAATCCCTGTGACTGGGAGGCAGAGACAGGAGGATCGAGCAGGTTCAAAGCCAGCCTCGCTGGCTTAAGAGACTCTGTTTCCAAATAAAAAATATATAAAATAGGTCTGGCAGTGTAGCCTAGCGGTAGAAGGATTCCATCCCCAGTACCACCAAAAAAGAGCAGAAAGTAAATGAAAAGAAGATAAGAAAATTAAAGAAGGAAGAGGTGAGCTAGGAATGTTGCCATATCATGCCTACACGCTCCATACTTGGGAGGCTGAGACAGGAAGGTCTCAGGTTTGTTGCCAGATTGGAAACTTAGTGAGGCTCTCTACAGCTTAGTTAGATAGTTTCACCTAAAAAAATAGAAAAAAAATATTCTCTGGTAAGAAAGTAAAAAGAAATATTGAAATGTTATCTTTAAGTCATCAAAAGCTTGGTATCAGACAAATTAAACTGTTATGTGAGATTATCATTTTTAATTTTGGATAAATTGCTATAATACTAGATGTCAACCACTAAGCCAAGCATGGGAGGGAGGGATGGGGAGGGAATGGGGTGGGGATCGGGTGGGGGCTGACTGGGCGATGTGTGCATGTATGTCTACAAAAGTTTGTATCCCACTATGATGTATGAATACAGTGCACCAATAAAAAATTAAAAAAAAGAATTTTCAAATTTCCAAATAAAAAATAAAATAGAACTGGGGTGTGGCTCAGAGGTAGGACACTTCTGGGTTCAATCCCCAGAAACACACACGAAAGAAAGAAAGAAAGAAAGAAAGAAAGAAAGAAAGAAAGAAAGAAAGAAAGAAAGAAAGAAGGCAGGCAGGCAGGCAGGCAGGCAGGCAGGCAGGCAGGCAGGCAGGCAGGCAAGCGGAGATACATGAACCAAAACCCATCATGGGAACCCTGGAGAAGACCACAGAGAAAATACAATGCAGCTGGGGGGAGCTGGGACAATAATTGGAGAATCACTCAACAGGTGCTATGGCTAAAGAGGAAAGCCCCTACCAATGGGAATACACTGAAACAGGAGGAATCATTCACCTCCCACCCTCCATTCTTTTCTGGTGCCTCCCATTTCACAAAATGAGCTCAGGCCAGCAGACCAGGCAGTCCTGCTGATGTGGTCTGGCGGTCGGCCTCAGGATGCTGACCCGAGTTTACGAGAGAGGTTGGAGTAACGAACATAGACACTTTCAGTGAATCACAGGCCCTCCCCAAAGGCCCAACACCGGACTTCACTTGGGACTACAGATTTTAAAAGGTAAAACTCTTGAGCACTGTCTTAGTAAATGAGTATTGCAAGATAAGCTAAATACCATTCCCCCCAAACCTGAGCCTTTTATATGGAAATCATGAGGATTTGGAAAGCACCTCATCATATTCTGTTATGAGTCCAATGTATTATTGGGTTAAGCAACATAAATGTAAGATGCATAAGGCTGAATTTTCAGGAAGTTACATTAATTGTATGTAGGCAATAATAATAAACAAGCATAATGATAATGATTATTCTTATTGTTTGAATATATTTTACTAGTGGGCATTTGGTGAGATCTAAGTGTAGTTTACTTTGCATTTCTCAGATTACTAAATATTGAATATTTGACATGCTTTTTATCAATTATATATCTTCCTTTGTGAAACATTAATTAAAATTTGCCAGACATTGGATTATTTTATGTGTGTGTGTGTGTGTGTGTGTGTGTGTGTGTGTGTGTGTGTGTGTGTGTGTTACTGATTGCACCCAGAGGCAGTCTACTTCTGGGCTATACCCCAAGTCTTTTATTTTTTTATTTGGAAACAGGGTCTCGGTAAGTTGCTGAAAGCCTCTTTAAGGGCTGAGGCTGACTTGGAACCTGTGATCCTCCTATCTCAGCCTCCCAAGTACTGGGATTATAATCATACCGGCTCTATTTTCTTCTTATTGAGTGATAAGAGCTTATTTTTACAATTGTAATATGTAACTATGATGGAATAGATATGTAGATAGATGATTTAGGTGTAAATACAAATATAAATATAATGTGTTTGCTTTAATGTACATAGAAAATGTTTTCTCCCACTCTTTTGCTTGCTTTTTATTTCTTTTACATGGTTATTTTTACTCAAATTAAATTTACAATTTTTATGATAAATAGCTTTCTTATAGCAAAAATATTTTTAATCTAAGGTTGCAAAGGTTTTATCCTATATTTTCTATAGAGGTTTTATATTCTTTTACATTTTCATCTCTTTTTATAATTTGAGTAAAATTTTATCTATGTTATTAAGGATCAATGTTTACTTATTTCCAAATATATACACAAGTATTATAGCACAATTTTCTGAAAGAATAAAATTCTTTTTAGTGAGTTAACCTGACATATTTGTAAAGGAATCAATTGACCACATATGTGTGGTTATACTGAAAAACTCCCTATTTATTTCTGTTTATTCATTTGTCTGTTTACCAGTGCAGATTTGATTACGGTAGCTTTATATTAAATCTTCAAATCTAATAATGCTAATTTCTCAGTTTTGTAATTTTTCAAATTTTTTTCTAGTGTGATTTCTTTATACCTTCATATAAACATTATAAGTAGGTTATCATTTATACAAAGACTACTGGAATTTTGAGATTACATTGAATTTATAAATGTAGGGAGATTGACATAGTTATATTTGATAAGTATAATAAGTTTCTGCATTTGTCTTTACATTTTTTTACTTATTTCCAACAATGTTTTGTAATTGTCAGTGTTTAGATATTACATACACTTTAATTTATCCCTAAGTATTCTTGGATTTGAATTGTATAGAAAGAAAATAATATTTTCTTGTTTGTGGCTAGTATGTATAACTACAATTGACTTCTTATGTCAACCTTTAATTCTACAATTTGTCTTAACTCACTTTGAGTTTGTTTTATGAAACTCCTTAGGCTTTTTTATAAGCCTGATGATGACCTCTGAAAATAAAGATAATTTTTGTTGTTGTTCTTGTTGTTTACTTTGGCATGATTTTGCTTCTTTATTTCCCCATACTGACTTAGTTAGACCCTCCAGTTCAATATTGACTAGAAAAGACAAGAGAGGACATCCTTGTCTTGTTTCTGACCTACGGATTAAACATTCTGTTTATCATTAGGTGTGATGCAAACTACAAGTTCTTTATAAATGTCCTTTATCAAGCTGAGGAAATGCCTTCCTTTTTCTTCCTCATTTGCTAAAATCTTAATATAAACAGGTATTAAAGTTTATCAAACACTTTCTATATTGAGTAAAGAGTGCATTTTCATTTAGTGGTTACCATAGATTAAGCACTCACTTTTAATTATATTTGTGTATTATATAAGCTTTGTTTACATGGGATAAATCCCATTTATCATGATGTAGTATCACATATTACTATATATGGCTTATTAAAATTGTGCCAAAGGTCAGGACATTTATATCCCTTAGTGATATGGGTAATTTTGTTTCCTCCACTTTGGGATAATCTGTATAAGAATAATGTTGAACTCAAGAAATGAATTGAGAAAATGTACTCTCCTGGTCTTTGAAGGAATGTGTGTTAGCCTGGTATTCATTACTAACTCATATAGTTATAGAATTACTCAGTATTATCTAGAATCATGGTTTTCTTTACTGGATAACTTTAAATTTTGAAGTCAATATTTTCTATTCTTAGTATAATTTTCTTAATTTATTTGTTTCAAAGAGTTTAAATATTTTATCTAATTTTTCAATTTAATGACATAAATAATTCATAATATTTTCTTTTTGTTCTTATTTTATTAAATTTACAGTCTTCTCTTTTAACCTTGATATTGAAAACTTAAATCTTCTCTAAAGCTTTTTCTCTTGATCCATCTAGCTAGATATCAATCAATTTTATTTATCCTTTAAAAAACCAGCTTTTAGTTTCATTGATTTTAGAGGTTTTTTTTTTTTTTTAGTTTACCAATATCCTCTGTTCTGTTATCATTTTCTCTTTAATTTATTTTTTGATTAATGTGTTCTCTTCTTACTTCTTAAAGTGAAAAATTAGGGCATTATTTTTAGACCATTCTGGTCCTATAATATAAATCATTAAAACTATAATTTCTTTGTGAGCACTGATATAAAAGCATCACCAAAATTATTTATTTTTTATTGGTACATTGTAGTCATACATCTTAATGGGGTACAAGATGGTAGAGCATACATGCACACATCACCCATTTGTCCCTTCCCCAATTCCCAACCCATTCCCTCCACCCCCTCTTTCTCATGTTTGGCTTAGTGATTGACTTCAATATGTCTGTGAATGTACATCATGTACATTAGGGCACTTCCCTCTTCTCCCCCCATCTCCCTCAGATTGCCTTATTTGCTCCTTTGATATGCTGTGCTTTCATTTTCATTCATTTCTCAATTATTCTATTTGCTTTTGAGATCTCTTCTTTGGTTCATGGATGTTATAGAAATATATTACTTGACTTCCAACTATGTGGGGCTGTTTTAGATTTCCTTGGTATGGATATCTAATCTCATTCCACTGTAACTAGAAAACACATACTTTCGGCTGGGCATGGTGGCATATGTCTATAATTTCAGTATCTGGGAGGCTGAGAGGAGTATCAGGGATATAGCTTTAAGAAAAGAAGGGAATTTTGTCCTGTATGCAAAGATAAAATTGGAGAACATTAAGATAAACCAGGCACAGAAAGATAAATATTACAGGAGCTCACTCATAGGTAGAATCTAAAAAAGGCAATCTCCTAGAAATAGGAAGTGGAAGAGTGATTACCAGGGGTTGGGTGAGGAGTGGGGATAAAAGGAAGCTGGGGAAACACTGGCCAAAAGATACACAATTTTAGTTGGATTGGAAGAGTAAGTTCAAGTGATCTATTGGACAACATAACGACGATAACAATGTATTATATTCTAGAAAGGAAGTTGATTTTAAGTGTTCTTCCCACAAAAAGTATGTAACATAATACATGTCAATTAACTTGATAACCATTATCTTATTTATTTAATCAAATTATTAACATAGTTATTCTGTCTTATTAATGGTAATTATATAAAGGAAAATTTAAAATACCAGTACCTCACTGACTTAGAGAATTGAGAGATCTATATGATTCTTAATATTGTTCAAAATTTTATAAATGATTATTATAGGGCTCTAATTAATTAGATTTTAGAATCCTAATCATAGATATATTATGAAAGATATATATAATGAAACATCTGATGAATCTGATTTTTTCTTCTTAGGAAGTAGTTGTATTAATATTTTTATATTTTCTCTAGCCCATTTAAATATTTTATTATATTTTGTAATTCATTTTATATGTTCTCATCCTTTTATTGAATGTCATTTCCGTATGAATTTTTATGGTAATAAAAAACTTTAGAATTTCAAAATTAACTATAATAAAAATTTCTTAGCTAGGTACAGTGCCACATGGCCTAATCCCAGTACTTGGGAGGCTGAGACAGTAGGATTGCAGGTTCAAAGTCAGCTTTAGCAATTCGTGACATTCTTTGCAACTTAATAAAGCCCTGTTTAAAAAAAAAATGGGGAGGGGGTCAGGGCATAGTGGCACATGCTTGTAATCCCAGGACTTGGGAAGCTGAGCTAGGAGGATCTTGCAGGTTCAAAGCCAACCTCTGAGAGCATAGCCTAGAGGTAGAAAGCTCCTGGGTTTCATCTCCAGTACCACAAAAAGGGAGGGAACTGGAGTATAACTTGGAAGTAGAATTTCCCTGGATTCAATCCTAAATAGCTCGGAAAAGAATCCCTTGTGTTATATCTCCTTGAATATTTTCCATACGGAATCTATGTGTGTGTGTGTGTGTGTGTGTGTGTGTGTGTGTGTGTGTGTGTTAAGACAGTTACTTTAAATTTTAAATAAGGGATGTATAACTGACAATATAGTCAATAATTACAGAAGTGTATTCTTCACTCCTGATGCCACACACCAATCATTTATCTTTATGATGGCATCAAACACTTATTGTCCCACGTGCCTCCCTCTTTAGTTTCCTGCTCTTCTCTGTAATGTCAACAGCAGTAGTCTGTCTGTTCATATTAGACTCTACTTTAAAATGTGTCCCCTCACTATGCTATGGCTTATAATCTCGGTATTCGGGAGGCTGAGACAGGAGGATCATGGTTCATGGCTAGTCTCAGCTACTTAGTGAGGTCTCTGCAACTTAGCGAGACTCTGTTTCAAAATAAAGAATAAAAATTAGGGCTAGTGATGTAGCTCGAAGGTAGAATGCTCCTGGTTTCCATTCCCAGTACCTCAAAAACTAAACAACTAAATCAAATCTGGGGCTGGGGATGTAGCTCAGTGGTAGAGTCCTCACCTAGCATGCTTGAGGTCCTGGGTTCAATCCCTGATGCTGCAGAACAACAAAGCCAAAAAGCAAAACAACAAAAACGCCTCAGTTTGGCCACGATTGGTTAAATAGTAGCAATGTCTGAATGAGGAGATTGTTCTGCTTTTCTCTGTCATCTCCTGGTCTTCAATTCTGCGATAATACTCTGTCTTTAAGGATGTTGTCGGGCCATCTGTAAAATGTCTTTCTAATCTGCCTTGCAAATTCCACTTGTCTTGTAAGTAAAGAAAGCATGAAATTTTGACTTTGTTTCATCCTAAAATATTTTCACAAAGCTAATTAATTATTGATATTTGCTTATCTTCTGTGGGTTTTTTTTATTACTACTGTCACTTTTTTTTAGAGAATTGAATGCAATTATTTTCATTCTCTCAGCGAATTAGAAAGGAGCTAAGATCAGTCCCATGATGTTAATAAAGAGCTTCAGCCTCCGATGATATTCTTTTGTCATGAGCATAATATAAAGAGTGCAGGCTGGTACATCTGACTATTTTAAAGCTTGCTGTAATTATCGCCCCTCTGTGTGACTGTTGTGGTTGCTATTGATTCTTTAAAAGATCAAAAAGGATTTGTTTGCTATATTGAAATTTTCCCCCAACCTTAGAAAATAAATGCAGCCAAAATGAGAACCAATGTTTTCTAGAGAATAGAATCAAGGATCTTGAGAGTTCATTTCACCCATCATCCAGTTTCCAGTGTTGAAGGCAGGTGGACCATCCAAATGCTTCTAAAAGTCTCACAAGACAAAGTATTTACGTTAAAAGAGTGCCGTCATTAGAAAAGATATGTGTGCATACCAAATGTGATAACAATTAGACCCCACAAATCAAGACAAAGCCCAGAAAACAGACATCATTTTATAAATACTACATTACAGTGTCGTTATTTAGAAACCTGGAACCAGAAATTTTAATTGTTTTTCTCTCTTTATCCCTACGGAATGTCTGGCTAGTTTGAGGTTTGGGGAAGGAAACAGTTCAAATAATCCTATGCCCATACATGAAGGTATCACTGCCAATCTCACTAGCATGTATGGGGAGGAGGGGGTGGGGGGGTGCAGAGGAAACGCACCAAGTGCTGTGTACACGTATGTTTGCATCACTCAGAACTTCACTCTGATGAATAATTAAAATGCACCAATAAAAGCATATTTTAAAAAGTTAAAAGATAAATAAATAAGTATGCTTCGTCGTTTCACTGGAAAAAGGAACCTTTACATTCCAGTTCCTGGGTCCTTCTTTACTGGATGCCATGAGTCCTGTGTGTACCAGCTTCCATGTATTCTTCTCAGGGCCCTTTGACAGCCCATGGCACATGAAAAACCCATTCCACCCAGGTGTCTTCCCTTTCCCCAAGATTTTGTTGTGGAACTTCATTTTTCTAACTCTGAATCCTTGTTTTTGTTTTCAGAAACCGCTTCAAGCTCTTAACTTTATTACTGTTCTTTCTTGTGCTATTGCATTTATGATGTTGGCATAGCTTTGCACAGATCTTTGCTTTGCTTTGCTCTTCTGGGCCTGGTTTCTTCCATCTCTCCTCCCAAGTATCTATACACATCACTTTCTAATGACCACACATGGCCTAAAGGAATTAATAGTCTTAAACATCTTTCTTTCTTTCTTTCCTTCTTTCTTTCTTTCTTTCTTTCTTTCTTTCTTTCTTCTTTCTTTCTTTCTCTCTTTCTTTCTTCTCTTTCTTTCTTTCTTTCTTTCTCATTTCTTTATTTATTTCCTCTTTCTCTCTTTCTCTCTTTCTTTCTTTCTCTCTCTTTTTTTTTTTGTAGTACTGGGAATTTAACCCAGAAGCATTCTATCTCTAAACTGCACCTATGGTCCTATTTAATTTTTTTAATTTTTATATTGAAATAGGATCTTAATAAGTGGCTGAGAGCTTCACTAAGTTGCTGAGGCTGTTCTCAAACTTATGATCCTCCTGCCTCAGCGTACCGAGTGCTAGGATTACAGATGTTTGCCACATTTAATAGCTAGGCATACAGCTATTAAACACTTTTTCTGTTATTTAAAATAGTGTACTGAACTCCCACATGCAAACCTTGTACTGCCTCTACACCTCAAAGTGACTTAATAATCTTATATCTACGGACTCCAACCCAGGCCACAGGTCCTTCTTAAGACTTTGTTAATTATTTAGACCTGTAGTAATATTTTAGTGCTCAAACCTTCTTAGATACTTACACTCTCTATATTATCTTTCAAATATTAATTGCAACATTTAATAACTGTCTCTCTGACACAGTAAACTTGGCTACAGAGAGCATACCTTATAATCTTACACAGTATATATCTGGCCCCTTCATTCCCATCACAATTCAGGAAACACAGAGGGTGCCTAATAAATGCTTGTTGGATTAAATTATCAGCATCAGTTTGTCCATTCCATGCACTAGCAGATGTTTACTCGATGCCTTCTCTTTGCCTAGTTCTATATTTCTTTTCTTGCTTAATTATAATTCAAATAAAACCCTCAGAATCCTATTACTTTTACTTGAGGAGGGCAGAGATTGAAGTGTATCACAGTATCCTGTGAATATCTTTGTTCTATCCCTATTAAAAATACAGAGAGCTGGCCGGGCTTGGTGGCGCACGCTTGTAATCCCCACGCTTGGGAGGCAGAGACAGGAGGATCGCGCAGGTTCAAAGCCAGCCACGCACGCTGGCTTAGGAGACCCTGTTTCCAAATAAAGTTGTAAAAATAGGTCTGGGAGTGTAGCCCGGAGGTAGAAGGGCTTCCAGGAACCCTGGTACCACCAAAAAAAAAAAAAAAAAAAAATAGAGCAAAAAGCAGCACCCAATCAGGTCTTAGGGGAAAGTTAAGTGAGGTCTTAAAATTAAGCGTTCCCAGCTGTAAATGCCAAAGTCAGGAACTAGAAGCAAGCACTGAGGTGCTGTTCCTGAATCAATGGACTAGAATTCAAGATGTACACACCAAGCAAATATGGTTTAGATGCTTATGTGGAATAGTTTCTAGGTAGAGATTGAATGTTCTGGAATGATTTCAATGATAATTATGAGCCATAGTTTCCACAAAAATCAAGTTTAGAAGTGTGTATCATGTATTGGGGTTGTATATGCAGACCCAAGTTGGCCAAGTGATTCTTTTCGTAGTGTGGCCAGTACAGGTTAGCCCTCAGCTGCTTGCTAATGGATTGCTCCTTTTTAGTCCCTGTTTGTTTTTTTTTTTTTTACCCCTATATTTTAGTCTTTATTTTTGAAACAGGGTCTCACTGAGTTGCAGGGCCTAAGTAGCTGAGGCTGTCCAATGAACTGCGATCTCCTGTCTCAGCCTCCCAAATGCAGGGATTACAAGCGTGCACCACCATGCCCAATTTATCCCCGAGTTTTAATTACTGCAAAAGATGGCGCATGCTTCCATGAGAGAGATGCATTTCCCAGCAGTTTTCTGTGCTTTAGGTGATTACATAAGTAGCCACCCCAGAGACTCCATGCTTCCAGTTGACAGAGCACATTGGAGACAGAGCTTGTGGAGACAGAGCACATTGGACAGAGCTTGTGGAAAGGAATTGAATGAAAGAATGTAGCTGGGTGTGGTGGTACAAGCCTGTAATCCCAGCATTCAAGAGGCCAGAGACCAGAGGATCGCAGTTCGCAGACAGCCTCAGCTGCTTAGTGAGGCCCTCCGCAACTTAGTGAGACCCTGTTTCAAAATAAAGAATAAAAAATAGGGCAGGGGGTATTGCTCGGTGGTGGAATGCCCCTGGGTTCCATCCCCAGACCCACAAAAAAAAAAAAAAAAGAAAAAGGAAGAGGAGGAGGAGGAGGAGGAGGAGGAGGAGGAGGAGGAGAAGAAGAAGGAGGAGAAGGAGAAGGAGGAGGAGGAGGAGGAGAAGGAGAAGGAGAAGAGGAGGAGGAGGAGGAGGAATAGGGTGGGGGCTTGGCTCAGAGGTAAATGCCCCTGGGTTCCATCCCCAGTACTGGAAAAAAAAAAAAAAAAAACCAAGTCACTGACATCTGTTGAAATGCATTACAGGGACTGAGGCATCAGAGGCTGAGAACAAAGTGTTAACAGCATCTTTTCCCACTGATCTAATTAAAAGTGTTCAAAGGTCAGTGTGTTGTAATATTTAATACAATGTTAGGTGTTTACTAAATATCCTGGATATTAATTTTTCTCATTTCTAAAACATCTACTTAAGAGGTAGCAAGCCTCTTCTTATTTAGGATGTAAAATACTCTAAGAAATAATATCCTTTTTCTGAAATTTAATTTATAGTCTAAATTTTAGGATAAAAGGAAGCTAATTGAAATAACTCAACCATAAAAACCGAATTAACTTAAAATTTAAATCTTATTTCCGAGAAATCTCACAGTAAACAAAGAATAACCTCACATGCATAATGAGCTACAGGATTAAGACAGCCATTTAGTTAATTCAAGCTAAAAATCTCCCTTCCTGTAACTTTAATGAATATTTTAGGCAAAAGTACTGAAGTCTAGCTTTATCTGGAAAACTGCCTGGGCTTTTAATGGAACTTTTCATGGATGTAAACACTGACAATATTACTTTTCTAAAGAGGGTTATGATTTACATTTTAGTATTTGCCACAGACTATTAGATTTATAGACTTGTATATCCAACATTCTCTTAATTAAGACAGTCTTTCTTGGATGACGGGATTAACAATCTTTTTTTTTTTTGTACTAGAGATTGAACCTAGTGTTGTTCTACCTCAAAGCTATACTCCATGCCTTTTTTTATTCTTTATTTTTTATTTTGAAACTGGATCTCACTAAGGTGCTGAGGGCCTCACTAAATTGCTGAGGTTGGCCTAGAACTTGTAAGCCTTCTGTCTCAGCCTCCCAAGTACTGGGATTACAGGTGTGAGCCAACATGCCCAGCTAACAGTCATTTTTAGAGTAAGAAGATGGCCCCCTCACACTTACAGGTCACAGATAGAGCTATAGCAATGTTGGAGCATGATCAGCTTAACGAGGTGTGGCGTTTTGGAAAGAGCTTTTTTTAGTGTCTTCATTCAAGTTTCTGTTTCAGAAATTTACTTTGCAAGCTAAGAACTCTTAATGAGCCAAGTAGAGAGCTGCCTCCTCCTCCTCCTCCCCCCCTCCCCTCCTCCTCCTTCTTTTTCTTCCTCTTTCTCTCCATTTTCTAAATCAGAACATTTGCTGCTATACAAACTCCAATTAGTTTATTGTGCGAAGGTTACTTTAATAAAAAAATGTACTGATTCTTAAAATTAGTGTATATAAGAATCACCTACGATTGTTTTAAAATCTGTCCCCTTAGGTCCCCACACCTGCCCTCTGAACCTGCCTCTGTACTCATACATTTAGAGTTAATTGTATATTATAAAATTCTACAGATCACACTGATAGATGGCAGGGGTTAGAGCCATATACAGGTGACTAATTTAAGTTAAAAGGAAAATATAATTGGACAGAACATGAAAACACATTGAATTTACTTTAGTGCAAATATTTAAAGACGTTTTTGGAAATATTTGCAATGGTATTTTTTTGCTTTATGGCTAAGAGTAATTGTTTTTCATATTTTTTCTCTATACTGAGTTTAAGCAAATTGCAGCATCATATTGGAAATGGAATTTCTGTTGTTGAATTAAAAATAGTTTTGAATTTCAATTAGAAACTACTTTTAATAACTCCTACATAATTAGGAACAAATTGCAGTGAATGAAACAAAGCCTGAGATTATGTATATATATAATGTGTATGTGTGTGTATGTGTATATGTATTTGCATGTGGTATATGCCTGTACATACATACATATATATGTATATATGTGTGTTTGTGTATATATGTATGTGTGCATACATAAGAGCTTTTTGAAATTATTTTTTTTGGAGTGAACAAACACAAAAGACAATAGAAGTTTTGATTAGTTCTCAGAAATATTTGATTAGTTTCAGAAAATATAATATGCATGTATCAAAATGAGGAAAAGACATTTTGTCCTTTTAAAGACAGAATGCCAAGTAACTTAACAAAGAAGAAATAATTACAGGTGAAAAGGGGTTTTTACAAAAATCTTTTTTAAAGAATTCATTGAGAGATCAAACGTTTAATATTTTTTTCTTTTTTTATTGGTGCATTGTAGTCATACATCTTAATGGGGAGATCAAACTTTTAAAAAGGTTGTTTTGTTTTTAATTTAAAGGGAAAAATTCATACTCACCATTTATTTTCTTCAAATCATTGAAGAACTCTACTTAGAGGACAGAAGAGTCTTTAGCAGAGTTTGTTTCCTTCCCCAAAAAAGCAAGGAGAAGTTGCTACTGGTTCTAACAAATATATGTCAGGGAGCCCAAGTGAGCGTTACACTAGAGCTGGAATGAGTAGCTGGAAGTCTGTCCTTCAGAGGGGCCGATGTCATCTCATCCTGTGGCTGAGGATATCTTAGGAAGATGCAGTGAGCCCAGTTAACACTTTTACAACCAGCCAAAGAAGTTATTTGCAATTGCTTCTCTCTCTCTCTCTCTCTCTCTCTCTCTCTCTCTCTCTCTCTCTCTCTCTCTCTCTCTCTCTCTCTCTCTCTCTCCACCTCATTTGATCTGTTGCTCTCCACTTCAAGACAGATCCTTTGACCTAAGCAGATTACTGTAAATGCATGAAGGACACAGTCAGTGAGCCCGGCTTTTCAAGGAAGAGATTTGGCTCCAAATAGGACACTAAGCTTTTCAGCCTTCTGCTTATTTACCTAGTCAGCAGGATGCAGTGTCTCTGGGTGCTGGGGGACTCCTGGGGAATGGGAGGGGAAGAGAAACAAAGGCAGAAGTGGCAGCCTCTGCAAATGTGGGAGTCTGTGCCATTAAAGGAAACCGTTGCTAATAAGGGCCTGTGAGACCTGGGTTTCCTTGGTTTCCATGACAGTTATTAGGTACCATAGAAATTGAATTGTCTCCCACAATGCTATTAGGGGAGAGGGGGGGCTCCAGTGACAAAGCAGTGCAGTTATGACTTGCAGTAAATCATCCTTTGGAGAATGCAGTACTCCCTGGATTATTTGTCTTATATTTCTTTTAAACTCCCCTTTCGGTGTGCTTGACAATTTTGGCCAGGCGACCCTGGCTTCTGCTGCTGCACAGTGTCTCAAACACTATTTTCCCCCCTCTTTATTTAGACCTGAGCTTGGCAAAGCAAGGATATGAACAATTGTGCAGGTGGGCTACTCAGGGCGAGTGAAGAGATAAGGCGTCCAATCAGGCACTGGCAACCCGTGGCCCTGCCAATATGCCCCTCCACAAGATTTCAGTAATCCCTGCACGGGAGATGGCCAGGAATGGGAGAAGTTCCACAGGCAGAAACAAAGAGAAGAACAAGGAAGCCGAGGTAAGAGGAAGTTTGATTTGTCCAAATAAGAAAATCAAGGCACCATAGTAGAGCTCTGTGCCCAGGGCACGTGGCTAAGTTTTAAGAGCTGCTGGATTCCAGCTCTCAGTGTCTAATAGTAAAGAGGGAGAGAATCCTTTGAAACCGAACCTCTGTTTTCTGAAGGAAGGGAGAAACCAAATGCATAAGGGCAATTGGCTATGTGACAGATGAAAACTTCAGACTTTTCCTAAATCATCCGGAGTCGCTTTTGACTTTTGTCGCTGGTGGCAGACACCCTGGCCATCCCGGGTTAGCCACGCATGTTGCCGCTGTTTGTTTTCTGACAGTGAAGCTGTCGATGCACTTGCTAATTTCAGTCGCTACCCAGGAAGCTAAAGCATAGGACAATAACTTCCTTAACAAAGCAGCAGCAGCAGCAGCGAGGTCGGGACGCGAACGCGGTGACACTGAACGTGACATGAATTCGGTGTTCTTAGGCTCTGCGGCTCTCCTCGTGTTTGCAGAGCGTGGATGTGTGTGACTTCTGTTTGATGTCAGTGCGTCCGCATTGTATTCTTTCTGCAGAAAGCATCATGTGAAACTTAACACAGGCTCTGGTAGTCAGTGTATTCTATTTGCACTTTACTCTGGAGTGAAATTTAACAGCTGTTGATGTCAGTGAAGCTGCTTTGAAGATCAGATGCTGGGAACTTATTTCAAAGACTTTTACAAATGGAATTGAGCAGAATCGAGGATAGTGGGTGAACACATTACGAGGACTGTTGTGTCCCCTAAAAGGGAGCTTGGGATAGAATTCCAAGAATTATAATCCTTTTGTCTCTTTCACATGGTCATGTTCTAGTCCCAAAGTGTTATTAGATTTTAATGTATGTATGTATGTATGTATGTATGTATGTGTATGTATGTATGTATGTATGTGTATATATATGTATGTGTGTATGTATGTATGTATGTATGTATGTATGTATGTATATATGTATGATGGTGCTAGAGATTGAACCCAGGGGCATTCTATGTCTGATCTATACCTCCCAGCATTATTTTATCTTATTTTTTTAGTTGGAAACAGAGTCTCACTATGTTGCTGAGAGCCTCACTAAGTTTTTGAGGCTGGCTTTGAACCTGCAATCCTCCTGTCTCAGCCTCCCAAGTATTGGGATGTCATTAGGTTCTTAAGGAATGAGCTTTCTCTATCTCCAGGTCTGTATGTTAATTTTTTTCAAAGATAGACTCAGGTGACAGGGGAATCAACAAACCAAACCAAACCAAAATAAAACCAAATAGATGAAATGTGAATGTAATATTAAAGAGTGTGCTTGAGAGGAAAGAGAAAGTTTATTTTCAGATGACAAAAGACATATTTTATAGCCTCTTTCTAATTTATTTGAATTGATTTAGAAGTGTCATTCAAGAGCAGAAAGTTCTTCATGTGGCTGGAATCTATACTTCAAGAGAGTTTTCTGACTAATTTAGTACAAGAGATACTTTGACTTTAGTGATTACCCTCCTGTAGTGTAGCAGGGGTTTCTGTATCTTTAATAAAGAAATGGATCTTCTGGATATTAATTGAAAATATTCTTTGTAATATATCTTTGCCTATGACTTGATCGTGTGATTATTAGGATATGAGCTCTCTCTTGTGTTTATTGATTTGGAAGAGGGAAAGAGTAACAATTCTGAAAACTGGTATAAAATGCTAAGAGCAAATTTTCTAAAGTTATATATTATTTACTCCTAATCTAAATGTTTGGATAAATTTAAAATTTATTAAAGGAAGATCATGGGAACATACTGGGTGGCAATTTAGATTGGTAGCTCAAATGATCAGAAAGGAGAATTCTATTTTTTTCCCAAGTCTTCATTAGAAATCCTTTGCTATTATTTTCAGGTTGGCATACATCAGATAAACTAAGATGTCTTACATGATTTGGGGGAGGGAGCCAAAGCACATTTCTTTTCATGTAACAAATAATGTGAAATTATTTTCTCATGGGAAAAGGATTGATTCTGTGAAGGGTCTGAGGGATTCCCAAAGAAGAAAACTCATCTCAGGACTGGCAGTGTCACTGACCATGATGGAAAAGCATTTCAACACATGCCAGTCAGACAGAGACAGTGGTTTATTTAGGAAAGGTGGAAATACACATTCAAGGAAAAAAGGTAGAATGTGGGCTATCTCAAAAGGGAGATGCATTTATGGGTTCATGACTGTTTTTTTTTTTTTTAAGAGAAATAGGTGCTGGGTGGGCATTGAAGGTGTGTGAGGCTGACCTCAGTCCAGAAGTCTTAAGGCAGTTTCTGGTGATCTGGTCATCCTTAGGGTTCTCAGGCTGATCAAGATCTTCATTATCTGATCGATAAACTGGAGAGTCCTTGATTATAAGTTTGTCAAGCTATCATATCTGTCTTGTTAACAGTACACGGGACAATTATAGTTTATTATAGATTTTTCTTTCTCTTTCTCTTTTCTTTTCTTCTCTTCTTTCTTTTTGTTAATGCCAGGACCTACCAATTTCCCAAGAATTCAAGAGAGACAGGCCTGGGAGAGAGAACTGCTTTGGGAAGTAAAGGTTGAGAAAATTTAGCACCAGGTCTTACAACATTAAAGTTATATTTTACTTATCCTTCCTATCTGTCTTCTTTCTACCTATTTATTCCTTCTATTCTATATCAATTCTACGTAAAATAAAATCAGCCTCAGTCTTTATTCAGATATTAGTACTATTCCACATCATCAAACATTCTCACAAACCTATGGTGGTATATCTATATTTAAGCAACTGTCTCTTCCCAAAATAAGAAATACTCTTATTGCTGTGGCTGGACCCAGTGTGATCTCCCGTTGGTAACCAAAAGCCAACAGACACGACGAGGAGATACAGGAGTGTAGAGGTTTTATTTTGTGAAGCAAGTAAGGAGGGCACTGGATCTCAGTGGTCAAGTAGTGTTAACCTTAAACAAAGGAAGCAAGGGGCTTTTATTGGAGAAATGTTTACATATTCACATAGGGAAGACCTATCATCATGCAGAGGGGTAAGCACTTGCTCCACCACACACAAACTCAGTCCTAGATCTCAGTTCCAGATACATGTTCAAATAAAAAATGTCCCCTGGGCATTTAATTAGCAAAATTAACCTAGGTCATCTCTGTAGAAAGAATCAGAGGGAGTCATTGATGTTGGCCGCTTCCTTCTAAGTTTCTCTGAAGAACATTAGAAACATACAAACAAACCAATGAACAAACAGAACAACTTCTAAGGCCCATTAGGAGTCTTTTAAAGGGGCAGCAGAGCTTCCCCTTTCATCAATAAACATAGGTGCTTGTCCCTAAAAGTAGCTGCCTCTAGCAGCTAGCAGTAGTTCACAATGGGAGTTGGTGAGCATTCTTAAAAAGTTAGGTTAGTTATGAAAATGAAAAAAAACTCCCAGCATACACATTGTTTATAAAGGGATACAGTTCTGGATGTCAGCACATTGTAAGTTTCAAATATTTTGGGGTTTTCTAGAGAGTGAAGTTGAAAGTATTTTCTTTAAAAGCATATTTGAAACATACTACTATTAAATCTTATAGGTAATTAAATTGCTTCTTTTGATAAACTAAGTAGACGAAAAGAGTGATAAATGGCTTTTAATGTAGACATATTAAACAAAATAATAATGATGATGATGATGATAATAATAATAATAATAATAATAAATAAATAAATAAATAAATAAATGTCTCTGTGTTAGAAACCACAACAAATATTTAATACTATACAATGCTTTTTGTAAGTTTAAGTGACGATTCCCTGCAAAGGACATTCCCTGATTGTTGAACAAATGAGAAACTTATTCCTTTAAGTTTATTTAATGTTTTGGGCTTATTCTAAAGTTATTTAAAGAATCTGTATGCCCAATGAGCAAATTATCTAATTTCAGAATTAAGAATTTCTTAATTTAAGTGTAAGCCAATTTAATTTGTCTTCTACAAGAAACATAGGAAGTTTTGAATAAACTAATTTATTGACTTGATTGGGGAAAGGAGTGGGATATAAAAACACAATATAAAAGTGATTGATTAATTACTTTTAAAATCTGAAAGACTTTTAAATTATAAAAAAGAATTCATGACCAGGTTAAGAATTAGCATAATAATAATTCTAATTTTAAATTTAATATGAATATACATCCTGACATATTTTACCTGGCATAATGTTCTAATTATTTATCTATTTGGTTAATAATCCTAGAAATATACACCCACAAAAGACCAAAACCAACCAAACAAACAAACAAACTTGATCCTGTTTAGATCAAGTTAGGATGGTGGATGAGGGAAGTGATACATTTTATTTTCCAGAGGTACCAGCTCTAGAGATTGCTTGTACAAGTGAAAGACAGTGCCTCATACTTGCATCCTATGTACAAGGTTGTATTGGCACAGCCAGGTTTTATTATCACAACCAGTGTGATTACCACAACCACTTCAGTTTCTTACAAAGTAGACAGATAACGGTCCATTACAAGTTGTAGATCTAGTATAATGCAATTGACCAAATTTGCTAGTTTATACCTGGAAATTTATAACATTAGTGATGGAAGGCTTGACAGCAAGCTCCAGAGAATTCTGGAAGGGAAATTAGTAACCAGAATCTCTTTGGGAGCATGGAATACATGAGGGAAATAAAATGGCTTGGATGGGAGATCATTTACCTACACCTTGGGAATAGTAGGGCCATGGAAAAGCTACAGGAGAAGTTACTGCTCTAAAGAGATTCATTACTCCAGATTTCTTTTTCTCTCATTGAATGTTTGAGACTGACAGTTTAGCCCCTTTCAGTCTCATTTGCCTTCTTTGCTAATGGGGGTAGCTTTGCATCTATTAATCTATTCTTTCTTTCCTTTTTAGCTTTGCTAAAACCATTTATTAGGCTCTAATTAATTCATGTTAAAGATTTGGGCCTAAAAGACATCTGTCTCTCTGTATAAGAATGGATTTTATTAATCACATTTTTAGCCCTTGAGGGATAATTTAATTTTCTACTCTAAATCCCAAAATTATAATGATTGTATAAATTTTAGTATTTAGTCAAACTCTAGGACATTGTCTTTATAACTCTCTGGGATTAGTAAGCAAATGTTCCTGAGACTCACTGTGTTTCAAATAGAAAGAATCACTTGGGTTCACACTGAGGCTGCAGCTACCACCTGTATAATCTCCATCAGCTCATTTCTTACTGAGATGGTGAGAGGAGGAGAAGAGGAGTGAAGAGGCCAGGAGCCCTTTCTTCCCAATCATCCCTCATTCCCAGGTTGATCACAGATGACAATTGTGACTTAGAAGGATTTGGGGAGGGAGAACAACAATGACAACAAACAAAAACAACAACAACACCCTTTGTTTCTATATGCATTTTCTTTGACTTTTCATTACATTGTATTGTGATATTTCTCTAGTTCAAATTTTCCATCCTGTCTTTCAAATTATGTTAAATTCATTACCCTTTTGCCTAGGATATCTTTCTTCCCACTCTAATGATAGCCCATAAGTCATCATTTTTTGTTTGTTTGTTTTGTTTTCTCTAAGTAGATGCAGATCTATTATGTAAAAGTCCCTTCATGAACATCAGTCTGTGAACTAAAAACAAATGTATAGCTTTTTTATATACTTTTTTTATTTTGAACATAATGGGTAGATTATTAATTAATTAATTTTTTTGTGGTACTGGGAGTGGAACCCAGAAGCTTTCTACATCCGGGCTATACTCCCAGACCTATTTTTGGAAACAGGGTCTCACTAAGTTGCTGAGAGCCTCACGAAGTAGCTGAGGCTGGCTTCAAACCTGTGTGATCCTCCTGTCTCTGCCTCCCAAGTGCGGGGATTACAAGCGTGCGCCACCACGCCCGGCTTTAATTAATTAATTTATTTATTTTGTGGTACTAGGAATGGAACACAGGAGCGATCTACCTCTGAGCTATACCCCCAGCCCTATTTTTTTATTCTTTATTTTGAAATAGGGTCTCACTGAATGGCAAAGGGCATTACTAAGTAGCTGAGGCTGACGACAAACTGTGATCCTCCCATGTCAGCCTCCAGTCTCAGCCTCCCCAATGCGGATGTCACAAGGGTACACTACCATGCTCGGTGATTATAAATTTATTAATCCTCATTTTTTAATTGAAAGAAAAATCATTACCAAAGAACAAAACACGATATTTAATCATGAGGCTATAGCAGCAAATTGGGTCGGGGCCATTCTGATTTCAAATCCTATGTCTTTTCTTTACTATTAAGGGCCCTTCACCTTTTCACATCTCTTAAACAAAATTTTTAAAAACAAAGAATGGCATAATCATAAAGTTCCTTAGAATTTCTGTATCTTAATTCTACAGTTGAAGCTTAGAGAGAATTTAGACCTTGCCAATGTCACACATAGTTAACTGTCCCACAGCAAATTAGTGGTGATTTGGGGACAAAAACAAAGGCATTCGGTCCTTCTTGTCATTCTGTTCTGTCCTTCCTGTCATTTAGGCATTTAGTTTTTTTTTGTTCGTTTTTTTTTTTTCTTGGAGACACTAAATTATAATTCCCTCAGAGTAAATATAAGCCCCATATCTGCTTACCTTTAAATGGTAGTGTTTTGCTATCTTATGCTTGCCAGAGACTCATAAGGTGAGATGAAATACAAAGTTTATAGAATGTAACTAATATGCATTTCATTAAAATTTAGAAAGTAAGGTAAAGCTAAATATTTGTGGGCAAAATACTGTAGTTGGGAGGATACTAGGCTGAGATTCAGCAGGTCTGAAATGGAGTCCTAGCTTCCCCAAAGCTTTTTAACCTCAATTAAACAATTTATTTCATCTCTCAAGCTTTTTCCTCTTTAGAAAAAAATTAGGAGATTTATTCTAGATCTCCTTTCAAAAAATAAAACCTTTTAAATGTTTTTCTGTGTTTCCTATTTCCACACACAGGCAAGGTCTGCTTGTGGCATGACAGAATCTTGTTGGTTGTGAAGCAAGACAGAGGTAGAGAAAAACTTTATTAGGATGGTGCAGTTGATAAAAAGATGGAGGACATTGTCCTCAAGAGACATCTTTCTAGGAAGTTGATTTAGGAGTATATAGGAAATGGGTTGTCGCAGACTGGTAGGTACCTTCTCACAGGTGAGATCTGTGGCCAAATAACACTTATATATATGATCCCAATTGCTTAATCTCAACATGCTTTTCAGTTCTGCAAACCTCAAGAGCAAAGATCGCTATTTCCTTAGGCTGTCCATACCAGGAATGAGTTTACCCAGTGCTGTCATGACATATTACATACTGGACAAGCTCCCTTACTGATAACCAAACTCATACTAACTAAAGTAAAATACCTTATCTGATTAATGTGGAAGCAAAGGGTGAGATGAGGTTAAATATGGAATGGGGCTCAAGATCTGGTCACAATGCTTGGCTTGGCTTTTTTGAAATAATCATCTAGTTATGTGTACTCTGGACACACAGAGGCTATGTTTGTCTTCAAAGGGATATTTGGCCCAACAAAGATAGGACTGAGAAGTGAATACTCGCCTCTGGTAGGCTCCTAGTGTTTGTGGTATGTAGCGTCTTTCTCTTGTTTATTTTTTTCCTCCTGCTGTCCGTGTTCAGCACTCCTCATTCTCAGCCATGTGATTTGGATCAGCTCTGAATTATCTTAAAGCAATCAGTATTCAAAATACCCTGTCATGACAATTGGTTCAGGAGTGGAGATGAAAATCCAACAGAATCAATGGCATACATAGAAACCTTAATGTTTTGTTTTAAAGGTGTCTTGTTCCTGAACACTTGTTGAACAGACTTGATTTCTAGTTACAGGTGGATTGTATGAAGACTATTGTGTGGGAAATGGTTGGAGATTTGAGAACACAAGAGATCCTGATTCTGGGGATGACTGAGAACCAGAGAAATAGGGAGAACAAAAAGAGAAAAAGAGAAGAATAGGGTCAGCGTGATCCTGACACATAGATTCCCCAAGTGAATGATACTACCCATGTAGGGTTCTGGAACAAAATATAGATTAAAAAAAGAAAATAAATTTTTGACTACATATTTCTGTTTATTCACTTAAAGAAGGTAGATTCCCTGGATATATTGAGTATTTGTTTCCTAAAAATGAAGAGTAAGCCAAATAAGTTGGGGAACATCTGGAGAGCCACTCCTTCCTTGAAACCAACCCTTGTTCAAAGCCAAACAGCCTTCCAGCCCAGCAATTCAATATGATCTTCACTGTTCATGCCTCTTTTATTTAGTTGAGTATTTGTCACTTACAACATAGAGGAAGGATCCTAAATTATTTTGCCAACTGCAGTTACAACAGATTCCTGCTTTGTTACCTGTGCAGTGACTTCTGGGACTGGAAATAGCCAGAATATGGGTAGAGTCACGACAGATAATAATTTATGAATAGCCTGTGCCAAGAGCACATTTAACCAGAGCATACTGGTTAATGCTCTGTATTAACCCAATGGAATGCATCTTTAGCAGGTGCAAATCTGACACTAGAGGGGAATGCCAGGGGGTAGAATGGATAATTCTCCTTTTCCAACTACTATCCTGAGTCTAAATTGAGTATTAGAGTCCCATATGCTTAGAATGAATTCCACTGAGTATGTGAATAGAGTTAAAATACGTTTATATAATGAAATCCAGGAAATTTTCATATTATTGTTTGCTTTCAGCAATGACATTAGTATAACTCACATTAATTTCTTCTTGTTTAAAACAGATGTTGTGGGTAATTGCATTAATCAGACTCAATAACACATTTTACTGACTATCAAATGTAAACCAATTAGTAATTGCTGACACACCCTGGTCAGTATTTTTTAAATTGTGGCCTCAACTAAGCAGGTAACTCTTAGAACTCCTCCCTGGCATGAATCTTTAAAAAAAATCATTATGGATTCATTGTTGATTTAATGAGACTCCATGTAGTCATTGTGTTTGAAAGATGGTTGGACAAAGCTCTTGATATAGAAGAATCTTGAAACATAGGAAGAGCAGGTGTAGCTAGGCATGTTTTATTAATCAGGATTTTTAGAATGTGCTGATTAGCCAACATTTAACTCAATTCTTTATAGCACAAAGGGGATGCAGACAATGCCAACATGGGTTTAAAATCCCTCACACGAGGGCCCATTGAAGGGTAGGATCACAGCCTGAGTGCTGCTTTCTCGAGTTCATTCCCAGTAAGGGCAGACTGAGCCACTTGGGGCAGCCTTCATAACCTCCAGGTGAGGATGAAAAATGACATCTATTCTATACGCATTCTCTCCCCTGTCTCTGTAACCCTATTAAATAGTTGGAAGAGGCATGACAGGAGGAGAGAGCAGGTGATGTGGCTTTGCTCTTTCAGGGGGAAAAAGAGACTGAAGGAAAGGACAGGGTGTTCATGAGTGCTGGGTGTCAGCTTCTCATTCTCACCTCGATTATTCCGTATATCAGACTGTGTAAATCTGGATCACAAAAGCAGAGGGGATAATTGCAGTGGGGCCTCTTCAGCCATCCACTCCCAATGAATGCACATTTTCCCAGATAAAACAACACATTGCATTCTACCTGTGGGACTCTGCCACGTTACTTAACATCTCTTTCTCAACTTCTTTAAATGCAAAATAGTGACCGATTTGAGAATTAATTAATGCATGGAGTTATGAGAATTAAAATGAGTTAGTATTTCTAAAGTGCTAAGACTATTTGCTGGGATAAAATAGACACCATTCCAATGTTGACTATATTATTGTTAGTAAATATGGCTCGATTAATATTTTCCGTTGTGATAAATAAATGTTTAAGGTTAAATGGCCTCGTAGATTGTGTTCCCATTAGCCTAATGACAAAACATATGATAATAAGAGGACTTACTCATTGCTATTTCAAGTTTTCCAGCACTCTGACCTCTACTTGAACACACCATGTATGCTTGCCTTAGATAAGTGAAATCTAACCTTTATTGCTTTCTTTTGCTGACTTAGGTTCATTCTCATAGTTACTGAACCAAGAATTTTCTAGAGTCAAGAACTTGTAATTCCCTTACACAAACATATTGCCAAGTGTTCTTGACATATTTTTCAACACTTCATGAAACAGCTTCTCGATTTGAGTTTTGGATAAATCTATTATCGTGATAATCCTTTTTACTTCTCTTCATTTTATGGTAGAAAGGCTTTTGATTTTTACAAATTCTTTAGGGCTTTGTAAAGAATAGACCATGCTGTAGAAGACTAAAATAATCAATGATACTGTATCAAGAAGTTTGTAGAGAGTTTATATGCATGAAATTATTTTCTGAATATTAAAGTACTGAAGAAAATGGTAATTTTTTCATTTTTCTCAATCACAATAAAACTTTCTTAACAAAGTACTATTGTGCAGAACAGATTTAAAATGATCTTCAACTGCACAGTGATGACATTATTATATTGGGAAGCTTAGAGCATTTCCCAGAGGCACTGCCCTGGTTCAATTCTACATGGATTTCTCTGTGAAATTTTTTTTCTTTTCTTTTTTTTTTTGATATTCTTTGGGGATATCAATGCTTATAGCACCAATTAAATGACTTTTGGAGAATAGAAATGCCTAAGAAAAACCTGCTGCATTGAATTTAAATTGAGATAGCAGAACAGGAGATACTTGATTCATATGGACTAGTTACCTCCATAGATGATGTCCAGGGAACAGTCACTCTGCATCTGTTTGAAGTCAACATTGGAAGTGACTGATTTTTTCCTCTGGTGCTTCAAGTTGTTTTTCCTCTAGTGTCTCAAATCCTAGGTGCCTCTAATCCTTGGCTCCATAGCTTGAATATGGATGAGTCAGTGTTGAATATTAATCAAGTTTTCTCCTTTTATTCTATTAGCCATTTATATATTCCTGGAAAATAGCATTAACAACTTTGCTAACTGAATGCATGTCCTTTGGAGGTTAATGCAACTCTTCTTTCATCCTGAAAATAATAATATTTACATATTTGATATTCAAATATCATAAAAGTTAATGAATTACTAAATTATATGAAAATTAATGCTATATGAAATTGACTTCATTTAGTTAACACATTAACAAATTAAGAAATTGATCCCATTTATGAAATTAATATTGTGATATTATATCTATATGATTATGTAATATTTTACATACCCTAATCCTTATTATTATATAGCTAATACTGTCAATCACTTACTTTGTATTGAAGGCACTGCTGTACGTGCCTTTTGTGATAACTCACAGCTGCACTATGAAATAGTATTCCAGTTGCCATTGTAATGAATTATCTCCAAACTCAATGAGTTAAAGCCCCTCTTTGAGAATGTGCGTGAATCCTGCAGGTCAGAAATTTGAACAGTGGGATATTGAACTGTGTGTGGCTGTGATATCACATCTGTGACTCTGGGAGTGGCCCAAATGCTGGAGGGTGGCACTTTTGAAAGCTCATCTACTCAGCTATTGGACAACTAGATTGAGATGATAAGAAGAGTAGGAATGCCAACCCCAGAGCACACGTGTGACCTCTGCTGTGTCTTTGCCATCTCACAGCATGGTGCACCCGGGTAGTCATGGGAATCCTGGTTGTAACTCTGAGTTTTACAACAAAAACAATTAAAAGCTGAATTGCTTTTTCTTTTGTAACTTAACTTCAGAGATCCCTCAGCAGCATTGAGACAGTGGCTAGCTGGTGAAAACACTCATATTTTCGCAGATGGCTCTGCCTCTCAATTTTTTTTTTTTTAGTGCTGCAATAAGAATGAGAACACAGGTATTTATTCAAGCTGCTGTTTTCAGTTCCTCTGGATAAATACCCAGGAGTAAGAATGTTGGGTCAAATAATAGTTTTATTTTCAGTTTTTAAGGAGGGGCTTCCATACTGTTTTCCATAATTGCTGCACTAATTTACATTCCAACTGACATTGTTTAAGGTTTTCTTTCTCAATGGAAGTAGTATTAAACAATTTGGGGGCTCTTATTTTAAAACCACCACAGTTCCCACTATGGCCACACACATATCTCTTCCTTTGCATTCAATTTAATACGCTGATTCCCTTCCCAACACCTCTGAACTCTCACCTCATTGTATCATCAACTACAAGGCCAGTAGCTTGTCATCTAAACTTTACAGTTGTAGGAGAAGCTTCTTGAGTACATTCTGCTATAGTAGTTTCCAATCTGAGGGCCCTTGGAATGGAGAGGCAAGTTTTCTGTTGACTACATACTTCACATGTTAGATAAGTTCCATAGAGACTCTTATTCAAAAGAAGAGAAACAAGGACACCCATCAGTCACAATAGGTAGAAATTCTGAAAACTATTTGGGCACATGTCACATGTTCTTCAACTAGGAACTACCCCTACATTCCCCTCACAGTCTTGAGATGCTCGTGATCCTGTCTTGGCATCATACTCTTCTCTACCCTAACTTGCAATTTCTTTTCCATGAGATCTGACCTGTATTTCAAATGTCCACTCAGGTTTTCTTAGCACACAAAGCCGTAGCAAGTCCAACAGAATCTTTTTCATTTGGACTGACTTTATCTCTTTCTGTTGAAGCTGATCAGTTTCATTGAACATTTTATAGACTTCCTGCATTTCAACTTATGATCCACTTCGTTATACAAAATTAATACCCACAAGTCTCTTTGAGATAAACTTGTCTATACTTTGGTTTTCTGTGAGGCTGCTGGGCTCCAGGCCCTTCAGCTTCTCACAATTTGTGTTTTTTGACGGAGGAGGGCTGCCAGGGGTGTTCTTGAGATGCTACGAAGGCTCTTGTCTCTTTGAAAGGTTTTATGAGGCACCACTTCTAATCCTTTTAAGCCCTTTGCTAAAAGGTTTGTCTGGTCATTTCCTTGACTTCACCTTAACTCTGAGATGTTTACTTGAGGGACAGGGAATTGATATGTGCCCTGATGCATTTTCCAAATTTGAGACCCTACTTCTGGGAGAAACTGGGAGAAGGGAAATAGTTTTATTTTTAAAACCAGCAAACCCAAGCTCCTTCAAGTTTCCTCTACACCTTGTTTGAAAACTTAAGTTTTCTTTCAATTTTTTCCTCCATTGTATCTTATCTTATATAGCCCCTTAGTTCAACAATACTTGTAGCTACTTTAACCATCACAAGTAAGAGCATCGCTGAACTTCTTACCATTAACGATAGTCAGCCTTTTCTCTAACTCCTGATAATGATTTCTCCCCAGTTTTCTCATCTTTGATCAATCATATCCTTGAGGCTCTTCAACTTCTCACTTATATTCTCTTTAAGGATTTTTTTAGTAATGATTCTCCAGAAATACAGAAACAACAGGAGATACACATGTATGATTTATTATAAGAAATTTGTTGATATGTTTTTGAAGGCTGCGAGGTCCTAATATCTACAGCTGGCAAGCTGAAGACCTGGGAGAGCTAATGTTATAAATTAAGTCCAACATTTGGATTGCTTAAGATCTTGCCACACTATTTTTTTTTGAAGAATATGACGGTCTATTTTAATACCACATTTACATATAGAATTCATCCTTGCCATTGCTAGATTGGTTAATTTCAGCTGCTGAGCTGATTTTACAACCATAACAATTAAACTGATAGTGACTAAATTTGATTCTTCTAAATTGAGCCCCTTAAGATTTCTATACCTAATAGAGCTCTTCAAACATACATGGAAGGCATTTTTTAGTACAAATAGCAATACTAATAAATCTTGCACTTTAAAGTCCAGCATAGTTCAGATTTTTAAAATTGAACAATTTCACATGCAATTTGCAAAACTTTTTTTGGAAGTGCTCTTTCCCTTGGCTAATTCATATTTTACTATTTTCATCAATGTTTTAAGTGACCATATAAAGGGCAATGAATATTTATTTCTCGAATATGTAACACTATTTGGAAGGCTCAGTGATGTTAGGTGATATCTTAAGACACTGAGTCTTTTCATCTTGCACCCAAGCCTCGATTTATTTATTTATTTATTTATTTATTTATTTATTTATTTGGTGGTACTGGGGTTCCTGGAAACCCTTCTGCCTCCGGGATACACTCCCAGACCTATTTTATATTTTTATTTGGAAACAGGGTCTCTTAGGCAGAGAGGCTGGCTTCAATCCTGTGCGATCCTCCTCTCTCCGCCTCCCAAGCGCGGGGATTACAAGCGTGCGCCACCACGCCCAGCACATCCGAGCCTTTAAATATAATAGTTCACTAACATAGTTTTACCATGGAGACATCTGCATCTGGCTTATATCTTTGGTTCATTCATTCATTCATCCATTCATTCATTCATTCATCCTGGTTCTCTAGTTGCCTTTCTTTTGCGGTAGTTTCTGCTACTCTGCTGTTTCACGCTCCATGTGTGACAACCCCTTTGTCCTCAGTCCCCTGGGGTGTCAACTGCAAATGCTTGTTCCATTCTCCTCTCTGCTCACTTTCTTGTTTTACCCCTATTTATGTTCCCTATGGAGAGAGGCCACCTCCATCAGTATTGGTTTGATGGAACCTCCACTAACAGAGGTAACCTGGCAGGCAAGTCTAACAGGATAAACTTGAACAGGCCCACTGTAAAATGCCACTGTCTAGTTACATGTAGTACAGCTGTTCCTCTGCTCTTCTGTGGGTTTCTCTGGGTAACCATGGGTATTTCTTCCATTCAAGACATAGTAAGCTCAGTTCTGCCCCAGAAATTGAAACCTGCTCCTTTCATTCACCTGTCATGCTTTTTTGCATATCCTCCACATGGATGGCTCAGCTCCTCTCTCTGAAATAGCAGGTGGCACCCTGCCTCCCCATCCCACTACTCAGGTGTATTTGCTCCGGGAATAGGGAGCACTACCTGAAATCACCCACTTCATATATTCCTGCTTGAAAGTGAGGCATCTGAGGAGAAAAACTGTCTCCCTACACTGCTCAAACTACAGCCCCCAGAGGGGAGCCTGCACATGACAAGGCTTCAGTAAATATTTGTGGAGGGAGGAATCTTCATTAGAACTGGTGACATGGTAATCTTACTCTAGCCTGTCCTGTTCAAAATTTTGCCAGGGTTCATTTGTTTAGTTCCAATAGTTGCATTTTGAGAACATTATTATCAAACTAAAGCATTCCAAAGAATAACAACCAAGGTCTGTGAAACCAAGGTCTTTAAAAATCTGTTCTATGAAAATATGTTGGTCTTAGAAAATAAATATCATGTGCCTGCTTATATGCCAAACTAAATTTATTATATGTATAATAAAAATGTTGAAGTATATGGAGAGTTGAGCCGGGAGAGAGATCTTAAATATATTCTAGGTATCACCAAATGCAAAACCTAGAACTAAAACAATATTGAGTGTCAGATTGTAATAATATACTAGATTAAGTGTAGTCAAATTCATCTTTTTCAGATAATTAAAATAAATAAATCCCAGAATGTACCTATCAAAATATATCCAAAATTTCCCAGATCTTCATATGCAGTGGTAAAACTAGTACCCACTGAATTATTTTTTACACTGCGATATTTTTTTTTCCTTTTCATTTGATATCATTGTCATCTCCAGCACCTGAAAGGCTCATCACTCCACCCAGAATTGTTGAGTACTTACTATCTGTATGCACAAATAATCATCCCTGGTGGAGGAGTTATTGGAGAATCAGTTTATTTCCAGGTGGGACCTATGGGAAGACAAGTTACTTGGAAATTCCATGCTCAGGTTGCTTGACTTGGGACCCTGTCATCAAATTAGTTTCTAAGGAGCCCGACGTGGTGGCTCACACTTGTAATCCCAGCCTTCAGGAGGCTGAGGCAGGAGGACCATGGTTTGCAGCCAGTCTCAGCTACTTAGTGAGATCCTCTGCAACTCAGTGAGACCCCGTTTCAAAATAAAGAATAAAGCCAGGCGGGGTGGCCTTAGCTTGTAATCCTAGCATTTGGGAGGCTGAGACCAGAGGATTGCAGTTCACAGCCAGCCTCAGCTACTTAGTGAGACCCTCTTTCAAAATAAAGAATAAAAAATAGGGCAGGGGTGTAGTTCGGAGGTCAAATGCCTCTGGGTTCCATCCCCAGCCCTGCAAAAAAAATAAAAAAAAATAGTAATAAAGAATAAAAGATAGGGCTGAGGATGTAGCTTGGAGGTAGAATGTCCCTGGGTTCTATCCCCAGTACGACACACACAAAAAGACCCACAGTATATTATAACTTTTACAACTACGAGGCTACTCCCAGTTAGGTATTGTTTATGCCACTGCTATGTGCCTAATGCTATGGAGAGATGTTACAGATAGAACCTCTAAATGGTCTTGTCGAGAGAGGGGCGAGTCATTTTGCCCACATGGGAAGGTATGGGTCCCACAGGCCCTGTACATGCGTGAGCGCAGCTGGACCAGGTCCCCTTCATCCAGATCTACTGGCTTCAGTTCTTACCTACTTATCATCTTCCTGCCCTCCTCCTTGCCAAGCATCGCTTTGGCGAAGTGATTTAATGAAAAATGTTCCTTTAAATCTAAGTTGTGCTTACTTAGATAGAGGTTCCCTTCCAAATTTCGGGTTATTATGAGACTGTATTTGCAGCCGTTCCCATAAGTCTTCCCTCAAAACATATGTTATGGGCTGAATAATTTCTCTGGGTGGAGTAGCATCATTTCCTACGCTATTCCACGCTTCTACCCCAATCTACATATGTTTTGTTGAATGATAAATAACACTGATTAGCGAGCAACATTGCATCAAGTTTAAGAAAAATTGGATCATAGAAACATGTTGCATGTAGCATATATATCTGTTTCATGTCGTTTATTTTGATCTGTTGCCCATCCAGATGGACTATGGCATATGCTACATTTATCGCCAGAGATAAATGATGGAAGGATGAACTTACTGTCTGAGGAAAATCATTACTTTTACGCTAAACCTAATTTTAGTTTTTGTAAAAGCAGAAATGATGTCAAGATAAATATTGCTGTTGTCCTATCCTGTGCCAACCTTATTGGCAAAAATCACTACCCCCAAGAGTATTATTCCCTCTCTGAAATATGTTGCCACAGGGACAGAGATCTCTTTGAATACATTATTATTTTTTATTTTATTATTATTATTGTTTTGGTGTTACTGGGGTTCCTTGAAACCCTTCTATCTCCGGGCTACACTCCCAGACCTATTTTATATATTTTTTTGGAAACAGGGTCTCTTAAGCCAGCGAGGCTGGCTTCAAACCAGTGTGATCCTCCTGTCTCCGCCTCCCAAGCGCGGGGATTACAAGCGTGCGCCACCACGCCCGGCGTTCTTTGAATACATTTTAAAGCATCATTGTCCAAGCAAAAATTGGCCTGCACTTGCAGAAAATGCCATAGGAAACCTATAGAATTTCATGATGCTGCTCATACGTGTTCCTTACTTGGAATGGTTCTCTTCAATATTGAGTGTAGCACAAAGTATGAATATGCAAATAGAGTTTCCCAGCTGTGCAAATGAAAAAGGGACATGCACTCCTTGTTTTGCTGGCAGAATGCAAGCTACAACTCCTCCCTTAGGAATCCCCTTCCACCTCTTGCAAGAGAAGCAAATGGCCACTCTTGGAGAGCACTTGGCCAGCACACTCTACTGTGTGTCTACTGCAAAAATCTCCCAGCCCTGTGCCCGTGGCTAGCTGCAATGGCTTACTGCTATCCCTTGTGAGCTCTGAAATCCAGGCTGTTTCTGGGAACTCTGAGCCCACTGTTATGTTTTCCTTCCTGCTTTACCCAGGCCAGAGGGGAGCAATTAAGCCTAGCCCTCCTAATTAATGCACTGTGGCTAGACACAGTTAATTTGGATAAACAATTCCTGAGCCAGGAAGCCTACTTTTCATTTTGTTGCATCTCTTTTTCCTGGGTCGATTGTGCTTCGGAGCTGTTGGTTGGACGAGGGGCAGATGGGATGGGAGTGGTGCTGAGTGAGAAAAGAAGTTGTTGCCAAGTATTAGGATACGGATGTCTGCTCTGACCTTCCCATACTTGTCTTAAGTGCAAATAGTCTAGTTTGCCCAACTAGGAAGGAAGCTCTCAAGCTGGAAAAAAGCAGAAAGCATGTATTTGGTGCTCAGCATAGAGTAAGACCTCAGAAAACGTTGGCAAGGTGTAATGGTGTTTATGATTAATACTCTTTGCATGGATTAATGGCATAAGTATTATTAAATAATACATGGATTACTGTTGTTGAATACTGGATGGGTAGTAATTGAGAATTTTCTGACTTGTAGAAAGAAAAAATATACCATAGTATTGTCTGTTTAACAAGTAGTAAAGTGCATCTCTTAGGGTTGACTTCAGTCCCTTAGAAAGATACCCAGGAGTCATATAGCTGGCCCCTATAGTAGGTCCATTCCCAGTTTTCTGAAGAATCACATTGAACTCTGTAACAGCTTCACCAACTTGCAATCCCTCCGACAGTGGGGAAGAGTCCCTGTTTCCCCACATCCTTGCCAACATTTGCTGTTGTTTGCCTCCTTGATGGTTGCTCTTCTAATAGGGGTTAGATGGAATCTCATAGTTTTGTTTTATATCTCCCTGATTGCTAATGATGTTGAATATTTTTCATATATTTATTGGCCTTTTGAACTTCTTCTCTTGTGAAAGTATCTATTTAGTTTTTGATTGGATTACTTGTTTTTTTTTTAGTATTTTTAAGTTTTTTGTATATTTTAGAGATTACTCCTCTTTTAGAGGAGTAGCTGGCAAAGATCTTCTCCCATTCTGTAGGCTCCCTCAAAAGTGTTTTAGACTTTTGAGGTTTACATTTGCTGCACAGAAATTTTTGAATTTAATGTCATTCCATTTATTAATTCTTGTTTTAATTTCCTAAGCTTTAGAGAGTCTTATGTAGTTCAAGTCTGAATTTTCTTCTCCCATGATTTATTTATCCATGTCTTAATCTGCCTATATAGCAGCAACATCTGTAAGTGAGGCTTTAAAAATGCCTTCCAAAAAATAAAACCTAAAACTTTCATTATTCCTAAGTAAGTAATATATAGTGACTAGCATCTAGTTAGTGTTCAAAAAGCTATCCGTGAATAAAGCATTCTCATGGAGTCAGATAGCAATCCTTAGTTTGGCCCTAGGAAAATACCTGCAGTAACTGAGAGAATTTTCTTGGCCACTGGCCTGCAAGACATTACCAACTATGCAGGGGCAAATTCTTATAAATGCTTGATCAATATCCTATCAAGTATAAGCTTACTTTGAGACCTGTCCAGGATTGATCACAGTGGTGGTTAATTTTATGTGTCAACCTTGGGGGTAGGAGAGGGTAGATGTAGGTCATTGAACTCTGGGTAGGAAGATGCAACTCTTATAACATGGGTGGGCCTCATCCAATTTATGAAGGTGTACATCCAACAAAAAGACTGGCCTCCCCAAGCAGGAGAGAAAAGGAAATTGCCTTTAGAGTTCATCTGCTCCATCGGGACTTCTGGGTCTTGATGCTGCTGGCTCATCTGCAGATCTTAGATTGAGCTAATTCTTTATAATAAGTAACGCCATATGTAGAGAGTAATACAGAGATAGGTATAAATATAGATATGTAAATAGGTTTATAGGTAGGAAGATCTCTAATTAGTTCTGATTTTCTAGAGAACTATGACCAAAACTTCTATTTTTTTAATGCTAGCGAAAGGAATAAGTGCCAAGAGAAACTAGCTGGGGGTTCTGGGAGACAGGGAGAGAGCAAGAAAGCCTTTGACAGCAGTGGGTTAAAGCCCAGTCCTGTAATGTTTTTATTGGGCTAGTTATGCAAAATGCCAAACTGCTTTGCCTTTCTTAAGACCTATCTTCAAAGCCAGAAATTAATTGGACTGGAAAGAGTACTGCGGTGTTGTGAGTTCCCGTGTCGCTCACGGATCATTTGTTTCTCCCTTCATTCCCTCATCCCCACTCTGCTTATTGCCTGACTTATCTCTAACAAGGACAGGCCTTAACTCTGTTGGCAGGTTAACTTCGTAAAAGATAAGTGGACAGTATCACTCTTCTGCCTAAGTGACTTTGATTACTTCCTGCTGTCTCACTGTTAAATCTAATTTCCTTGTCATAGTATGCAAGGTCCTTTCATGATCTGATTCCAAAGGACATTTCTCCTCCCCAGACTCACTAGGGTCCTTTCATTCCCTGATTGCTACAGAGTTATTGATCTACCTGTCACTGCCTGAAAGATAGAACAATACTGGCATATTGTCCTTCTGTTTGGCCCGTTTGTTTCCTGTTCTCTGGTGTTTTGAGATGTTAAGATCCCACTAAAATACAGAGCTCATCTGTACTTTTTTAAATTGCATAAATCAGAATAATTTCCTTCTTTGAGCTGTCAGAGCCCCTGCTTGATGTGTCTCTGAGGGCAGTGCCACACCCATTTTTAGCAGATGTGGCTGAATGTGTCTTTCTTGCCTACAGGAGCTCCATCATAGACAGACCTGGCTTAGCAGCTCTGTGGTACTCCTGGGCAGCTGTGTGATACCAGTCATGGCATGTCCTCTCTACAGACTAATTCCTTCATCTATAAAAATTGTAAAAGTAATATGAATCCAAGAAACCCAAAATGCTTTAATATGTGAACATGTTTAGAACAGTTGCTGGCATACAGAAAGAGTTTCATGATATTAGCTTCAATTTATATATTAGGTCACCAAAAAATATTTATTGAGTACCTGTTATGAGTCACATATTATTTATCATTGTCAATCTTACTGTTATGGAGTTCCCATTCATTTTTGAATGCTAATCCAGTAGCTGTCACACAGATACACATTATATGTTTATTGATATGATATAAGAATTGCTTTGGTCATTAGGCTTAAACACTGGGAAATTGAATGTTCGGTTTTAATTCTGTTTATTAGGGAAAAGTTTATAGCCTTTAGCTATGAAAAACATGCTTCTGTGCCCTAAAGCTGTTTTCCTTAATGGTGGAGAATTTAAATAACCTAATTAAAATGAAATAATATCTCCCTTGTATGCAAAATAACTGTGTTTATAAAGACAACACATTATGAAATTACACAGGAAGTATCGATTTATAAATGAGAAGATTGTGTATTTTTAGTCTTGGTGTAATAGAGCAAATTTCAGTATAATTAGATGTAAGTTCATCCTTTGCAATATTAATTTCAACTCTTTGAAACAAAATCAATATTACTTCTCAGGCATTACATATGTAACAACAGCTCTTGGTAATAATGCGTACCATGTAGAGCCAAATAGGCTTAAATGTTATAACTTTTATGGTATTGTGTCTACTGACTCGGTTTGTGGTATATCAGAAATTTTACTGAAAATGGTGAGCAAGACAAATGACGGTATGTTATTTGCATCATGGAAATGTTGTGTAAACTTTTTTTGGTATTGGGAATGAAACCCAGGGGCATTTCTACCTCTGAGCTATATTCCCAGCCCTATTTTTTTTTTATCATTTATTCTGAAACAGAGTCTCACTGAGTTGCAAAGGGGCTCACTAAGTAGTAGCTGGGGCTGTTTGCGAACCGCGATCCTCCTGTCTCGGCCCCCCCAAATGCTGGGATTGCTAGTGTGTACCACCATGCCCGGCTACTGCATATATTTTTAGATATCAAGTACTATAGAATCCTTTGGTTGAATCTCACACAATCAGTACTACATATACAGCATTAGTGGCAGAGTTTTGGCAGTGGTAATGTGCTTTGATTATGTAGTTATGAGACGCAAGAATCTATCCATTTGGAGATAATTGACAGGAATCAGCTTGCTTTAATCATACAGCAGTAGTATTTTAAAGCTAACAATGTAAATATAAATTCAGTGCCATTTTAAGATGAATATATCATGATTCATACAGTGTCATACAATAGATGTAAAGATAAAAAGAGATGGATCAGAGTCCTTAATACTACCATATAGAGCACTTTCAGAATTTTACTGTCTTATCTTTAAAGAAAAAAATATATTTTTATGTCTGGACGTAAGGAATCTAGACTCTTGACCACCCCAGTTGAATTCTACTAAGGAACTTCTTTGTAGATAAGTTTCTTCATCAGTAAGTGGGGGTTCTGAAGATAACAGCCTCTGCCATCCACAGTACTGATGAGGATTTATTGAACTAATCCATAGGAAGTGCTCAGAATAGTGCGGATATGCATGGTGGCAAGCTTTTGCCTAAGTACCTCACTATCTACTAAGAGAGACCCTCTCCACACTTAAATGGAATGCTCAGAAAGTCCAGTACAAAACCTCACCCTTTCTTCTTGCCTTCCGTTAGGCTGTGAACACCTGGGGTGCTATGATTTATCAATATTTCCAATTCCAGGTAATATAGGTGCTTGATCAATGTCCCTTGAGACCTGTTTTTTAAGCTATTTTAAAAAACCCTAATGTTGCTATTTCATTCCTTTGCAGCTCACAGACGTAACTCTCAAACTTGTATAGAATACTTGCTCTGTAAAACCATAGCAAAATTATCAACCATTTGCATTTTAGATTGCATATCAAAATTATCAACAATTTGCATTTTAGATTGACTGTCTTTTTAATTTTACTTAAAAGAGTTGAGTGCTATATATGTCAGGCACTTTTGGGGGCATTGTTGGCACAAGAATAATATTAGCATAATCTCAATCCAGGATAAACTCAAAGTTGGTCATTTTAGCAACACTTCTGAATCTCAACTGAAGCTGTGGAAGCTTTTATCACATTCTGCATGCTTAGAGGAAGTCACAGATGCAGTGGGCTTTCCAGGGAGGAGCTCTGGGAAGACAGAAATGAAGCTGAAGACATGGATGCAAAAGAGAGAACCAGAGTAGATAAATTTATTTGCCTTGATTTATGTTTAAAAACCAATAGTCCTAGAAAAGATGGTTATCTTAACCCAGGCTGGTGCTTGGCTTACAGTGTCAGCATCACTTGGGAGCTTCTTCTTTTTTTTTTTTTTTCCTTTGGTGATACTGGGGTTCTTGGAAACCCTTCCACTTCTGGGCTACACTCCCAGACCTACTATTATATTTGGAAACAGGGTCTCCTAAGCCAGTGCAGCTGGCTTCAAACCTGCGCGATCCTCCTATCTCTGCCTTCCAAGTGGGGGGATTACAAGCGTGCACCACCACGCCCGGCACTTGGGAGGTTCTTAAAAATGCAAATTCTTGGGGCAACGTCAAGCTTTCTGAGTTAGATATTGCTCTTGGAGATGGAGCCCAATGGTCTGATTTTAGATGCCCTTTCAAGTGGAGTAATTGTCAAAGCATACCCTAGACTGGGTTCACACTTACTTGTTTATTAAGTTAAGGTTAATGAAAAAAAGTTTTAAAACATCATCATGGTCACTAGACATTGAATAAGTTACATGTTTTGCTACTTTCAAAGATGAAAAAGCAGTTATTTTTTGCTTTCTTGTTAATGATAAGAAAGTCACAAGCAAGACTAACAACACAAAGCCGTGTCTGCAAAATGTTGACTGATTTTTTCTATTGACAAGTGGTCTAGACATTTAGAGAAAGTGTCAATAACCACAGGTGCAGGTAATGATGTAAAGGACCAGGGAATGGTATGTAGGAGAGTTAGGAAATTGTCCTGTTCAAGTTTAGGGTTCCTAGACAAATCTCCTGTTTATTGACTGCTGAGTAATAAACCACCCCAAACCTGGAAGCCTAAAATGATTCATTATTACCTTGCATAGTTTTGAGTTTGCTGAGCTCAGCTGGGAGGCTCTGGGTTCCTGGTGGCCTCGCAATCTGATTGCAGCTGCAACTGAAATTCTTTCTAAGATCTGACCAGACCGAATGTCTTGAAGGGCTTTCTTATTCACATGTCTTAGCCTTTTTTCTGTACTCATCTTCTACCCTAGAGCCTCTTCATGTGACCTGGTCTTCTGAGCCTAATTGTCTCAGGGTAGGTACTCTTTGAACCATCTGTCCTCCAAAGAGAACAAGAAGCGCCCAGTCTTCTGAAAGACCTGGAACTGGCAAATCACTGATGCTACCATATTCTATTGGTCAGCATGACCACAAGTCCCTTCTTGATTCCAGGAAAAGAGATTCATGGGTGTGCATACTGGGAGACATGCTTTCTTGTAGAACCATCTCTGGAGACTAGCTACTACAAGTCACTACAAGTCACTATAAGCTACTACAAGTCACATCTCTGGAAAATGTTGGGTTTGGCTTTGATGTGTCCTTTTCTGTGCTCTATGAAACTTCTCTCCATAAATTGTAATTCAACAAGGAGGATGGTATGAATATCATCACTTTTCTATTCCTTTGGCATTTTGTTTTCAATTGGTTACTAGTATGTGCTGTTGAAAAACAATAAAAAAAGAATTTTCCTTCCGGTTATAAAGCCACTAAAATGTCTCAGAAAAAGAAATGTCTCTTAAGTTGATAAAGTACTTTTGCTTTTATTTCATCTTTACAGAGTAGACTGATGCCTCAGGCTATATGATAACCTCAAAGCATTGATGTATAACCAGTGAATTTGTGTATGTAAGGAAGGTCTTTAAACTCAGTCATACCTTATGAATTCATTTGATTTTGGGGGGGGGAAGGGAGCTTTTATCCCTTTTACAACACTATTCCTTAAAAACATAATGGTTATATTCTGACTCAGATGTTTTTGAAAACAAGATTCTATTCATAAATGCAATGCACTTCTAGAAAAACCTATTGAGTAAATATAAATGTAGATTTTTAAAGAATGCCTCAAATATATAGACTATGGCACAGAGTATTTATCTTGGGAGCTCAAGCCAGATGCCGTCATTAAATGAAAGTTATTAGAATTTTACTACAGAAACTGAATAAAATTTTAAGCTATAAATAATATCAAATTCCCTTTAAAACAGTTTATTTTCCAAAATCTAGACCAGGACTTTTTGAAAATATTCAGGAATGTTCTAATAAAAGTAGTTGAAGCACAGAGAAGGAAAAAAATGGAGTTGAGAAACATCCGGGGTGGGGTGGGGTATTCATTTGAACCACCCACCCCCATGCCGTTCTGGCATGGGGCTGTAACTATCGTCTGTATTTCTATCTTTTTAATAATCTTCTTTAAATTTTCAGCAAGAGTCCAGGCTAATGTGTTTTTACCCTTAGCTCAGGACAAGAACCCGCAGTTTTTCTGTTTTTCTGTTTTTTAGATTTTTGTTGTGGTTTGAGGGAAATTGTTTCTGGGACCCTAACAGGGGTCCCTGGGGACAGTTTCCGCCAAACCATACCTTCCCACACTGTAACATATTTCACCGTAACATATTTGGTGCCCAACATCTTGGGGCAATGTGGGGCATGTGGCTCTGTACTTTTCACGGGGCATTTTGGCCAGTGGGTTGGTGGGCAGCAGCAGCTTTAGCTCCAGCTGTTGAGCTTTAAAACAACTAGAGAGCAGCCTTTGCATCACTGCATCTCTGAAAGTGAATTCCAGGGCATCTCACCAGTGGCCTGAAAGTCACTGCATCTTGAAGGTCAGTAACCCTCCCCAAAATGGGACCAGATCCTGGAGGATGCCTAGATTGCCGGCGCCAATGGGCTCTCTGGAACCGTGGAGACTCCCCTGCCATGGACTAGCTACGGCAGAATCTCCTGGGGAGGGAAACATTCCCCATTTAATAGTGTAAGCATGATAGGCCCAGTGAGTGCTTGTCCATTCTGCCCATGTCACAAATGGGACACTTTTAAAAGCCCTATACAAAGTTAAATCTAAAGAGAAAGGTCCATGGCCCACCTTCAGAAAATTCCCCAAACAGGAGACGCCAGCCAGCACCCATTTCTAAATAGCAGTGAGGTTATTTCCCCGGCAATGGGAAACAGGTTCTAGGGAGATAAGCTAAAGGAGAGTAAATGGACAGAGGAAGCTCCCCAAACAGAGACACCAGCCAGCACCCATTTCTAAAATGGTAGTGAGTTTTTTTCTGTAGTTTGAAACAGGTTCTAGGGAGATAACCTAGCTTGATTTTTAGCGGCAGGGTCTAGGAAGCATGGCCATTAGCAACTGCGGCCATGTACACCCTGTTGGTCTGTGAACTATGGCAGTTGGTAGACCCCAGCAGCTAATGGAAGCTTAAATGGGTAAGCCTCTGCAACAGCTCAAGAAAAAGTCAAAGTCAAAAGTTTCAACCAAATAACTGGCAGGTCTGCTAGGTGAACAGCCACACCCAGGAGGCATTGTCTGGCATTCAACAGGCAGTTACAGCTTCATTTGCATAAGGAAGCCCTCAGGGGAGGAAGCACAGGAGGAGGCCACGCCTGGCCTCTGGGGGCTTGGGATTCTTAGGCCCCTTCAGAAAATGGAAGATATTCTCAGGAAGGCAAATTAATAAGATCATTTTTTTTTAAATGTCAATATTTTCAGCTAGAAAACCTCTTTGAGAGATGGGATAGGCATAGTGGAAGTTCAGTTGTAAGGCAGAAGGGAAGTGGCTACAACTTCAAGCTTATACTGGCTTTCTGTTGGACAGTGACACCACTTCACTGCTCCATGCGGTCCCAGCTGGACGCCCCCGGCTGGGTCACTAGCTTTAGGGGTTCAGGGAACTTCATCCAGACAGAGAAAGGCCACACAGACGTCTCGCTGTCTTAGGTGGAATTCCAGCAATATCCTAAATGCTAGGATAATTGGTTTTAGTTTGGGAAGCTCTGGGAAGGATGGGCAACCTTGCCCAGACAGGTCACTAAAACCCCACCCTTTCTCTCTCAGATGGGATCCCAGGAATCCAAAGTGAGTGCTGGATCTCCACTAGAATGTGTTCTCCAAAACTGGAAAAGGTTTGACACCAAAATGCTAAGGAAGGAAGCTCTCATTTTTTTTCTGCACCCAAGTATGGCCACAGTATGTGCTAGGGATGGAGACATGTGGCCCCATCAGGGAGGTTTAAATTATAACACTATTCAGCAACTAGATCTATTTTGTAAAAAGGAGGAAAGAGAGATGGAAGTAGCTTATCTTAAGCTGTTCTTTAACTTCAGAGACCACCCAGATTTCTTTAATGATTGCAGGGTTGAGACAATTCACAAAATAAACAGGTTTTTCAACACTCAAGCCAGGCCACAGTAAAGCCAGAGCATCTCAGGCACAGCTTCAGCGGCCTGGGATCCTCAGGCTCTTAGTGCCACCAGATTAGTCTCCAATTGGTTCTGCCTATGGGCCTCCTTATACCACCTGGAGAGGAGAGTTTAGAGTTCTTATCTGTCCATATGCAGTTCTTTCTTAAGGGCTGAGTGTAAGGCGATATCAGCAACTCAAACAACAGATGTTGGCATTCTTAAATCTTTACCCGGTAGAATGGGAGGCCATCCTCAGACAAAGTCTACTACTGCAGGCTGCCAATTTGGTTTAACAGGGACTTAAAAAGGGAAAGACAGATACACAGAAGCCATGAAAAGAATTCTAGCTGAGCACAGAAGCCTGGGCTCAAGTCTGTTTAAGGGTGGAAAGCAAGGGCATCTCTGGAAGAAATGCTCTTAACCAGGAGGCCAAAAAGGTCCTCCGAGGCCTGGCTTACAGTGCAAAGGGGGATCATTAAATGGCTGAGCACCCCCAGTTCCAGAGGGAACTGGGGCCCCCAGACCTAGGTTCCCAGTGAGTCCTCCCAACTACCACCACCTGAATTAAGACTAAAAGAGCCTTAGGTAATCTCAGTGAGATCTTTGAGGCCAGATCTAAGGCATTGCCCTTCTTTCCTGGCCCAAGGTCTAAAAGCTTAGCCAGGGTGGGGGGCTTATCAGGCCAGCCCTGAGCCATCTCTTTATTCCAGATTCAGCCTGTTACATCCAGGCTTACCTTCCATTCTCCCATTCCTAGCCAAACCAGAGATTTCAGCTCCTCTGCTAACAAGGAGATATGTCATGAAAAAAAATGTTTGTTTTTTTTTTTTTTCCTTTTGCTGGCTGCACCAAAATTAGTGCTCAAAGATATATTTTTTATCTCAATCACTCTTAGCTAAACTGATAACTTCAGAAAAATTGTCTAATTAGACTCCTGTAAAATGTGATTTAATAAAGTTATTTTCTTCTTTGACAAAATTAATGTTTTAAGACACTTGTGATGCTTATCATGTTGTGGCTCTCTGTGGTAATCTATTATACATTTATTAAGTTATATGATCAAATATGATATACATTGTCTTTTGAATTTTATTCCTTTTGCAAAACTAAGGTTTTAAGGTGCTAGTGATATTTACCTAATGTCTTATATTAAATTGGGGAAAGGCAGAATGCAATGCTTTAAAATGCTCTTAACTTCATAAGGTTTAAAGGAACACTTAAGTCTTTTAAATGGGTTTTTAAATGACTGGTATCTAAACAACATTATTAAATGGCATGCTTTTGGGGGTTTGTTTGTATGTAACAACAAAAGACAGATGTAGAGAGTCTATAGATGTATTTCTTTATATCTTGGTAAATACAGAGAAAGGAAATTTTGTGAGATTTAGAAAGCACATTGTAAGGTTCGTCCTAAGATTGTCCCAGATGGGAAACAAAGGACCAGGAGAGAAAAATCAGAAGGTTAAGACAAGTTACAGTGTTTGTGTTTTGTTTACATATGAAAAGATGGTTTTAATAGTTAAGAGGAAATACATTTCTAGTAAGTCTACCTCTCTTTAGACCTCTGGAGGCCATTTTATTCAAACTTATGTTGGGCCCATAGTTTCTAAAGTATGTGGTTAAGTTTGTCTTCAGCAGAGTTAAAACCATTAAGTTCCAGGAGTATACAGGCACTCAAATTTGTGTCGTGTCACTTTTCCTCAATATATGCATTTTTCGAGATAAATTGAACAATGAGGCAGTTCAATTTTTGTCTTTTTTCAATTGTTACATGTTCAGTTGCTTACGGATCTTACAGCCTCTAGTTACAGCAATGACACAGTGGCAATAGAAAATTCCTTAATATTACAGTGCTGGGCAAATCATAGTTCTCCCATAGGAATATAGCTAAAAGACACAAAGCAATATTTTCTCATATAGCTCAAAAGTCAAGATTTAAAAATGTAACGAATCAGTCAAAGCCTTCTAAGACCAATTTTTTATTATTCAGCCTCAAGCCACTCTATTACAGACCGCATTTATAGGTGTATTAAAATTCAAAAACAGTACCCTAATGATATAACATATAAGAAATCATCTAAAATCTTTAGTCAAATTACCTCAAAGCCTATTCCAGGTCTCCACAGTACTAATTCCTGGATTCACATGGCACAAAATAAACTAAATACATCCCACTTTTGTGTGTTTCAGCCTAAGTCAGCAAAACAGGTTTCCATTTCTCATTTAATTACTCTGTTTAGGTTTTCATGGTTAACCTGTATTGTGAGTGTCTTCTCATAGGGTTGAAGCTTTCAGACATCAGATGGTGGTATGAGCACACAAGAGGAACATCTATTAAAGCCCTTTGGATGGTCATAGAAACATACCATATGGACCCATCTGATTTCCCCATGCCAATTACATACATGTATACCCTAAGCCGGGGCCCCCTTATGTCATCCCTGTTCAGCTCAAAGAAGCTTGATGAGTCATCGCCCTTATTCCTTTGCTATGGGTACATGTATGTAATGATAATAATGGGAGAAAATTGATGGAAATTGAGCTCATGTTAAATGTTTGTAAAATTGTAAAAGTCAAAATGTATTTTCTGTATCTACTTGGCCTGATAGGTGTCAGGAAGTTACTAGACACAGGGGGAAATGCATCAGTATTGGGAATGGCCTCGGAAGATTTGAGAAAGCTATGATTATTCTATTTCAAAAATCTGTGAAAGGACTTGGTTTCTGCCTAAAAGCAGGCAACTATTCCAATGTAAATTGACTTAGATAAAAGTAATTAACAAGTCAATAGGAGAGGGGAGCTAGGGCTTCCTCTTTCTAAAAGATAGATCTACACAATCTAGCTAGGATGGTAGGAGGGGTCAACCTTCATGAAAGGAGACACCTTGCCACACCTTGCTGCAGGAGGAACCTTACAGGGATGTTTATTATGTCAGAATTATGTAAACAAGATGGAGGTCATGGGTATAAAAAGTCCCCGGTGTCCACGTGCTATATCTTGGGTGGGGCATTCATTTTAATCCCCCCATGCCATTGTGGCATGGGGCTGTAACTATCTTCTGTATTTCTATCTTTTTAATAAACTTCTTGAAATTAAAAAAAAAAAAAAAACATCCAGGGGATTTATATTCAGAGTCTTTTAGACTGTTGTAAGGCTCTTTTTTTTTTATTCTAAGGATTTTGGAAAATTATGTATGTTTCTACAATGTGCTCTGAATGTAGTAAGGAGAATAAACTGTAGAGAAACATGGACAGAACAGGGAGTTTGGGGAGACATGATGATACAGATTGGTACCTGAGTGGTAGTTGTGGATGTACAAAGAGCCACTCAGATTCATGACAAACAAAGTCAAATGGAGATGCTTACAGGCTGGAGGTTGGGTGTAGAAGATACAATAGAAAACGACCTACTTTTTTGGCCTGAGATATTGCTGACAAATAGTCACTCTATTTTTCAACTGTAAATAATATTACTGTATTTGTGACTGACAAATAGAGCCCTTTTTAAAAATAAGAAACAATGCAAAAGAGCACAGGTTTGAATAGAGAAAGCCAAGAGTTCAGTGGGTACATAGAAGTACTGATAACTGCACCTGGCACATGTTTAAGCAGATGTTCCTCCATTACTTTTTATTTTGCTAAAAAAATGAGGGAAAAAAGCCAAGTTCTTGACTTGACAGCAAAACAAGGCTTCTAGCATTCAAAGCAAATTTGGGATCGGTGCCTGGTATACAGTTTTCCAGGCAATGGAATGTTTCATTTTTTCATCAATTTGTCAGATACTTATTAAGTATCTATCATAATATACTTTTCTTGGCGCTGGAATATAAACATGTGTAGAAAATTCTTATTCTAGAGAGGTTCTGTTTTTTCTTTTTTTTTTGTTTGTTGTTGTTTGTGGTACTGGGGTTCCTGGAAGCCCTTCTACCTCCAGGCTACACTCCCAGACCTATTTTATATTTGGAAACAGGGTCTCTTAAGTCAGTGCGGCTAGTTTTGAACCTGCGTGATCCTCCTGTCTCTGCCTCCCTTGTACAGGGATTACAAGCGTGCGCCACCATGTCCGGTGAGACGCTCTGTTTTAAGCAAAGAATTACAGTCATGAGATAAGTGCTATAACAGGAATGATGAGGAAGTACCTAAGTCCAACTGGAGAGGTCCTCCAGGAGAGTGAGACTTCTACTGACAAACTGGGATTTGAGATCAAGGAACAGCATGTGCAAAGGCAGATGAGAAGCAGAGCATCATTATTGACAAGACAGGTGTGTGGCGGGGATTGTAAGACCATCAGATTCTGAAAGCTTTGTATACTTGATTGGAAGTGCAGACTTTATTTCTTAGGCAAAGAGAGCACTGACTATTTTATTCTTAAGTGAAGCCTATAGATCTCTTTCCCTGAATTATGGGACAGAGCTTGCTGTCAGGTCATTTGATTACTCTTGAAAGTTGTCCCTAACTATTAAACTTTTATTCACAACACTATGTTTCTTTCAAACACAATGGGCCCCATTTTCCTTAATATTTAATCAGATTAGAAAAGTCTTTTTGACTAACCTGTCATTCATAAACATTTTTGACACTTATCTCTCCCCAAATGTAGATTTTGGTATAAGGAACAAAAACAAACCTGTGTTCCATGTTTATTGTCTGAGTTCGCATATTTTTACAAATAAGAAACACAATGGTTGTGGACAGAGACAAGGACTATGGAGAAACACAGAACGTTGCTAAATCTGAGATCAATTTTTTTTTAAATTGACAGAAAGGTGTTCCTTTTGTAAAAGGATTACCATTTAAAATTGCAAATAGTTCAAGAGTTTGTTGAAATCTCCAAGTCAAGCATCAACTGAAGCAAATTTATGCTGAATTTAAGCAAGTTCTCAGGGGAAAATTATTAATTTTAAAGCATGGTCATAACTGCTTTTTGTCTCTGTGTGGAAAGCCAGTATTATGTAGAACTTGCTGCTCAGCGTGTGATCTGCCAAGCCTGGGAATGACTGAACCTGGATCTAATTGCACTAACATCCCCATGTGACTCACCTTCACATCCATAGCCTACAAATACAAATTTAAGACCTAGTTTAGTAGAATTTTAAGTTTTCATAAGAAAAGTGTTACATGGCCATTAAATAAAACCATAGCTATAGTTTATTTTTAAAAGATGAAAATATGTCAAGACAATGTTCGCTGGCTAAAATTCTTGAAATTGTGTTGCATATAATTATCAATCTTTTTAAATATGCATTTTATTTTTACCTAAGCACATGCAAAGGACGAATGGGAAAATTGTTTTTAAGCTTCTCTAAATGTCACCTCATTAAGTTTCACTCTTTCTGATTATGTATTTTTAATGACTGAATGAAATTTATTCTATCAGTCTTCCAAGAAAGTTTTTGGTATGCAACTTGAAATAAGTTCTTTTACCTGACACTTAAGTACTTGAGTTTATGTTGAGTAGGAACAATGTTTTTATTAATCTGAATTTCTTGAAAACTTAGTGATGGTATATTACCTATACATCCAGCCTTTTTTATTTTTTATTTTGAAACAGGGTTTCACTAAGTTCCTGAGGGTCTTGCTAAGTTGCTGAGACTGGCTGCAAACCTGCAACCTCCTGTCTCAGCCTCTCAAGTGCTGAGATTACAAGTGTGTACCACCACACCCATCTTCAAGTGAAATTTTAATGAATGAAAAAATTTATTTATCTTTCAAAGTATTTATTCCCTTTACTTAAGTATTTACTTATGTTTTTAAAACATCTATTCACAGCTTATTATATACAAACTGTTTTTGAGATTACAGTGCTTTTTGCCACCAAGAAATTGGCACAAATGTTTGGTATACTACCTTCCTCATAAGTCATTCAGTTCTCTGTTGGTATTAATTGAAGATGGAGTTTAGCAAACTTTTTATGTAAAAATGTGGATAGTAAGTGAGCCACGGTGTGTGGCTCAGTCTCAGCCTCACCTAGTCAATGCTGCCATTTTGGTCCCAAAATAGATACAGCCAATAGTAAACAAGTGATCATGAGCACGTTCCAATAAAACTGTGTTTGTAAATTGCAAAATTTTATTTTCACAGGTTTATTCTTCTTATGATTCCTTACTACTTAAAATGTAAGTCATTTTTAAGTGGTAGACTATAAAAACCGGAAGTGGGTTATACTCAGCCTGTGGACCATAATTTACTGGCAACTGATAGAAGTCATTGAGTAGAGGAGTGTATATTGACAGTGGTAATTAATAACTCTGGAAGTAAAAAGAACCTGGTGGGTTCCTGATATATAAACTGTGACTCTGGCATTGTGGGTATTTTTTTGTTGTTATCTTTGACTTGAGAAGAAAATCAGAGATTGAAGGAGAGATACAAAGAGAAAAGCCATGTGACTCTACCAAACACTAAGCACATTATCAGCATTTAAATACTTCATCTTTACTATGGCTTCACAAAATAGGTGCTATTTTACATGAGAAAAATTGAGTCTTAATGAACAGTTTAAGGCCTCACAACAAGCAAATGGTAGGATTAATTCTAGTCTGACTCTAAATCCTGAGACATATTTTCATGTTTACAGGGTAACACTTAGTCCACAAAGACACACCCAATGAAATGCATCTTTATACAAGATATGAAATATATCTTGTATAAAGAGATATACAAGATATAGCTCTTTGGTATATAGCATGCATTTCATCTCTTTACCAAATAGCATGCATTTAGACTATCTAAAGAGATAGACGAGGGGCAATATTAGAGAGGATGGACAAATATTTGTTTGGAACCTTGAGGTGGAGTTCTGTCAGGTATCTGGAGGTTAGGGGAAGGCATGCAACTTTCGGAATACAGAGTGAAGAGAACATAGTAGGAGGCTAAAGAAGAGGCACACGAGACCAGATTTGCATCAGCCGTGGAGGTGTCTTTCTCTTTCCCCTCACTCTCCTCTTTTATAATTTTCAGCCTTTTGAGACCAATGACATTAGACTGGTTCACATTCTTGATTTTACCTGTCCATTTCTGTTCTCGGCCTAAAATTTCACAAAGGAAGCTCAGTCCTGCTCACCTGCCATTTCTGAGTCCCTAAAACACATCTCAGGAGGGGCTGCCTTTTCTCCAGGGACTTTCCTATCAACCTTTGATTCAACTGGACTTGGCCATGTGCAGTCAAAAAGACAAAGGCGGTAGCTAGAGGCTGTGTCTTTCATCCCCTGTTGCTTTTTGTACTGCCTCAAAGCAGATTCCAACCACACGGTTATTTAGATGATATGCAAATTATATTTGGTCACAGTCATTGAGCTCCATCCTAATTACGACATAGGTGGAGTGGTGAATGTTTCATTAGTACAAATGTGCACCTTATGTAGACTTTCTTTTTTGTTGCATAGGGAGCCTGTTGAGAAACATAATCCACCTTTTCCTCAGTCTCCTGTTTTATTATGTGCTTAATTTGTAGGTATTTTTAATTACTCTTTGTTCAGGAATCCCTCATAGCCAAAACAGCCATAGAAGAAAGATTATGATGTTAGATACAATCTTTGCATCTTAGTTTAAAGTAAATTTTATAAAAACAGACATCTCACATGTTACTGGATGAACGTTTTCCACTGTGTGTATCATTATATAGGATAAAGAATAAGAAAATGTGTAAAGAATCTCTCACAGATTAAGTCTATGCTATCAAACTGTGTTCAGCCTTGATTAAGGAGATAGACTATATGACTGTGTTTGGAAGATAAAACTGAAATATATGTTTCTTATGTCTCTTATCATCTTGTGCTTATTCAGTGGAAATCAAGCCGTTTTTAAGGAGTCTTAAAAAGGTAAGAGATCAGTCGAATGTTTGTTACTGCTGGCAACTATTTCCTGAGGTTTAAGAGGCATTCTGTCTTTTATAATATTAAGTTATGTCATAAAATAAGTGAAGAAGCCCAGGAAACAAATAATTTTATAAAAGTGTGACTTGTATCAATCACTCACAGGTTGGAGCATATTTGAAATGGTAACCCGGGGACTGTTTGCTTATGCAAATATCACTTGAACATACCTTAAGCTATAGCTTAGTGAAATAACAAATATTTGAAGAGCTGTAGCCAGGAGTACTGCTCCTACTTCTTAAATGATTTCTTGGCTGATTGAGCTATGCCCAGAACTTTAAGCCTGATGGACTTACCCATGTAACCTTCCTGTGCAGACAGACCCTAGGAAGCCCGCTGTGCACGGCAGTTCTTGTTTTTTAGATTACCTTGGCCCCTTGCTGCTTCACTTTTCTCATTTTTTTCTTGTACTCTCTTTCCCTTGGTCCCTAGGTTACAGTCCTCTCTCCCTTGGAGATGTCATTTTTGGGATACTTTCAGTCAGTCACTCAGATTTTCATTTTCTCTCTCCTCATTGCCTACAATTTGCTTTTCTTCAAGGTTATAGATTTGGTTTAGGTTTGACCTGTGTGTCTTCCACCAGAAGAATCCTGTCTACTTATGCAGGTATATTTCTATAAGCGCTACTATTCCTCCTTTCTGCAGGCTTGCACCTATGTTTATGGCAATTTGTATCTAGGTAGCAAAGTTCTATAATAGGTAAGAATTCAGGAGGAGGAAATTTTAAGGTGGTAGAGGAGCTGGACATGGTAGTGCATGCCTGTAATCCCAGTATAAGACAAAAGGATTATAGGTTTGAGGCTAGTTCAATGATAACTTAGCAAGACCCGATTTCAAAGGGGTGTATGTGTGTGTGTGTGTGTGTGTGCATTTATTGGTGCATTATAGTCTTACATCCTAATGTAAATCATGTTGATAATAATATACATCCACACGGCACTTGGTGCACTTCTCCTGCCTCCCCATTTTCCTCCTTCCTAATACAGAGTACCAAGATTGACATTGGTATACATTCACATGTATAAACATAGTAAAATTTAAAAAAAATATTTTAAAAGAAGAGTGGCTGGGGTGGGGTGGGGTGTAGCTCAGAGGTAGAATGGCCCAGGGTTCCGTTTTTAGTATCAAGGAAAGAAGAAAGGAAGGAAGGAAAAGATGGAGGGAGGAAAGTAGGGAGGGAGGGAGGGAGGGAGGGAGGAAGGAAGGAAGGAAGGAAGGAAGGAAGGAAGGAAGGAGAAGACAAGCAATAGTCATTGATAAATAACTTTAAAGAGCCTGGTATAGTGGCACATGCTTGCACTCCTGGTACTTGGGAGGGAGAGACAGGAAGATTACAGCTTTGAGACCAGACTTGAAAACTTAGCAAGAACTTGTTTTACTATAACAAATAATAATAATAATAATAATAATAATAATAATAATAATAATATAATGGCTGGGAACATAGCTCAGAGGTAGAATGCCACACCTCTGGGTTCAGTTCCCAGTATCTAGCCCCCTCAAAAGCTCTACAGATCACATCCGAGATAGGGGCAAGGACAAATTCAAATGCAGTTGACTCTTTTCCAAAGGTGTTGGTAAGATTTCTGTTGCTCTGTCAAAATACCTGAGAATAACAACTGTGAGGGTGTAGGACTTCTCTGGTTGTCCATGGTTGGTAGCCTTGTAGTTTTTGAGCCTGTGTTTTGAGGCAGAACGTCATGATGGATGTTGTGGCAGAGAAAGCGGCTTATTCATGGAGAGAGAGAGAGAGAGATAGAGAGAGAGAGAGAGAGAGAGAGAGAGAGAGAGAGGAGAAGAAGAAGAAGAAGGAGGAGGAGGAGGAGGAGGAGGAGGAGGAGGAGGAGGAGGAAGGAGGAGGAGGAGGAGGAGGAGGAGGAGGAGGAGGAGGAGGAGGAAAGAAAGGAAGGAAGGAAGGAAGGAAGGAAGGAAGGAAAGAAGGAGGATAAGGTAGAGTCCTCAAGGGCACGCCTCTAAGGACTCAATCCCTTCAATTGGGTCCTTCATCCTACAATTTGCACTACCTTCAATAGTCCATTCAATTAAAAATCTATCAGTAGATTACTCCTTTCGTGAAAGCAGAGCCCTTACTTCCCTAGAGTCCCACCTCTAAACATGACTGTTGGGGACCAAGTCTTCAACAGATGAGCCTCTGGTGGACACTCCAGATCTTAACTATAACACAGAAGTCATAATTCTTTGTTTCCTTGGGTTTTTTTTTTTCCTCTGTTAACTCAATTTTCTTTATTTTATCTACTGTTGTCCTGTTTGAAGTCTAACTTGATTTTTTCAGCATAACTTCAAAGTGAATAAAGCAATAATGTTGCCTCTTTTTTAATTTTTATTTTTGTAGTTGTTCTGTTCAATAGATGTGACTTCACTCAGTCAAGAATGTTGGGGCTCAGCTTGATTCATCTGTAACCACTTAAGTTATAACTGCCATGATCACCCCTGAGTAACCCTAATCTGTTTTCCTAGCATAGTTTCCTAGCACATGATAAAACAAAACAAAACAAAAATAATCACAGTGCTATTAGAGCCAGAAAGGTGCCTGACATTCTTGGTAATAGCTTGAGATAAACCAAGTACATTCTGGCTTTGATGGAAGTCACTTTTGTCTTGAATGCTATGCAAAGCCCCTCGTTCTGATGTGAATCACAGGAATCCATTGGTCTTGATCATTCCACCTCTTCTGTCTCACGGTGCCTTGTAGCCAGTTCTCACACATTGGGACTGAGTCACTCCAGAACAAACTGTGACATCTCCTGCTTTTCTAGTAACCATAATGGTCTCTAGGTTATGAGGAGTCGCTTGGCTCTTTATCTCCTTGTATAGTTTTCTGTAGAGTTAATGTCAAGCCAAGGTTCTTTCTAGCATCAAGAAAAAATAGATTTCCTTAGATCAGTTTCTTTTAAAATGCACTTTTAATAAATCTACATACTCATAATTTAAACCACCCTATAAATAAGTAATTTTATTGTCCTACGGTAACATCTATAACATTTAAAGGTTATAATATGGACTTTGGGAACTTCATGTTCGCATGTTTTATTTCCCTTAAATAGACCTGGTGGTTTCTCGATAAAAATCTTGCACTCCATTTGCAATCCCCCAGATTCAGTATTTCTGATTTTTGGCTTTCTTGTTCTTTAATCCCTCATGCTAATCATGGCCTTTTGAGACTTTCATCACTTCCCTTACTTTCTCAGGTGACCGTGATATCAGAGTCGCTGCTGACTGCTCTATTAAATGGGGACATCCTGTTCATTTCTTTTTCCTGCTATTCTTCCAGATCACACAGTGCTCTGCTTAGCTTTGCTTCTGTGGCTTTATTCTTGTTATTTGTTCCATTTAGAGCTGTGTTCTCCTCTTCTACATGAAATTGTATTCTCCACATAATTTTAAGTGCAACTCATGTCTCATCCACATGTTGCTTTTTCTGAGAAACAAGCTCTCCTTGTTCAGTTAAAAAAAATCTTTTTCATATATATCATCTCAACTTGGCAGCTAATCATATGCTACTTTTTTCTACTTTTTTCTGTTTCCTTAACTGTTAATTTCTTATGAGTAAGGAATTAAATTTTCCATCACAAATTTTAAAATGCATGTAGTAAATTCTTAGAAGACTTTTATTCATAATGAAAATAAATGTGCTCTCTGCATCGTATCAGGACACCTATAAATAGCTAAACATCTAAGAATGTATGCCTTAGAAATATAGCTAATGGCATTGTCTGATTTGACAGTAATATTGTCAATGAGCCATTAAAATAAAGTGTGCCATGTAATGCCATTTTAGGAAACTGATTATTTAGTTTAAAAGGCTGTTTTATGCGTTATGTCTTTATTGTCTTAGTTTATTATGCCTTAGTTTTTGATGTGCTTTACTAGAAGCTACCACATGGTAAAAAAGCAAAGTGGAATAATGACAAGCAAGACATGTAAGATGAGAGGAAGGAGCGATGGGGAAGGAAAATTGTCTCCGTTACCATTCACACTGTGACGGTCCCAAAGACCTGCCCATACAGTTTAGAGAAAGGAAGATTCATTTGCTCATGGTTTCTTGGAGATTTCAGGTTCAGTCCACATGAGGCCAGGTCTATGGATTTCAGAGCATTGTGGTGAGAAGCAGAGATTGGGAGAACATGTGAGCTCTGCTCCTCATACCACAGAAGCTGCCAGAAGCAGAGAGAGCAAGCACAGGGATTCACGGACACAAGCACAGTCGCACAGGCTCCACCCTCACCTGGCCCAGTCACGTCCCACCAGTCTAGGTTACCACCTGATAGATAAATCTACTGCAACGGGTTTATCTACGGATGAGATTACAACTCACAGGACACAGTTATATCCGTTCAGAACAACACTAATTTGTGAGCTCTTCAGGGCACATTGTAGGTCTAACTATAAGAGGAATGAAAGCAGAGAAATCTATGTTGCAAAATAGTGCTTCCTTTAAAATTTTGATAGTAGCCAATAGAAATGGAAACATTAAACCATATGGGTTAATTTTTCTCCTAAGAAACTGCAGTGACTACAAAGCAATGTTTAGTTCCCAGCTATGACACAGAAAAATGAGGTGAATAATTATGAACTAAAGGTTGCTTGGAGCATATACAAGGTAAAATTAAGTTACTTTAAGGTAGGTGACTTCTAGACAACGTAAGATACTATTATTTTCCAGTTTCTACTCTGTTAGGTGGGCATGGTGGCACATGCTTCTAATATTAGTACTTGGGAGGCTGAGACAGGAGGATTGTGTTTGAGAAAAGCCTCAGCAATTTAGTGAGGCCCTCCACAAATTAGTGAGACCCTGTTTCAAAATAAAAGAAAAAAATAGAGATGGGAGTGTAGCTTGGAAGTAGAATGCCTGGGTTCCATCCCTAATAACACACACACACACACACACACACACACACACACACACACACACACAACTATTTTAACTTAATACAGCATACATTTATTATTTTAGAATTCTGAACTTAAGATACTTAGAATAGGAACATTACTTTAGTTCGAGATTCAGAGCTTTACATAGTCAGATGTCCCTTCAGGAGGCTCTTGTAAAAAATCCATTTCATTACCCTCTTTAGCTTCTGGGGACTGTATGCATTCTTTGCATTGTGGCCCCATAACATGCTGACCTATGATCCTCCTGTAATATGGTCTTCTCTGACTCTCCTGCCTCTCTCTTGTAAGGACCCTGAAATTATGTTGGTTCCACTTGGGTAACCCACGACAATCTCCCACCCTCAAGATTTATAATTTGAATTACATCTTCAGAATTACTTTTGCCCTGTAAAACAGCATATTCACTGGCCCCGGGATTAAGATGTGAACATCTTTGGAGGAACATTATTCTAGCTACCATGGCTCTACACTATAGAACCACAGCTCATTCTCTTCTTACTCTAAGAATAACGCAAAAAATTAAAAACCTGTAACTAGAACATATAGCTAGTAACTACGTTACTATATAAGGTGAAAACTACTTTCTCAAGTGACTAGATTGAGAATTTCCACAATCCCCCATTTTCTAACATGTTGTTACTAATTTACAACCTTTCTTTGTGCACTTACTGAGTCAAAAATTTAGTAATTATTCATTGAATATGTTATTTCATTCATATTCCATAAGCTTGTCTAAAAGGCAAAGACTACCTCTATTTAACAAATTCTGCAAATATGTGATCTATTTTTATATAGAGCCCTAGATTTGCTTTATAGAATTTGATAGTATTTTCTAATGGTTTATGAGGTAATAACAAAATGTTTCAGTGGTAAAGAGGCATATTTTTATAAAAATAATATAAGTCCATTCTGTAGAAAATAAACCATGGAAAATTGAATCATTTTTAGATACCGCTGTACCATTAAAAGCACAGCCACAATCACATGAAGTCAGCAAGATTACTAAAAACTAAATTAATCAACATTATTCACTTGTGCTCAGCATAATCTGAAGCCTTTTGGGAACAGCATATGAATGAAAACATGATCTTTTCCATCAGTCTTCTAGGGGAATTAGATAAATATTCATATCAACTAAATTTTATTAGATATTAGAAGATAATCATGACTTTCTTATATTAGAAGAGTTGGGAAGCTTCCAGAGATGTTATTATTCTCTTTTTAAAAGATAAAATTTGTTGTGTTTACTTGAGAATTATAACACAATATTATGGGATGCATATAAGTAGTAAAATGATTAGTATAGTAAAACAGATTATCTAATCTCACATAGTTACCTTTTTGGTGTGAGAAGAGCAGCTGAAATCTATTTGCTTAATAAAAATCCCTAATATATATATTTTTTTACTTTAGTGTTCATGTTGGATAGTAGATCCCCAGACTTGTTCAACCTACATATCTGCCATTTTGTATCCTTTGACCTGCATTTTCCTCCTTTCTTCTTCTCACAATTCCTGCCTGGAATAATCAGTATTTTTTAATATTATTCTGAAGTTTAGACACAGAAGTGCATTGAACAGGTGAGAAAGAACGAGGGGTAGAGCGGGACGGTGCCATGGGGTGTATTTTGGATAGATGCAATGGGGTCAGGGGAAAAGGTCCAGTAAACATAAGTGAAATAACTCAGGATTGATAATAAGCAGGACATTGAAAAATCAATCAATCAATCAATCAATCAATCAAATCAAAGCCTAAGATATACAGTCTCTCACTCTTGGTTCTCACTGATATTTCAAGTGCCAACAGTGATGTCAGGTATATGTTATTAAATGCTATGGACTGAATGATTTTGACTCATGTTCCATGTATTGTTTTGGTAACAAATCAGCCTTAAGATTCATATTTTAGTATAAGTAATAGAACATCAGATTGATGCTATATGGAACTGGTTTTATTTTTGTTTTCCCTAGATATACTAGAATATCAGAGTGTGGAGCTGGGTTTCATATTTTCATTAACACATTCCTAAGAAGTGGGAACACTAGGGGTGATAGCCATTTTTTCGACATTAGAAAGGTGATTCTTCTCAGACTCTTCTTTGTAGCTGAGCATCCTCAGCTTCTCCAAAGGCCAAGGGAAACCTTCTCTAGGTAAAAGCCTGTCCCTCAAGCTAACTGAGAAGCAGAATATTCTACCAGTCTTGTGTGATACACCTATGAATGTATCTGTTTTTCTTTATATTATTTTATCATTTAAAATATCAGTATTTACCCAATAAATGTCTTCGTAGTACAGAGGGAAACATTTCAAATAAATTTCCATGCAAAATATCAAGTTGTAGTCAGGCATGGTGGTCCATGCTTGTAATCCTAGCATTCAGGAGGGTGAGACAGGAGGATTTCAGGTTTCCCGTCAGCTACTTACTGAGGCCCTCAGAAACTTAGTAAGACTCTGTTTCAAAATAAAGAATAAAAAATAGATTTGGGGATGCAGCTCAGAGGTAGAATGCCCCTGGGTTCAATCTCTAGTTGCAAAAAGAAAAATCAAGTTGCTAAAAAATATGCAACTGATGAAAAAGTCTATAATTGTAGTATTACTAAGTTCAATGTTTCAGAAAGACTTGAGGTTTTATTCCCCTTAACTTCACTATTAGACAAACTAATTTTAAATTATTAGTGATCTTTTTATATCATTTGAAAATTATCTTTCTTGCAACCATTCACCTCAATCAACCTCCAACAGACTGAAAACTGTATCACATTGATGTTTTGCTTATTATAAATACATCTCATTTTATAGGACTATAAGATTTTTTATTTGATACATTGTAATTTGATATTATATTGGGGTACAGAGTGTCAGAAATGCACGCACACACTCTTTGTGCCCTTTCCCCAGGGCCTTCTCCTACCCTCACATCTTTGAGATTGGAGTTGATAATTGTGTATACATTAATAGCATTTTTTTCTACTATTACATACTTTATAACTTCATTCTTTGTTCTTTATAACTCCCTTCCCTAGTCCCTCTCAGCAACTCCCCTGTAGTCTCTGCGTATCTATCTGATATTGCTCTTATTTCTGAATATCTCTCTAGCACAATTCGCAATAGCTAGATTATGAAATCAGCCTAGGTGACCATCAGTGGATGAATGGATCACAAAACTTGGGTATATACACACAGGGAAATTTTTCTCAGCCATAAAGAGCAAAATCGCACCATTATCCGGAAAATGTATTTTCCAGAAAATGTGTAGAACTTGAAAATATTACACTGAGTATAGCTAGTCTTAAAAAAAAACAAGAATATATATTTTCTTTTATATGTGGATTCAAGAATTTTTAATCCAATATTCTCCTAGTCATATATATTCTTCTGCTCTCCAAATAGAGACCTAAAACATCACATAAGGTTTCATTAAGAAGACTCTCCTACTGAGGTGAGGTATATTTGACTTACAATGGGGTTTCAGAAAAAAATTAAGAAAAGCTGTATTGCAAATCAAGTTTCCTAGGGATGTTGTTAGGATAATTTGAGGGGCCTAGATATTTTTTAAAGGTCAGTATTTGGGAAAGATACGAGCAGGACATGAGATCAAAGAGAGGAAAAGTTGAAGTGCAGATTAAATCTAACTCAGCTTTGGCCAACCAGGCTGGAAGTTCAGGGGAGAATGCTACACATCAGTGTGGCCCAATGGCTGGCTGACATAGCTGGACCTGTATCCTCTTGCTCACACACTCAATCACTAGACGTGGATTTTCCCAGAAAACTTATGACATCAGGATGAGTAGTTTTCTGCAATTGAAGCAAACCTAAAGGCTATGACAGCTAGAGACCATCTACTGACCAAACTCACTCTAGCTATGCAAACGCTTCCCTAAAGGATGGTACATTTCCATGTCCAACACCCCAAGTCAGTAAGTGGGGCTTACACGGAAGAGGTACAGCCGGGCGTGGTGGCGCACGCTTGTAATCCCAGCATTTGGGAGGATGAGACCAGAGGATCGCGGTTCGTGGACAGCTTCATCTACTCAGTGAGACCCTGTTTCAAAATAAAAGAATAAAAAATAAAAGAATAAAAAATAAAAGAATAAAAAATAAAAATAAAATAAAAAAATAAAAATAAAATAAAATAAAAAATAAAAATAAAATAAATAAAAAATAAAAATAAAATAAAATAAAATAAAAGAATAAAAAGAATAAAAAATTGGGCAGGGGGTGTAGCTTGGAGGTCAAATGCCTCTGGCTTCCATCCCCAGATCTGAAAAAAAAAAAAAGAGAGCAGACATTTTGTATTAATGATAATGCACGAGTTATAAAATGCTATAAAAGACTTAACATTTGAGGCTGAGATAGGAGGATTGTAAATTTGGGACCAACCTCAGCAATTTAGTGAGAACTTATTTAAATAATAAAAAAAAGGGCTGGGGTGTAGCTTGAAGGTAGAATGCCCCTGGGTTCAATTCTCAATACCCCCCCAAAAGACTTAACATACTATAAATCTTGTCTGTAGTCATCTTAAACTCAGGCTAAAATTCTTAGAAAGATTCTAGAGGCAGTCTAAGTGCAGAGACAGTACTGAACATCATAAACCCTTGAAAGACAGGCCAGTGCATCCTTCAGTGGTTCTCTATGAGATTTGTTTAGTTAGAATCCACCTCCCCCTCTCCTTATGAACAGAACCTAGATTTTCCTTTGGAAAATCACTGCTCTCCTACTATTATAATCAGATTTGCTCTCTTCCCTATGAGAGTTGGGCACCTAGACCCAGCTCAGTCAATGAGAGGCATGCTCCCTAGAATCTGAATTTTGCAAGGAGTAACAAGAGGAGGAAGTATTGAGATGGATTCATCGAGATGGCAGCTGCCTCAAGAGGT